>NC_042618.1:27769396-28069396 GCF_901001135.1 Rhinatrema bivittatum | reverse complement strand
CATTTTGTGGAAAAACAGTTGTAAATAAACAATGTCTAGGCCAATAAAGAACTTACCATTTTCACAGCAAAACTGCTCCCAATGCATGTGTTCTTATTTGGCTACACACAGGTAGCTAAAACATTCACAATTAGTTAATGAACATTTCTTTCCACAATTTTCTGTGTAGCTTTGTTCTATACATCTGATGCCTGGATATTAAAATGTGGGGGTTTTTTCCTTCTAGAGGGGCAGTTTTATAACACTATGTAACAGGTATGTACAGAATACAACAGTAAACTGTAACCAGAAAGGCAAGTATAATAAAAATAAATTTGCTTCTGCTTTTATTATCCAGAAATGTAGAAACAAAAACACAGACACATTCTTGGTCATTCTTTCTTTTTTCTTTTTTCACACATTTATTAGTGAACAATGTACAACAATTTTGTTCATATCAGTACAAATACAAATCTAAAATGCATTGAACAAGACTCTTAACCTCCTCCCCAAAACCAGTCATGTGTGCTTTTGCGAATGCAGAAAACGACCACCCATGGGTTAAAAAGTCTGTACTTTTAGTTTCAAAATGCATATATTTATCATAACATGAAAAAAACCCTTTGACAAGCTTACAAATATAACTTTATCCCAATAAGCAACTTCTGTCTCTCATGAGCTAATCTAGTCTGTATTTAAATTGTGCTGCACAGACTTTTTTTAAATTTGGTAATAAGCTCAAGTGTACAATTGAGTAAAAATCAAGAGTTTAACCATGAAATTAAGATCAGTTATCTGAGACCATGTATGGTAAAGAAAGCATAAAAATTAGCTTAAAGAATTTTTATTTATTTTTTTTTTACTGCTGATGTTACTGCTGTACACTTTTCAGGGGCTCTTAGAGATGGCCGATAGGTCTCAGTCTCCTTATATATATCTGCCATCATACTTGTGAATTATTTTAAACAATGCTATTTTAAGTCAAGCTCCATTTAATTTGCCTTTTTCAGTAGGCAGTTTCCCATCATTGTTAATCAATGTTGCATGTAGATGAAAATGGTACAAGGCAATATTTGATTAGGAAGATTATAGAAGGAGCTTACCACACAACACATTTTAACTATCAGTCCTTGATAAGGACATAAGAATACATCCAGTGGTGAAATAGTACCAACCTTAAGTTAAAGGGTCATATATTAAACATCTACACCAGAAATGTTAGGCAGGTCCAAGCCCATCATGAAATAGAAGAATTACTAAAGGTACTATTACTGTAGCTGAAATAAAGTGAGGGATCCTGCTCATTCTGTGAACTTTACATTATGCAAAAAGCATGTTTTGCTTAAAGTCTACCTTCCCAATATTGACTGATAAGCTCTCCTGATGGTGTTCAAACAAATTATTTTTAAACCACATGAAACTACATAGTGAATTTTAAATACTTCCCAACCCCTCTTTCCCCCCCACTCTATCAAGAGGGCCAATCTTTCTGTGCCATCCAACAAAGCACCACCATCTTCACTGAAGATTAAGAATCGGCACCAAACAACCATAAACCTAGCTCATTAAACCCCCACAGAGTTTGGACCATTAGGTTAATCTGTTATAGTTATTAGCTGGTGTGAAAATAATCTGAATTCCATTTTACAGAAGCTGGAATAACTATTTCTCACTCCTAATATAAAGTGGCTAATGGGTTCCATATATACAAGATTAAAAAAAGCCCCCAAAATATGAATATTGTGGGCAAACTCTTCAAGGACATTTTGTGCATCTTTGTAGTGGTGGAGAGCAAGACTGGAAACAGGTTTTAAAATAAGCAATTCCATTTTTAGAGTAAGATGAACATGCTTCCAAAACTTCTCTTAATTGTTCCTAGTTGCTCACGCCTTACACTTGCTCTTCCAAAAAGGAAAAAAAAATCAAATGACAAAGTGGGATTTGCTACTGTATCTGTAACATATGCCATTAACCAATATTCTGCAATGTGCATGCCTTCTCATATTAACTACAGTGCCTTGTAAAAAACAAAAAAAAACCCTTCATACCCTTGTGCATTTTCACATTCTTTCTAAAAAATAGAAATCCAAGCAATTTCACTGTTTACTTTCACTGTGAAATTATAGAAATATTCCAAAAATTTAAAAGGTGATTGCATAAGTCTTCACACCCTTGTCATAGCAAGCTCTAGACAAAAAATTGCCTTAACAAGGCCCATAATAAGTTAGAGCCCACCTGTGTATAATCACAGTACTGAGCTGATTCAAATACTCCTGGATGAAGAATCAAGTCATTTCTGTTGTATGAAGTGAATCTGAAGCAAAGGTGAAAAGAAACTTAACAAGGAGCTGCTGAAAAAAAACAGATATTGTTCAAAGTAAAGATTGGTGGGAAAGTTAAAAAGAAAATGTGTCTCAATATCTTTTGGGAAACTGTCCGTTCCATCACTGTAAAAGTGGAAATAGTTTGGCACTACCAAGACATTGCAGTGATCAGGCCATCCCTCCAAAATCAGTAGCTGTGGGATAAGTAAGCTGCTGCCTAAGATTACTTTAAAAGAACTACAGAGGTCATTGGCTGAGACTAGGGAAAATGCTGACTGTTCAACAATTTCAAAATTACTAAACAAACATGGCCTATATGGGAAGGTGGCAAGAAGGAAGACACTGCTGCAGAAAAGCATTATGAATTGCCACACAGCACGTGAAAAAAAACCAACCGTTAAGGGACACTGCATGCACATGGGAGGTGGTTTTGTGGTCTGACAAGACCAAACAGAATGTTTTGGTCTCAGTGTTAAGCAATGTGTGGTATAAAACATAGCACATCACCCTAACACCATCTCTGTGGTAAAGCATGGTGCTGGCAGTATTATGTTGTGGCGATGCTTTGCAGCAGTAAGGACAGAGGCTTCTAAAGATGGGTGGTGCAAAGTGCAGGAAGATCCTGGAGGAAAACCTTTTCCACGCTGCCACAGACCTGGGAGTGAGGAGACAAGTTTCCTGTCAGCAGGACAATGATACGAGCACAAAAGCAAAAACAGTGGACTGATTCCATGAAGAAAGTAAAGGTCCTCCAGTAGCCACTAAAAGTCAGACTTGAATCCAACAGAAAATCTGATCTGTGGCAAGACTTGTGAAGGCTATAATCCACAAACAATCCCTAGCCAACTTGAAAGAGCTTGAGCTCTTCTGCCAAGAATGGGCAAAAGCTGCACTTCCTCTAAGTGCAGACAGAGGTGTGAAGACATGCAAAACTTTAAAAAAAAAAAATTAATTACTTTTGAAATATTCCCTTAATTGTGAGATCAACAAAAACTCCTACTTTTAATACATTTCATTTGTATTTTTTAGACAGCAGAAAGTGAAAAATGTGTAAGTTTGAAGACTTAAAAGGCACTGTAGACAATCACACTTGGCTGAACTGTATGAGTAAGGCTAATAAAAACTATGGCGCTGTTATCAGTAAAACAGCAGAAAATACACCTGAAGATATGATACACAATGGACACACGATAGCATACAAGTTTGAAAATCCTGAGCAGTAGCGCCAATCAAGGTTTCAACTATAGCTACTGCCTATTCGCACATTTCCTATTAACACTCACTTTAATAACCTTAAAAGTTAAAAAAAAATCCATCAAAAGTAAAATCTTTCATTCACTCACCTACCTCATGCTTGGATCAATAAGAGCTGGGCATACTGGCTATGGGCATCCCATTAGGACGAGTATGGTGACTGTGGCAACACTTCTTCCCCTGCCTTCTACCCAACTCTATGACAAACATCCTGCAAGCCTCCTCTCGTTTATATTTAAATCTCCTAGTGGCTCCCTTAAAGGTTCAGAGCCAACAGGTTAACTTCTTCCTACTATTCAAAGGTGAGTAAATTGAAGATTGACTTTTGATGGAGAACTATGAATGTCTCAGAGATGCATGAATGGACAGTAGCTAGGGTTTAAGTCTTGAAAATCAGCACTACTGCTTACAAGTTCAAACATGTACTAATTTAACCCCTTTTGAGCATAAGCTATATACCCCAAAATGTGCAGTTTGCTTCTGAAGCTATAGAACAGAATCAAAGAATATAAAGGAAACTACTCAAAAAAAATAAGATACTGAGCTTGTTCAATACACCACTATGTTAGGGGTCACAAATGTTTTCTCTTAAAAACATGAATGAGCAAACTAACATTTTTTCCCTCTTGCCACTACCTTCCATAACTCTATAAACTGAAGTTGTTTCCAACTGGAGCTTCTGGGGTCAGAACTGGTTGTTTTTAAATTGCAGAGAGCGCAACAGTCTCTGCAAACCAAAAAATCTACAGCAAATGTGGAATGCTCTCCCATCCATGGTCTTTTTTTGACAAAAAGACATTAAAACTGTTGCTTCATTTTATGCCATAAAAGCAGTGCACAATATTAATCTAATTAGCAAATTTCTGCATGCTGCAATTCATGGTAGCAACTTGAAAATTGTTTTATTCACTGAAAGAAATTGCACACATACCATATCAAGTGTTCTGTTTTTGTTTTTTTTATTGTTGTTAATGAAATTATAGCAAACATTTCTGGCATGATTAAAAATACATACTTGTACTTCTGAAAGAAGTTTGGAGCTTCAAAAAGTTTGGACCACTCTGCTTTACCCAGCAAAATTTCATCTGTGATAGCGAGACCTGTATTGCGAAAGATATTTAAAGCTGGCAGATCAGATGGTTCCAGTCTTGCTATTGATCTAAAATTTTCAAGTTTCTCTTCATTGGATTTGAGGTCCTTTTGTTTCTGCTTATGCACATATATAGATACAACTGATTTTACACAGAAATTCTGCGCATAAATGAAACAAAAATGTACATCCCTATCTAAAAATGCTAGCCAATAAAACAAAATGATGTTCTAACATTACTTGGAAAACCAACAAATCTTGTATAATCCTTTAACAAGTACATCTAGAAATTTCATAGAACTATGTAAACTAGTGATAATTACTGTCAGGCACCAAAGGGTTAATTAACCTTAATATGAGACATTCCTCTGCTAAATTGACCTTCAGTTATATACTATACACAGACTATTAATCCAAATAGCTTGACCCGATCCTTGACCAATGGTGCCCCACTACCACCAGTTTCCTTGATGTTCCAGTATCACTGGTTAGTTCTAAAACAGCATTTAAAACTAGATGACCTATAGGTGTAACTTGAAAAAGCATACTCAGAATGGTGTAGCCAAGGTATACCATAACACATTACTTACTCTAAGACTAGAGCTTCAATACCATTATATAAAAACTGAAGTTAGAGAGAGATTGTTATAAAATGTTTTGTTTCATTACTAAATAGAAATTTAAGTTCATTAAACTATTGAAAAATAACTAAAAATTTAGGTATTGGGCTTCGGTGGAATGCAGGATATTTCTGCTCTCCTTACCTACAAAGTCTTAACACATATCTTGGTAAACAGAAAAAATTAGAACATTTAGGACCAGATACAAACATTTTTCATTTATGCTATGCCTATGGAAAAAAAAACTATTGAATAAAGCTCTTAACGTTTTTCAGCAAAAGCAGCTTACCTGTAACAGGTGCTCTCTGAGAACCACACTCCTCAGATTTGGGACATCAGGCCAATGGAGCCCTAATCAGCGCAGGGATTGCACAGCTTCTAGGGCTCTTCAACTTCAGGCTCTACTGAGTATGTGCAGGCTGTTATGGGTCACAGCCATCACCTCAGTTTAGTCTACAGCTACCGTGTTTCCTCGATAATAAACCCTACCCCGAAAATAAGCCCTAGTTTGATTTTCAGGATTTTTGGAGTAGGGCTTGAAATATAAGCCCTACTCCAAAAATAAGCCCTAGTTATAGGTGGACGCGTGGTTGCTCTCCAAGACTTGCCCGACCCCCCCCCCCCCCAAGACTTACCAAAAGTCCCTGGGGGGCCCGAAACCTGGATGGGGGGCAGACTGGGGGGTTGTAAAAAAAACAAACCAAAAAACCCCCAAACCTACCCCAACCTTTCAAATGTAATTCATTGCAACCCCCCCCCCTCAAAAAACTTGCCGAAATTCCCTGGTGGTCCAGTGGGGGTCCCGGGAGCGATCTTCCGCTCTCGGGCCATCAGCTGCCAGTAGTCAAAATGGCGCCGATGGCCCTTTGCCCTTGCCATGTGACAAGCTATCTGTACCATTGGCCGGCTTCTGTCAGATGGTAGGAGCAACCATTGGTCTGCCCCCCCCCCCCCCCCCCCGGGTTTCGGGCTTCGTTTCGGGGGGGCAGACAAAATAAAATCTGCCCGAACCGCGGAAAAACTAAATTTCCTGTGGCGGGCCGATAGCAAAGGCCGAACCGAAAGGTTTGGCTAAAAATTGAATCTGATTGGTGAACGAAAGAGGAGGCGGGCTTAGCCTTGTTCTCATTCACCAATCATGGAAAAAAAAATAAGAAATCCCCTGAAAATAAGCCCTAACCATTTTTTCGGAGCTAAAAAAGAATATAAGACCCGTCTTATTATCAGAGAAACACTGTATATAAGGGGAAGCAAACCTCTTGGGAAGGTTCTGCAAGGACCGATGAGACCATGGTCAAAAGAAAATAGAATGTTGAAAATGATCAGAGAAGGAATGGAGGATAAAACTGCATATATTGCCTCTATCGCTCCATGGTGCAACCGCACCTTGAGTACTGCATACAGTTCTGATCGCCCCATTTTAGAAAAGATATAGTGGAATTAGAAAAGGTGCAGAGGGCGGCAAAAAAATGAAAGGGATGGAACAGCTCCCCTATGATGAAAAGCTACACTGGTTAGAGCTCTTCAGCTTGGAAAAGAGAAAGCAGATATAGGACACAATAGAAATGTATAAAATCACGAGTGGGGTGGAAGAGGTAAAACACAGATACTTACCCTTTCAAATACTAAAACAAGGGGACATGCCGTGAAACTAACAATCGGATTTAAAACAAGATCATAAAAATTACTTTTTCCACTCAGTGCACAATCAAGCTGTGGACTACAGAATGTAATTAAGGTGACTATCATAGAGGGGTTTAAAAAATGGTTTGGACAAATTATTGAAAGAAAAGTCCATAACACATTATTAACCAGGCAGACTAAAGGAAGCTATTCCTATACCTGGGAGAGAGTACCAGGAAACATTTGGGATCTGCCGGTGCTTATAAACCAGACTGACCACTGTCAGACAGGATGTTGGGCTCAATGGACCTTGGTCTGACCCAGCATGGCATTTATGTTCTTACCTGTCTTCGGAGAAAACTTACAGGTAAGCAGCTTTTGGTTTTCTCCAAAGACAATCCAGATATTCTGTCCTTGCAGGTAGGGAATCCTTAGCTGAAGGTTGCCCTCAATCCCCCCCCAAAAGGAAAAATTAGCCTTCATGTAAATATGCTTTTTTTTTTTTTAAAGGGCAACCTAGAAATAATACAAATGAGCCTTAGTAGGGATGGAATTGGATATGAAATCTAAAATAGATCTTTCAGGATAAATTAGTCACTACTGTTGAATTGGGGTCATCTAGCCAAACAGTAGTGGGGATGTGAATTCCACACCTCAGTCTTACAAATCTCTTCCTTGCTGGCTCATCTCAGGGGGGCCACTGATACTGCCATAGCTTTAATACGACGAGCCTTGACATGTCCCTCCATCCAGTCAAGCCTCCCTGGGTATAACAGAAAGAGATGCAATCTTCTATCCAATTAGCCAGAGTGTGTTTAACAATGGCAATCACAGGTTGGTCAGCATCCAGAACAAAACATTGGGTGGACTTTAAGACGGGGTGGCCAACTCCAGACCTCAAGGGCCTGGTTTTCAGGATATTCATAATGAATATGTATGAAACATTTTCATACAGTGGAGACAGTGCATGTAAATTTCACATATGGATATTCACTAGGCCTGTTTGTGGCTCTTGAAGACCAGAGTGGGACACCCCTGTTTTAAGAACTTTAGATTACAGAAGCCTTTGACTTTTATCTGAACTGTGTAAGGTTTGCTCACCTTTATGGACTTTTGGTCTAGGGACGAATTTTAGGACGATGGCCGACTGGTAAGATGTAAGTCCAACACACTCTTAGGTAGGAACTTAGGAGCCACGTTACAGAAAAAAATTTGTATAGGGCTGGAGCTCACTGGCTCTGCATGCTGTGACCACCAACAAAAGTATAACTATCCAGGTCAGGTACTTCAACTCTCAGGAATCTAATGGCTCAAAAGGAACTTTCATCAACTGGTCAGTATAATGTTGAGGTACCAAGGCTTCAATAGAAGCAAGTCCTAAAGGTTGTACAGAGATAGGTGTACCTTCTACATGGCCAAGTGCCATGGGCGCAGACTTGTTCTTGTTATGACAGATGTAGAAAGTGTTCACACAATTTGCATGTGGAGCTGGAGAAAGTATCTAAGGCAGTTTTCTCACACCAGAAGAAACTTCCTCTGCTTAAAGCCATAAGACTTCTTAGTTGAATCTTTCCTAGAAGCTAGAACAAGACAGCATCAGGCAAATTCGGAAAATCAAATACTACCCTCTCAACATCCAGACTGTGAGGGCTAGGGAGCTGACACTGAGAAGGAGTACTGTTCCCCTGCTTGTGTGACGTGTGGAGGAATTTCCCAACAGACTGGTTTTCCGATGGATAACTCCCATAAAAATGGGAAATCAGAGGGCTATGAGAATCATAAATCTCCTGTCTGAGTTTTAAAACGTTTTGCCACTAGATTAATTTGACAATGTTTATGGAAGACCCTCTTGCCAGTGCAGGGAGAAGGCATCCAAGGCTAATTTATCTTTCAATTCTCTCCTCAAACAAAACTGAGGAACCTTAATAAGAGGAGACACAAATAGATCCACAGATGAAGTCCATTCGTTGAATATCTAGTTTGCAACTTCTGGGTCCAAGGCCTACTTGTGTGGTTCTAGGAATTGGCTCAATTTGTCTGCTAGGACATTCTTCTTGGCCAGCAAATATGAGCCTCAGAGTCATCCCCTGTGAGATGGCCTATTGCCACATTCTGATAGCTTCCCAACACAGGAGATAGAAATTTATTCTTCCTTGTTTGTTTAAACAGAACATAGGTACCAAATTGTCAAGCCTAACCCAAGATAATGTTTTGGCCAACTGAAGTCTGAAAAGATCACTCTTAGCTCCAGGAAATTTGGTAAAACTTTTCCTGAGCAGACCATAGGCCCTGAATGTGAAATCCCTCTACATGAGCTCACCAGCCCCAGCTGGACATATCTATAGTTAGGACAATGAGCTGGTGGGTGATTAAGATGCTGTCTTACATCTTTGGTGGCTTGTAGCCAGTAGGATTGAGGGTCCACCAGGCTTGTCTTATGTGGAGATGTACCAAGGGTGTTATTTGATTTATATTCCGCCTTTCAGAAACTTCAGTGAATTACTTTCAGGTACTGGATGGACATAAGGCCCAGCATATTCAACATGTCCCATGCTGTTGTCTGTTGGCTTTTTTTTTTTTAATTTCTTCCACTGTGGGTCATTAGGGAAATGATCCTTCCTTGTAGAAGAAAGGCTTTTTCCAGTCATGTCTAGCAGAGCTCCTATGAATTCCAATTTAAATGACAGGGTCAGTTTGAATCTCAGGTAATTTTTTACTATGACTAACCCTAACAACTCAATACACAGATTGTTTTGCTCACTGATTCCTTTGCATCTTCCTGAGATGCGCTTTTGACCAGCTGATCATGTAGATAGACAAACATGTGCACCCCTAGTTTACTGCTACTTCTAGATATTAAAAAAAAAAAAAAAAAAGGCCAAAAGGGCTGTATGCACTACTGGAAGTGCTTTTTTCCTTTTACAATTCTGAGATACTTCTTGTGGCTTTGACATCCTTTAAATCCAGTGAACACAGCCAGTCTCCTTTTATGAAAGAAGGGAATTAAGATGCCAAAGGAAACCATCTTGAACGCTCTCCAATGGATTCGATGCGCCGAGGATCACGATCGGAGAGAGAGAGCTTGGCGCTGTGTGACCAGATATTCCTCGGCGCATCGAATCCATTGGAGAGCATTGATTTTTAATCACACTGCGGCACAAGATATTACAATTTGCCAGAGCCCCTGATGCAGCCCCATTGTAAGAGGGCGAAACTCGGCCTGAGTTGGGCTTTTTCAAAGCTATCTGTCTCTGTCCAATAAAGAATCCAGATCGGACATTTGGCTTCTAATTCTGTATTGTTGCTTCCTGAACATAGTACATCAAATCCACCTTCCTGTTAACAAAGGGGTACAATATTCTCTGTTCTGTCTTTGAAGATATCCTGGCTGGGCACTGCCTCAGCATCCTTTGGGGGATTGAGAAACTGGAAGATGTTTAACATTTTTTTGCCCTAGTCTCCTCCTTCCTCCTCATCTAACTGAAAAGGAATATGCTCACTCATTCTCTTAATAAATTTGGAGGAGAGATCCTCTGATTAGGATTTTCTCCTTTCCTGCTGAAGAGATAGGTGCAAGGGGAAACCAGACGACTACTCCCAATCATAAGTCCTCCTCTGATCCTTATTCATAAGTCTCTGAACACTCAGACTCATATTTCCACCCCTGGGATACAGAGAAAGCTTAAGTGTGTACTTGTCTGGCATCCAACACCCTTGAGAGGCCATCAACTGTTTGGGTGGGCTCTAAACCCAGACATATCCTAA
The DNA here is from genome assembly GCF_901001135.1 of Rhinatrema bivittatum. Classification (NCBI taxonomy): domain Eukaryota; kingdom Metazoa; phylum Chordata; class Amphibia; order Gymnophiona; family Rhinatrematidae; genus Rhinatrema; species Rhinatrema bivittatum. Next base: position 28,058,741 of record NC_042618.1, on the reverse strand, counting down.
TGATTTGGAAAGCTGCCTCTCTCAATGCAGGTTGTCTGCACAGATATTCATACTCCTCCGAGCAATAGCATCAATGAAAATGCTGCCAGTGCTCCAAGAATTTCTAGGAAGGGTTGGACATCCGTTTGCACTGTCGTCAATGCACTGATACAAAATAAGTATCTTTGTTTAGTTTAGTTTCTCCTTGAAGATTGCAGATGCTAACAGAACCTGGGAAGCAAGTAGTGAAGTAACATCACTCTGTATCACCTGAGGTATATCCATGGCTGTGACCTGGGCACCTCAAGACTGTTGCAATCCCCCAGAATCTCGAGGGCAAGTGGCATTCTCTGAGGCAATGTTTGGGAGGACATATGGCCAGTACACTTATCTCCATGCTCTTGACACTGTGCACTGACAGGGACCTATGTCAATGCCTCTGCCTTCACTAAATGCTCTGGTTTCTCTCAATGTTAATGAAGTGTAATCTTTCACTTCTCTCAGATGGGTGTAACTAGATAATGGTCTCTTTCTATGGCCTCTCTCAATGTTTGACCTCAATGAAATAAGGCTTTCAGCATCGATGCATAACTAGTGCCTGGTGTAGTTCCTGGGCCCTTTGATTTTTATTTATTTATTTATTTAACAGCTTTTAATATACCGGTGTTCGTGCAAGCACATCACGCCGGTTTACAATAAACTTGAGAAGGAGGAAATTACAAAAAACAGGGAGTGGGGGAATGGAGCAGGAGCGAAAAAGGGGGGGGGAGGGGGGGAGAGAGGTAAAGGAGGAAAGACAGCAGTTGAGAAAGGTACAAGGAACGTATCAGTATTTACAAAAAAGGTTGCTTAACATGGTGGATTATATTGATAACTTATTAAACAATTAAACACATATATATAAACTCATATGTATAAACTATTAGCTTATTTACAGCAGTTATAGCAAGTAGTAACGGTATCATGATTTAAACATAAAGGTTGAAAGTTTTAACTGGGGGTACAGTGGAGCATGGTAGATAGGTGGGGATGGGGTGATAGGTGGGCGGGGGTATAGGGAAAGGGTGGAGGGAGGGTGGGTATGGGTGGGTTGAAGGTGAGACTAGGGAGGTTTCAGGGAGGTGAGACAGGGGAGAGACAGGGGGGAGCAACTAGGGGGGGTTTCAGGGGGGTAGACTACGAGGGGCTGGAACAGTGGTAAGCCTGTCTGAAAAGCCAGGTCTTAATGCCTTTTTTGAAGATGGTTAGGGAGGGTTCAAGACGGAGGTGTGTGGGGAGGGAATTCCAGAGGGCGGGGCCTGCGATGGTGAAGGCTCTTTCTCTGGTGGTGGATAGGCGGGCAGTTTTGAGGGGGGGAGTGTGGAGGGTGCCTGTGGAGGTGGATCTAGTCTGTCGGGTTGAGAGGTGGAAGTGGGGCATTTCTTTAAGCCAGGGGGAGTTGTTTTTGTAGAGGGTGTTGTGAAGAATAGTAAGGGTTTTGTATTGGGAGCGGAACTGGATGGGCAGCCAATGTAGGTCTACTAAGATGGGTGTGATATGCTCTCTTTTACGTGTGTTAGTAAGAATACGAGCCATGGCGTTTTGAAGCGTTTGTAGGGGTTTGATGGTGGAGAATGGGAGGCCTAGTAGGAGGGCATTGCAGTAGTCCACTTTGGAGAAAATGGTGGACTGTAGGACTAATCTGAAGTCTTGAGTATGGAGTAAGGGCTTAAGTTTTTTGAGGATCTGGAGTTTGTAGAAACCTGCTTTGAGGAGGGACTTGATGTGTGGCTTGAAATTCAGGTGTTGGTCAAGAGTGACTCCCAGGTCTCTCACGGAGGGGGGTAGTGTGGGGGAGATGTAGGGGTGCGGTGGAGGTGTCGTGTTCAGGTTGCTTGGATATAAAGAGTAGTTCGGTTTTGGTGGTGTTGAGAGCAAGGTGTAGGTCGGTTAGTAGGGAGTTGATGGAGACTAGGCAGGATTCCCAGAAAAGGATGGTTTCATTGAGGGTTTTTTGAATGGGTATGAGTATTTGTACGTCATCGGCGTATAGGAAAAAGTCCAGGCCTAGGTTTGAGAGTAAGTTGCAGAGTGGGAGGAGGTATATATTGAAGAGGGTGGAGGAAAGGGATGATCCTTGGGGAACGCCTTGTCTGAGGGGAACGTGGCATGATTCAAAGTTATCAAGTTTTATGAGGTATTCTCTGTTAGTAAGGTAAGAGGTGAACCAGTCTAGCGCTGTGTCGGCGACTCCTATCTCTGTCAAGCGTGTGATAAGGATTTGATGATTGACAGTGTCGAAGGCTGCCGAGATATCTAGAAGGGCCAGTAGGTAAGATTTTCCTTGGTCTAGTCCGATGAGCATGGTATCAGTGATGGCTAAGAGGAGATTCTCGGTACTTCGGCCTTTCCGAAAACCAAATTGTGAGGGGTGCAGAAGGTTGTGGTCCTCGAGGTAGTCGGTGAGCTGGGTGTTGACTACTTTCTCGAGGACTTTCGCGAGGAAGGGTAGGTTGGATATGGGCCGATAGCTTGCTGGGTCAGCGGGGTCAAGGGAGGGTTTTTTTTAGGAGGGGTTTCACAACGGCGAGTTTGAGGGGGTCTGGGACTTTGCCGAAGGTGAGGGAGCAGTTAATGAAGTTAGCTAGGGGTTTGGCGATGGTGGTGGGTATGGAGAGGAGGGTTTTGGAGGGGATTGCGTCTAGGAAGTGTGTGGCCGGTTTCATTTTTTTGAGGATGGTCTCAATTTCTAGCGTGGAGGCGGGGTCGAAGGCTTTGATGCAGGAGCTATCGTGTTTAGGGGAGGGGGATGTGGTCGTGGGGTTGTGGGGGAAACGTAGGAGGATGTTCGAGATTTTGTGCTGGAAATAATTCGCAAGATCCTCGCATTTTTTCTTGGAGTTTTCTTCAGTCGTGGCAGGGTGTGGGGTCTTAGTGAGGTTATTGACGTAGGAAAAGAGGGCGTTGGCATTGAATTGTAGGTCGTGAATATTTTTTGCGTGGAAGTCCCTTTTGGCGGAGAGGGTGGCTAGTCGGTAGTTGTGCAGTGAAAGTTTATATACTGCTTTGTGTTGGGTGGAGGGATGGCGGCGCCACAGGCGTTCTTTTGATCTGAGGTCTTGTTTTAGTCTTTGGAGTTCGTTGGAGTACCAGGGTTTTTTTTTGTTCTGAGGGACGGGGATTTCTTTGTGTAACACTGGGCAGAGTTTATTGGCTATGGAATTGGTTATATGATTCCAGGAGTCACCTTTGATGTCAATGCCTTTGATGTCAATGCCTCTGATGTTGAAGGTTTGGACTTATCTGTCACAAAGAGCTTTATCATGAGTTCTTGGTGGGTGTTATATCTCCCTACATATGGAGCATTCCTGAGACACTGCGGTCAACCCCTCAAGGCAAACAATACATCTGTCATGAGGATCCATGACAAATAATGTTTGCACTGGGGGCACTTGCTGAATCCACTGGCTCTTCTCCTTGAAAACCACTGGAGGTAAAATAGCTGCTGCAAAATCAAATTACTCAATTTTTACTAATACTCGACCAATACACTACATACATGGCAGTGCAAAACATGACAAAAACCCCCTGTAAGTTTAAGGGTATGAGAAGTTGAATCAAGGCAGGCCATGCAAAACCAATGTAAAAAAATGCAAAACTTCTTCAGTAGTGAATATTCACTACTGAAAAGCACAACTAGTAGCTTCCTCAGAAAAGTGAAAACTAAGGGACAGCCTACAAATGCTCAGTAGAGCATAATAAACTCTGGAAGCTATGCAATTACCACAGTGACCCAGACTCTGAAGACATCACCTACCTGTGAGGACAGAATATCCTGCTTGTCCTCTTAGAATCCTTTATAAATCTAATAAATGAGAATTAAAGAAAATGAAATTTGATCTTACTTGATAATTTTCTTTTCTTGAATCCTGCTAAACAATCAAGATGTGTAGGTTTATTCTTTCCCGCTAGCAGATGAAGATAGAGAACAACTTTTTCCCATGACACCATTGGTTTTAACAGTGCAGTGAGATGCCGGTATATTAATGATAAAGCATATAACAAAATAAAGCCTTCAATACCAACCCCCTTGACAAGAATATAGGATAAATGAACAAATGGATGGATGAAAAGAAAGGCCTTGGATTCTCCAATAGGAAACAAATCCATATATGACTTATGCTACATCCAAAGGCCCCTCACAGAAACAGTATGAAATGCAGCCCCATGATCTCCCAGGTGGGTCTTTGGACTGGTGCAGCAGGATTTTAGGAAAGGAAAATCAGGTAAAATCGAATTTCACCTTCCTTACCATTCTACTACAATAGTCCAAGTATGTGGAAAGTACCAAAGCACCTCCTAACATGGGTGGGACGACAGGGCTGCCTTCAAACACTAGCCCCAAACATAATCTGCCTTAGTGTAAACATCCAATCTGTAATGCTTAGTGAATGAATGCAATGACCACCAAATGACAGCCTTTCAACTTTCTTCGAAAGAGCCCAAAGACCCTCAGGTACCTGCTTACCTTTGAGCAAGTAAACCAACAAGACTGACTCTAATTCATTAAACTAAGGGAGATTTTGATACAGTTTCTCCCTTACATGAATTCACAAACAGAATAAAGAATGTCTCCTTAAAGGAGACAGTAGCTTCCAAGTAACAAGAGTTCAACAAACTGAGCTGATGAAGCAACCTATCACTGCATGAACATTTCTGTGCTTTTGCCTTTGGCAAAAAAAAGATGGAACCATGCGAAGTGGGACTTCCACTTCTGAAAATCTCAGAGGAGGATCCTTGCACAAAAAGGCTTAAGTTCCTAAATATACCTTCAGAACAAACGGCCACTAGAAAAACTGTCTTCACAGATTAATCGTTCAAGGAGGCATACCTTAAGCAGCTCAAAAGGAGGCCCTACCAGGACTTTAAGAACCAGATTAAGAATCCACAGGGGAACCACCAAGCTGAATGGAGGTCATATTCTCTTGACACTTCCAAAAAAATCAAATCACATCCAGGTGAAAAGCCACAGAGGCTTCTTGAATCTTAAAACAATAGTTGCAACCTGAAGCTTGAGAGAATTAAGCGGTAGACCCTTTCCCAAAATCACCTGAAGGAAAGAAAATAGATGCTATATCAGCCCACCATGGTAAAACAGTTTGGCAACAGCTTTCAAAGATCCACCAGACCAGCACCCACATTAAGTCAAATTCTTGCAGGCTTTCAGAGGGTCAAAATCATAGACAGAAAATTCCTTCTGCACAACCAAGACCTTACAAGTGCCATGCTGTAAGACAGAATGAAGTTGGATCTGCCATGTCTCTCGTCGCTGCTGGAGCAAAGGTGTAGGGTTCTCCGGAAACTAGCCACACCAGATCTGCATATCAGAGGTTTCTTGGCCAATTCAGACTACTAGAATCACTAAATTCTGTGATGATCTAGCTTTCCAACTGCTCTGCTCACAAGTGGCCTAGATAGAAACGTAAGCAGCTTGCTCTTGAGCCAGGACTGGACAAGGACATTGATCCTTCTGGATCTCCACTCCTTTGGTATGATTGAAAAAGCCTGCTGACCTTGGCAATCTTGCAGATTGTCATGACATCTATCTGAGGAGTCTTCCAGCAATCCAGTATTAGCTGAAAAGCCTCTTTGTTGAGCTTCCACTCTCCTGGAACTAACATTTCTGCTGAAGTCCACCTGAATATTTTCTATACCTACAATATAAGCTGCTGAGATGAAGATTTTGTTCTGCTCAAATGAACAGTTTCCAAACTTCCTGCCCTATTTCGAGTGCCTCCTGGTCTGTTCACATAAGCTACTGCTATGGTGTTAAGAGAGCATTTGAATTGCTGCCCCTTTCACCAGTGGACAAAAGTGGATCACAGCTAGTCTGATCTTTCTGGTCTCCAACTTAGGATGCTTTCTCTTTGGATCATAGTCCCTGTGCCATCTTACCACAACAGTGTTCCCCCAGTCCATAAGATTTGCATCTGACTTTATGACTATCCATTGAGTTTCTCCAGGAGCATGCCTTTAGACAAGCTGCAACTTACTGACCTCCACACCAGGCTCTTCTTCACTGTGGGTCGCAGGAGGAGACTGATGTAGTCCTGCAAATGAGAAAGACCACCAGTACAGGAAAAATCTTTGAAGAGGTCACTTATGAGCTCTTGCCCACAAAACCTGCTGTGTTTCCAGGGGCTGAAAGCAATCACACGCTCAATGCTCAAAAGGCAATCACCTAATCCACCCGCTTGACCATTTTCACCTGTGTTGAGAAAAACTGACCCACTTCTGTGTTGAAATAAGCCCCTAAATAATCCAGTGTCTGAAAAGGAAAGTGTCCTTGTTCCCTCCTCCTGAGCTAAAGTCGGAGGCCTCATAGGCTAACCTAGGGTTCTCTCCACATGCGCAGCCACCCCACATAGGAGAGGAAAAACAATAACTCTTGAAAAATTTGTCCAAATGAGTCAATCATCCACATACAGAAGTACCACACCACCATTTTTCTTGCATATAAAAGCCACAATGACTATCCTTGCTTTACTTAGGCAAAATACCTTGAAACCACAGTGATTTAAAAAAAAAAAAGTAAATAGAGTTTCCATCCAGAAACTGGTACCCAGAAACGCTTGTTTACTCCCTTAAGACCAAGTCTAGGGTAAAAGGACTCATCTTTCTTCGGGCACTAAGAAGTAAGTGTACAGCAACCGAGTCCCTGTTCCTGGCATGAGAGAGGATCCATGGCTTCTGGCCCTTGAAGCTTCTCCAACGTGGCTCTTATTGTTATCTTCTTAGGGTCAATTTGCAGGAAAAACCATAAAGATGTTAGAGGTTGGAACAGCGAATTCTGGAGAGTAGCTATTCTGTAAAGAGGACTCAGATCTGATGTGATGTTGGTCCATTCTTGCTGAAAACATTGAAGACCACCTTTTACTACCAACACTTGAGAAGTGATCTGCTGAGCCTCATTGTGAGGAATGAGAGGTCCTGGAGGTTCCAGCATTGTCACTTTAACCCATGAAAGGACTGGCTATTACCTTGAAATCTCATTGAATGATAAAGTATCTCCCCAGCAAGTATCTTTTAGCCTCAAGCAACTGGTGTGACCTATTCTCCAGAAACTTTTAAGGTGTGGACTCCCCTGATACTTGACAAGTTTCTCCAGGGCTTCCTCAAGATATGTCATATTGGGTCAGACCAAGGGTCCATCAAGCCCAGTATCCTGTTTCCAACAGCAGCCAATTCAAGTCACAAGAACCTGGCAAGTACCCACACATTAAACAGATCCCATGCTACTAATGCTGGAAAAAAGCACAGGCTATTCCCAATTGATTAATAGCAGTTTATGGACTTCTCTTCCAGGAACTTATCCAAATCTTTTTTTAAACTGCCTTAACCACATCCTCTGGCAATTCCAGAGCTTGTGTATTGAGTGTTAAAGAATTTTCTCAGATTCATTTAAATGCGCTACTTGCAAGCTTCATGGAGTAACCCCTAGTCCTTGTATTTTCTGAAAGAGTAAATAACTTTCACATTTACCTGTTGTCCTTTCATGATTTTGTAGACCTCCATCATATCCCCCCCTCAGCCATCTCTTCTCCAAGCTGAACAGCCAAAATCTCTTTAGCCTTTCCTCATAGGGGTGCCGTTCCATCCCCTTTATCATTTTGGACACCTTTCTCTGTACTTTCTCCAGTGTAACTATATCTTTGAAATGCGATGAGTAGAACTGCACACGGTATTCAAGATGTGATCTAACCATGGAGAGATACAAAGGCATTATGACATCCTTTCTAATAATTCCTAACATTGTTAAATGTTAGGAATTATTAGAAACGATTTATTAAAGTTTTAACCCCTCGTTCCTTGTAAACCGATGTAATATGATACTATTCATGAATGTCGGTATAGAAAAGTTAAATAAATAGTTTGCTTTTTTTTGACTGCTGCAGCACACTGACTGCATGCCAGAGTCACTGTAACCACAAATATGACCTTCCAGGTCCTGTGAATTTAGGTCACAGCAGCTTAAAAGGAAAATTGGTTCTTACCTGCTAATTTTCAATCCTGAAGTACCACAATTAGTCCAGACAATTGGTTTTTGCATCCCTACCAGCAGATGGAGGCAGAGAACTAAAAACTCTTCTTCTGGCCAGGTCTGGATGAGAGCATCGATCCCCAGGGGCCACGGATCTCTTCTGCAACTGAAGAATCGAGGAGCCTTCGTATTGTGAGATGCGGCCAGCAGGTCGATGGACAGGCTGTTGAAAGGCTTCGGCCGACACCCACTCTCCTGGATCCAGACTCTCCCTGCTTAAAAAGTCTGCTCTGATGTTGTCTTTTCCTGCGATGTGTGAGGCTGAGAGTCTGTAGCTGTATTTCTGCCCATTCCATAAGGAGGTCTATCTCCTGAGACACCTGCTGGCTCTTGATTCCTCCGTGGCGGTTGATGTAGGCTACCGCCGTTGTGTTGTCCAACATTATGCAGACTGCTTGACCCTGGAGTCTGCGGCTGAATTGCAAGCACGCCAGCCTCACTGCCCAGACTTCCAGGTGATTGATGTTCCAGAGGGCCTCTTCTTCCATCCAACGTCCCTGGGCCGTGAGTTCCCAACAGTGAACTCCCCAGCCCCAGAGACTCTCATCTGTTGTAAGAACCAGCCAGTTCAGGAAAGACAGGGACACCCCCCTGCAGCCACCACTTGAGACGAGAGCAGACTCCCATTGGTAAGAGAAGCCAAATCAAATAGTTTTGAGACTGTGGGTTCCAACGTGACAGCAGCAAGCGTTGAAGTGTGCACATGTGTGCTCTCGCCCACGGCACTACTTCCAAGGTTGCCGCCAAAGAACCTGGAGATAGCTCCACACCATCGGGCGTATTGTGATAATCAACTGACACACTTGGGACATCAACTTCCGTATCCGTGTGGTCGGGAGGAAGACCTTGTTCTGCCTGGCGTCGAACCTGATTCCCAGATACTCTGACTGGGAAGGCTTGAGACTGCTCTTGTCCAGGTTTACTACCCAAACAAGTTCCTGAAGCAAGATGGTCACCCGGAGACTTTTTTCCACGGACTTGGCCTGGATCAACCAGTCATTCAAGTATAGGTGTACCAGGATTCCTTCTCAACGCTGCCGCCACGACCACCAGAATCTTGGAAAAGAGTTCTTGGGGCAGTGGCTAGGCCAAAGGGCAGTGCCAGAACTGATAATGGCGACCCAGTACGGCAAAGCATAGGAAGCATTGTTCTTGACAGATTGGAATATGTAGGTAGGCCTTGGATAGGTCCAGGGAGGTTAGGAACCGTCCCGGTTGTACAGCCATTATCACGGAGTGTAAGAGCATAACAACTTGCCATGTTGGATCAGACCAAGGGTCCATCAAGCCCAGCATCCTGTTTCCAACAGAGGCCAAACCAGGCCACAAGAACCTGGCAAGTACCCAAACACCAAAAAATCCCATGCTACTGATGCCAGTAATAGCAGAGGCCATTCCCTAAGTCAATTTTATTAATAGCAGTTAATGGACTTCTCCTCCAAGAACTTATCCAAACCTTTTTTGAACCCAGCTACACTAACTGCACGAACCACATCCTCTGGCAACAAATTCCAGAGCTTAATTGTGCGATGAGTGAAAAAGAATGTTCTCCAATTAGTCTTAAATGAGCTACTTGCTAACTTCATGGAGTGCCCCCTAGTCCTTCTATTATCCGAAAGTGTAAATAACAGGTTCACATCTACTCGTTCAAGACCTCTCATGATTTTAAAGACCTCTATCATATCCCCCCTCAGCCGTCACTTCTCCAAGCTTCAATGAAGCAAGCCCTGCATGAATCAGACCACCAAAGGCTGTACAGAGATGAGCCTACATTCTACATCACGGTGATAGGCACCAATTGCATGGAGATGAAGTCAGAGTTGTTCCTGAGATCTAAGACGTAGAAGATAATTGAGCAATTTTTGTGTTGAGCAGGAAAATGGGTCTCAGGCCTTTTGCTTAAAACAAGGTAAATTGCTTCTATTTTAGTCTATATGACTTTCTCGTGGAGTCTTTTCTTGAAAGCAAAACATAAATAATCCTCAGATCCAGGGGTTGCAAGGCTACCATCTCAACATTCAAGCTGTAAAAGTCATAGTTTGGACATTGCGATGGCACAATCTCTCTCAATCCTGAATGATGAGAGTTGGGAAATTTCCCAATTTGATTGGATCCTTAATGGATATCTCCCTGAGATGTAGGATCCATCTTGGCCAAAAGGGAGCAATGTCCCCTGATTTTCTTTTATCTTCAAAGTCTTTGCAATGAGCAGAACTGGACAATATGATACAGTAAACTCTTGTTCCAGTAAAGGGCAAAGGCATCAGATGATAGTTTGCTTCAAGTCCCTTTCCTGGAACAGAAGAGCAGGACCTTTCTGCTCTGGAGAGACACAAACAGATCTACCATGGTTGTGCTCCCTTCATGAAATAACTGGTTTTCTACCTGCCAATCCAGGGACCATTTGTGGGTTTCTAGAACTGGCAGGTTTGCCAAAACATTCTCGCCAGCCAGATATGTGCATCTGAGGACCAGCCCTTGCAAGTTTACTCAGTACAACATCTGGACAATTTCTTGACACAAAAGTTATGGATCCTGTTCCTCTCTGCTTGATAATGTAAAACATCACAACTTGATTGTCGGTTGTTGGCCAACCGATCTCTGAATTCCTTCATAGTACACTGAACTGTTTTCTCTCTTCAGGAATTTTATCTGATGACGTTTTTCCTAAGCAAACCAGAGGCCTTGCGTGCAGAACTCCAACTATATGACTCTGCTCCATCTCAGTTATAAACACCAAAAGTGCACATAAACTTCAGTTGGTCAAAGATTTTCATGTGAAAGTTTTTGTTTTTTTTTATTATTTCAACATGGTGACTCCTGACAATTAAATATGATGTTTGACGGCAGTCCCCGACACGGACCCGTGTTTCGCCAGTCCGGCTGCTTCGGGGGGATTTTTAAACAATCTGTGACAGAATACAGAATATTTGAATACAGAACATTGTGTGACACAGATTGCTGTTTAAAAATCCCCCCGAAGCAGCCGGACTGGCGAAACACGGGTCAGTGTCGGGGACTGCCGTCAAACATCATATTTAATTGTCAGGAGTCACCGTGTTGAAATAATAAAAAAACTTTCACATGAAAATCTTTGACCAAGTGAAGTTTATGTGCACTTTTGGTGTTTATAACTTATAGTGTAGAGTGCACCTACGCTCCAGAGTTTATCTGCTCCATCTCAGGTCAGGGTAATTCAGACTGAAGGAATTTGAAAGGGTATGGCTCTGGTCAGAATGGAATTGATGCACCACCAGAACAGGAAGTCCTTGAGAGGCTGCATGATATAGATGCTGTCTCAGAGTGACCTGAAGCCACTGTAATCTGAGGGCTCTCCTCATATGAATATATGCCAAGGGAATAACATGCACTATTGATACCTTGACAACTTCAACATGTCCCATGCTGATGTTTCCTGACCAATTTGAATCCTTGCCACTGAAGATAAACATGATAGTCCTGTGCTGTGGAAGGAAGGCACTTGCTCAAAATCATGTCTAGCAGCATTCCTATAAAATACAGTTGAGATGATGGGCTCTAGTGGGACTTGGAGTAGTTTATAACGAGCCCTAATACCTCCCAACACCTGGATGGTTCTGCATGTTGATTCTTTGGCACCTGCCTGAAAATTGATCTTCACCAGCCAATCGTCCAGGTAGAATAACAAATGCACCCTCAATTTGCATAGATGCGCTGCCACCATGGAGAGATTTTGTGAAAACACATGGAGCTGAGGCTAGGCTAAAAGAAAATACCCAGTACTGGAAGTGACCATCCTCTTACAAATTTGAGGTATTTTATGTAACCTGGAAATATCTGTGGGTGTTAAGCATCCTTGAGATCAAGAGAACACAGTTAGTACCCTTTTTGCAAAAAAGCAATTAAGGTGCCCAGGGAAACCATCTTGAACTTTTCCTTTTTCAGAAACTTGTTCAAAGTCCCTAGGTTTAGGATGGGATAAAATTCCTCTGTTTTCCTTGGAATCAGGAAGTAAACAGAGCTGCAGTAATACGGAGATTAAAAAAAATCAGAATTTGCAATACTGTACAAAAATCATAAGGAGAGGGCAAAGGCTTCAGCTGAAAAGATACCTAATTTAAAAAATGCACCCCCTGTGACTGCCTTCACTTATGCACAGAAAGGGATTTGACTCTAGACACCTAGATTCTTTTACCTGTGAGATGACTCACGGATAAAATCATTAACCTGAAACTTCTAAAGGAGTGTTAGTCAATGCTGAGTGGTTCAGTTTTATCTAGGTTTATTGTTAGCTTATTGGGAATCAGCCATTGCTTAATGGCTGAAAAGTATATTGAGACAAAAGCAATAGTCTATGATGAGGAGGTAGAGTTTGGTATCAAAAACTGAATATCATCTGTGTGAATTATTCCCACCCTCAGCAAGAAGTGTGCAGATAGGTGTCATATAGATGTTAACACACTGCGAATAAGGCAGATTCCTGCAGCACACCTGTCATCTTGTGCCAAGAAGTACTAGAACTAATCCTCATTTGCTGAATCCAATAGGACACATGATATAAACCATAAGACTCTGCCCACAATACTGACTTACCTTAATCTGGATATTAAAATGGAATAAGGGCACTGAAGGCAGCTAATATATCCAATAGCACCAGGACGTATTCAGTCCTACCATCAAAACCTTGTCTAAAGATAAAGACTGACAGCAGCAATATTTCAGTGGCAAAAAAACCTCCTGAATCCAAAGTGGAATTGATCAAGTATTTCATATTCATTAAGGAAGTTGCTTAACTACTTCAAAACCAGAGCCTTGATTACCTTTGCATGAAAAAAGCAGTGAGGAAATTGGTTTGTAATTTAGGTCCGATGGTTCTAGATAGGAAAATTAGTTCTTGCCTGTTAATTTTCATTCCTGTAGTACCACGGATCAGTACTCCTGTCCAGCAGATGGAGACAGACCAAAACTGAAAGGACAGAGCCTACCCTGCAGCCCTTCAGTATAACCATTGTCAAAGCAGCAAAAGGTATAAGGTCAAGCAAGTAACAAGATAACAATTAAGTCACTGAACAATCCAACAATAGAACAATGGATGAACTGTGTTACTAAACGCTCTTATATAACTACCCCTGATCATCGTAAGATGCTTCTGGTGCCTTCAAGGAGAATCCAAGAAAGCCATGCAGAGATAGTACTATAATAAAGAAAAAACAGAAAGAAGTTCGAGTGGACAGACCAAGTAAACACAGGAGGGCGTCTGGACTGATCCATGGTACTACAGGAATGAAAATTAACAAGTAAGAACTAATTTTCCTTTCCCTGTACGTACCCGGATCAGTCCAGACCATGGGATGTACCAAAGCTTCCCTACAAAGGGTGGGACCAAGACAGTCCCGCTCAAAGAACCTGCCAACCGAAGGAACCAGACACTGGCGCCTGTACGTCAAAGCGGTAATGTCGAGCAAACGTATGCAGGGATTTCCATGTAGCAGCCCTGCATATCTCCTGCAGAGAGACCAATTGACTCTCTGCTCAAGAAGTAGCCTGAGAGCGCAATGAATGAGCCTTGAGGCTCTCAGGAATTGCCCGGCCTTGGCAGATATAGGCCGAAGAAATCGCCTCCTTTAACCACCAAGCGATCAAAGTCTTAGAAGCTTGTTTGCCTCTATTGGGACCACTCCATAACACAAAAAGATGGTCGGAGACCCAAAATTCATTGGTAACTTGAAGATAGTGTAGTAAAACGCGTTTTACATCAAGGAGGCGCAAATCACCCCCAAGTGGGCCCGCTATATCCTCCGGAGAGAATGCGGGAAGCTCAGACTGGTTGACATGAAAGGAAGAAACAACCTTCGGCAGAAAAGACGGTACAGTCTTAAGAGAAACTCCCGAATCCAAGAAGCTCAAAAAAGGTTCTCGACAGGACAACACTTGAATCTCTGACACCTGCCTGGTGGAGCAGATAGAAATGAGGAAAATGGTCTTAAGTGTCAAATCCTTGAGGGTAGCCCGACGGACAGGTTCGAAGGGAGCTGTACAAAGAGCACGGAGGACTAGATTAAGGCTCCACGAGGGACAAGAGGCCCGAACGGGTGGCTTCAAATGTTTGGCGCCCTTAAGAAAACTGAGAATATCTGGGTGAGACGCAGCTGCAGTACCGTCAATCGTGCCTAAGAGGGAACAGAGGGTGGACACTTGGACACGCAACGAGCTGATGGAGAGACCCTTGGAGAGGCCATTCTGAAGGAAGGAAAGTAGTATAGAAATCGGAGGTGAATGAGCCAAGACACCCGAGGCCACGCAGACATTTTCAAAAACTTTCCAAACTCGGACGTAGGCCAGTGAAGTAGACGGCTTACGGGCTTGCAGTAGAGTGGATATAACCTCTTTATATCTTTTTTTTCTCAGCCTTCGCCGTTCAAAAACCAGGCTGCTAGACCGAAGCGATCCGCCTGGTCGAAAAATACGGGACCCTGCAGATGGGCGAGATGAAGAGGACCGTCCGTCGCCAAATTTACCATATCCAAGTACCACGGTCTGCGGGGCCATTTGGGAGCCACCAGAATGACCGGACCCCTGTGAAGTTTTATTCTTCGCAGAACCTTTCCCACGAGAGGCCAAGGAGGAAACACATATATAGCAGGATGTCGTGGGGCCAGGGAAGGACCAGAGCATCCACACCCTCTGAACAGTGCTCCCTCCAGCGGCTGAAGAACCTGGGAGCTTTGGCATTGGACAAGGTTGCCATCAGGTCCAGGTGAGGCGAGCCCCACCTGTTGACTATCAGGTCCATCGCTCTGTCCGATAACTCCCACTCGCCGGGATCGAGACGTTGACGGCTGAGGAAATCGGCTTGCACATTATCCTTGCCTGCTATGTGGGAGGCAACCAGGCAACCCAGGTGCTGCTCTGCCCAGGCAAGGAACTGGCCTGCCTCCAGAGCCACCAGACGACTTTGAGTACCTCCCTGACGATTGATGAAGGCCACTGTGGTGGAATTGTCTGAGTACGCGCACAGCTTTGCAGTGGAGTAGTGGAAGGAAAACTTTGAGAGCCAGGCGCACTGCACGCGCTTCCAGACGATTGATATGCCAACTAGATTGGACTGGGGACCAGTGTCCCTGCGTCGTTTGGGATTGACAGACCACTCCCCACCCGGAGAGGCTGGCATCCGTCGTGACTATGACCCACTTCGGAGTCAGCAAGGGCATCCCCTTCAAGAGATGCGCCAGAGACAGCCACCATTGTATATCTGCGTCTGGAACTGCTCGGACACTGGCTTCCAGTGGGATAACGCTCTTTGTAATGGTCGCATATGTACAAAAGCCCAGGGAATCAGGTCGATAGTGGAGGCCATGATCCCCAGAACCTGCAGGTAATCCCACGCCATGGGAATCGGGAGAGAAAGGAAGCTGCGTATGTGATCCATGAGCTTGAGTGCCTGAGCGTCCGGGAGAAATATCTTGCTGACTCGGGTATCGAAGCGAACTCCCAGAAATTCCAGGACCTGGGAGGGCTGTAGATTGCTCTTGGGGAAGTTGACTATCCACCCGAGGGAAGCAAGGAGAGCAAGTACTCAGTCGACTGCTAGATTGCAGAGAGTTGGCAACTTGGCCCGCACAAACCAGTCGTCCAGGTAAGGATGGACTAAGATTCCTTCTCTGCGCAGAGCTGCCGCCACTACCACCATGACCTTGGTAAAGGTGCGGGGATCGGTAGTGACGCCAAAGGGTAGAGCCCGGAACTGAAAGTGTTGGCCCAGGATGCTGAAGCGGAGATACTTCTGATGCTCACGTCGAATCGGTATATGGAGATAGGCCTCCTTCAAGTCTAGGAAGGCCAGATATTCGCCGGGACGGACCGCCGCTATCACCGCCCTCAGGGTCTCCATCCGGAAGTGAGACACCCTGACAGCTCGGTTGACCCTCTTGAGAACCAGAATGGGACGGAAGTAATCGTCCTTCTTGGGGACGACGAAGTAGATTTAATACTGGCCAGCGCCTTGCTCCTCCACCAGTACCAGGACTATGGCTCCAATCTCCTGGAGTCTGGTGAGGGTCTGGCAGACCGCGGGACGCTTGAGGTGGCCGTAGGGAGACACTAGATAGAGATCCGGTAGGTCCCGTGCAAATTCTAACGCGTAGCCGCGTTCGATCACCTCGAGAACCCACTGATCAGACGTAATTTTGGGCCATTCCTCGTAAAACAGAGAGACGCGACCACCTAAGTTTGGTACGGAGGAATGGATCGGCCGGATCTCATTGGGTAGTGGACTTGGCGGCCAGATGTTGCTGATTACCATCCCGGAAGGTACGACAGCCCCGAAAGGAATGAGACCAGGACTGCGACCTGGAGGTGGGTCTGCAGGAGGCTGTGGTGGCTCCGGGGGAAGGGGTGCCCCCAGAACCACCCGGACGGTGCCTTGTGGCTCCGGTACCGCAGAGGATAGTGGAGTGGATAACCGAGGAATCTTCGGGGGGAATCCTTATCCTCCCGAACGCTGGCAAAATATGATTTGTGCATTAAGAGCACAAATTCCGATGAAAAATGGGCCTGAGAAGATTTTCCCGAGGGAGCAGAGGGGGGTCTGGGACATCACCCTGAGAGCGCACCGGACTCAAATCAGGGGGTAATGCCTGCAAATCCAGCTCCTCTGCCTCTTGCAGTGCTGAATCGGCATCTGTGCTGATTCCCAAAATGGCCGCCGTTTCCGCAGTTTGCCGGGTCGGGAATGGCCTAGCCATGCGTCAGGGAGCACGTCCACGGACTAAAGTCTTTGGCGCTGCCGAGGAGGGGCCCTCCCAACCCGGTAAGCAGCCGGAACAGAGACTATCGCGGGAGAGCCAGCTCTCCACATGCTAAACAGACTTTGGCACGCGGCATTAGGGCAGAAGGGGCTGCCGCGAGTGAACAGTAATCAGCTGATTAAGAATACCCCTGAAGAGAGGTGCAGGCAATCGAACCCTGCACTCTCCTGACGCTGAGCCACAAACACTCAAATTAAACTCTTGCCTTTCTGTACCTTCAAACAGTCAGAAAAGGTCCGTCCCCCCCCCCCCAAAACAGGGGAATGAAACCTCCCTGGCAGAGTACCCGAGGAATGAAACGTCTCGGGGTAAGGCAGGAGACTAAGGGGGAGTGACTGGCACCGGGAAAAGAGCCTAGGCCGACCACATCAAGGGGCAAGCCCCCCCAGGCTCCTCAAGAGCGAGGGAGACAAAGTTGTCTCCCTAACACAGCAGGATAAAGGATCCCAATAAAACTTTTTTTTTTTTTTTTAATGGGAATTAAATGAAGACAATACTTGCTTGAACTTGCCCCACAAGAGAAGAAAACAGAAAAACCCCATAGGGAAAAGGGCACGCTAACAGGGAATCGCAGGGTGAGCTGCCTGGCATCTGCTGGAGACAGACAAATACTGAAGGGCTGCAGGGTAGGCTCTGTCCTTATATAGGATACCCTTTCAGTTTTGGTCTGTCTCCAGCAGAGACCAGTTTTGGTCTGTCTCTCTGACAGGAGGCTCAACCCATAGTCTGGACTGATCCGGGTATGTACAGGGAAATGGCTTTTTCAGCAATAGGTGCATGCATTGCCCTCTTATTGATAGGAGCCACAGAGAGAGGGTTCTCCCACATTGCCATTTGCACCTCCTGAACATGCTTGTGTACTGGGACTGCCAGTCTCTTTAGGAGGCTCCAAGAACTGGACAACATCCAGTATTTTGTCTACTCTGCCTTCAACAAAGGAAATGGTTTGGCCTCTGCCATTCTCTGCACAAATCCAATGAAGGAGATGTTCCCTGGTGGAGAATTCCTTCGTTCAGGGAACAAGAGGAGAGATTCAGGATTTTTATTTATATTCTGTTTTTCAGGCACTTCAAAGCAGATTACATTCAGATACTTGAGGTATTTCCCTATCCCCAGAGGGCTTACAATCTAAGCTTATGCCTAAGGCAATGGAGGGTAAAGTGACTTGCCCAATGTCACAAAAGTGGCAGTAGGATTTGAACTTGGACTTTCCTGGTTCACAGCCCACTGCTCTAACCACTTAACCTGTTCTTCATAAACATCTTCAGATCTATAGCTGCACACAGGAATATTGGAGAAATTACTTACCTGATAATTTCGTTTTCCTTAGTGTAGACAGATGGACTCAGGACCAATGGGCATAGTGTACTCCTGATAGCAGTTGGAGACAGATCAGATTTCAATCTTATGTCAGCCCTAGTACACATACCCCTGCAGGAAGTGCAGCTTTTCAGTATTCTCCTCGAAAAGCATTGTGGATATATGCATGACTGAATAATTTGAATAACTTGATTAACTTTATAATTTGGTTAACTTAGTTAATTTGAACTGGTTGAATTGGCTATAGCTGGAGACCGCCAGTGCCCTCAACCGAGAAACGTTGACACCCGGTAGGATGGGTGTCCTAGATGAAGAAAAGCATGGCGTACCCGTAAACCACTTGCTCCTGGGGATGTCCCCCGAGAATTCCATGAGTAACGGCAGCCGTGGGTGGGATGCTGAGTCCATCTGTCTACACTAAAGAAAACGAAATTATCAGGTAAGTAATTTCTCCATTTCCTAGCGTGTAGCAGATGGACTCAGGACCAATGGGATGTATAAAAGCTACTCCCGAACCGGGTGGGAGGCTGCCCGTGACTCACTTAGTACTGCCCTTGCAAAGGCTGTGTCCTCCCGAGCCTGAACATCCAGGCGGTAAAACCTAGAGAAAGTGTGGATGGAGGACCATGTCGCCGCCCTGCAGATCTCGGCGGGTGACAGCATCTTGGTTTCCGCCCAGGACACTGCCTGGGCTCTAGTAGAATGGGCCTTGACTTGTAAAGGCGGTGGCTTGCCTGCTTCTACGTAAGCCGCCTTGATGACTTTGATCCAGCGGGCTATGGTTGCTCGCAAGGCCGCTTCCCCTTGCTTCTTCCTGCTGTGAAGGACGAATAGATGGTCCGTCTTTCGTACGGATTTCGACCTTTCCAGGTATCTGACTAGGAGCCTGCCGACGTTGATATGGCGTAGACTTCAAGCTTCTTCCGAATTCTTATGCTCATCTGGCGATGGTAGCGAGACACCACTTTGGGGAGGAACAACTGAACTGTGCATAACTGGATGGTTCCCGGGGTGAGTTTGAGGAACGGCTCTTGGCAGGACAGTGCTTGTAGCTCGGATATACGACGGGTCGAACAGACTGCCAGCAGGAAGGCTGTCTTCAGTGTTAATAGTCGGAGAGACAGGCCGCGGAGAGGTCTGAATGAGGTTCCTGCTAGGAAATCTAGGACCAGGTTGAGGTTCCAAAGAGGCACCGGACACTTCAGGGGTGGTTAGATCTGCTTGACTCCTTTCAGAAAGCGGGAGACATCCAGGTGAGAGGCTATGCTGCCACTCTCGCTCTTGGCTCCGTAGCATGACAATGCGGCTACCTGTACCTTGATGGAGTTGAGAGACAATCCCTTCTGTAGGCCGTTCTGCAGGAATTTTGACCGAGCGTGGTTTGATGTCGCGGTCCTCGCACCAGGCTTCGAATACTCTCCAAATCCTTATGTATGTTAGGGATGTGGAGAACTTGCGTGTTCGGAGTAGGGTATCAATTACTGCCCCCGAGTATCCGCTCTTCCTTAGGCGAGTCCTCTCAATGGCCAGACCTTAAGA
This sequence comes from Rhinatrema bivittatum, assembly GCF_901001135.1. Classification (NCBI taxonomy): domain Eukaryota; kingdom Metazoa; phylum Chordata; class Amphibia; order Gymnophiona; family Rhinatrematidae; genus Rhinatrema; species Rhinatrema bivittatum. The sequence continues at coordinate 28,039,037 of NC_042618.1, read as the reverse complement.
GAGAATCGAGCTGGATCCTCGTGTAGGATCGGTCCCTGTTGGAGCAGGTCTCTGTGTGGAGGTAGCGGCAGGGGGCTCCCTGTCAGCAGTCTTCGCATGTCTGCGTACCACAGTCTTATTGGCCAGTCCGGGGTCACTACAAGTACTGGTCCACTGTGGTGTTCTATCTTGTGGATGATTACGCCCAATAGGGGCCACGGCGGGAAGGCTTTTAACAGAGTCTCCTGTGGCCAGGTCTGTACTAGGGTACCGATTCCCTGGGACTGGGGTTCCCGCCTGCGGCTGAAGAAACTGGGTACTTGGGCGTTGGACCGGTTTGCCAGGAGGTCCAAGGTTGGTGTTCCCCAACGGTTTACTATCAGTTGGAATGCTGTGGTCGAAAGCCTCCATTCTCCTGGATCTAGACTTTCTCTGCTGAGGTAGTCCACAGCAATGTTGTCTTCCCGGCGAAGTGGATGGCAGAGATCTCTTGAAGATTCACTTACGCCCATGACATTAGGAGGTCTATTTCCAGCGACACCTGTTGGCTTCTGGTTCCTCCCTGACGGTTGATGTAGGCCACTGTTGTGGCGTTGTCCGACATTACTCTGACCGCTTTGTCTCGGAGTCTGTGACCGAACCTTAGGCAGGCTAGTCTGACTGCCCGGGCTTCTAGGCGATTGATGTTCCATCCCGACGCTTCTTCGTTCCATTGCCCTTGGGCGGTTAGCTCCTGGCAGTGTGCTCCCCCATCCTCGTAGGCTGGCATCCGTGGTGAGTAGGATCCAGGTTGGTGAGGATAGTCTCGGTTCCCTGGCTCAGAAGGGCTTCTTGTAGCTACCATTGTAGTTGGGCCCGAACTCTGTCCGGGAGCTGAATTCATACGGTGTAATTCTGGGACAGTGAATTCCATCGTAATAGTAGTGAGCGTTGTAGGGGTCTCATGTGAGCTTGTGCCCATGGCACTACTTCCAGTGTGGATGCCATGAGGCAGAGGACTTGTAGGTAATCCCATGCTGTGAGGCGAAGTTTGCTCAACAGGGTTCGTAACTGGGTCATCAGTTTTGATCTCCTTGTTGGTGTCAGGATGACCTTGTCTTGTTTGGTGTCGAACCGGACTCCCAAGTATTCTAGAGATTGGGAGGGCTGCAGGCAGCTCTTGTTTGTGTTAACACCCACCCGAGGCTCTCCAGTAGAGTTTTAACTCTGTTGGTTGCCTGGTGGCTTTCCTCTGGGGATTTCGCTCTGATCAGCCAATCGTCTAGATAAGGGTGCACGTGGATTCCCTTCCTTCCTCAGTGTTGCTGCCACCACCACTATGATCCTGGTCAACGTCCGGGGTGCCGTTAACCCGAACGGTAGTGCCCGGATCTGGTAGTGACGGTCAAGGATTGAGAAGCGTAGAAAACGCTGATGCTCTTGATGGATCGGAATGTGTAGGTAGGCTTCTGACAGATCCAGGGATGTAAGGAACTCTCCCGGTTGTATCGCCCTTATTACCGAGCGTAAGGTTTCCATGCGGAAGCGAGGAATCTTCAGGTGACAGTTGACCGCCTTGAGGTCCAGGATTGGTTTGAACATTCCTTCTTTCTTGGGGATGATAAAATAGATGGAATAATGCCCAGTATTTATTTGTTGTGGAGGCACCGGTGTTATAGACTCTAAGGCTAGCAATCTGGTCAGTGTAGCTTCCACTGCCATCCTCTTGAAAGGGTCGTGGCAGGGAGATTCCACAAACTTGTCCGGAGGGAGGTGGTGGAAATCCAGGTAATATCCCTCTCGAATGATGGATAGGACCCACTTGTCCGAAGTCTGCCCCCTTTGGCTTCTTCCTTTGGACGGGTCGGCTGATTTTCATTGTGGGGTGCGGCTGGGGCCTGAGCCAGAGCTGGCTCCCTTTTTGTTGTGCTTGTTCCAAAAGGACTGGCTCCAGCCTGTGTGGCGGGCCACTTGAAACGTGCTTCTACATGGGTTGAAGCGCTGGTTTCTCTTATCCCTGTCCTCCGGTAGCCGCAGCAGTGGGGACTCGCCCCATTTGTTGGCTAGTTTCTCTAGTTCATTTCCGAACAGGAGTGTTCCCTTAAAAGGCATCCTTGTGAGTCTCGCTTTGGAGGATGCGTCGGCCGACCAGTTTCGGAGCGATTTGTCATCTGGCTGCCAAGGCAGATGACACTCCTCTAGCTGCTGTGCGTACCAGATCAGAAGCGGCGTTTGCGAGGAATAATACAGCTGGTTCCAGGGCCTCCCAAGGAGTGTTGTTCCTGATCTGTGATAAGCAGGCGCGTGTCACCACGGCACAGCAGGCCGCGATCTGTAAAGACATAGCGGAGACTTCAAAGGACTGTTTGAGGATAGATTCCAGACGTTTGTCTTGAGCATCCTTGAGTGCTGCTCCTCCCTCCACAGGGAGAGTAGTGCGTGCAGACCATGGCATCTACTTTCGGACATGCCAGGAGATCTTTGGCAGCTGGGTCCAGAGGGTACATGGCTGCCAGAGCCCGGCCCCCTTTGAATGTAGTTTCTGGGGCATCCCATTCTAGGTCAATTAGTTGCTGGACGGTTTGTAATAGTGGGAAATGGCGGGAGGTCTGACTGAATCCCTCTAATAGTGGGTTTGCCTTAGGTTCCCCCGAGGCACTTGTGCCCAGAATAGCAAGCTCTTTTAAAGCTGTGTGTGACCAGGTCTGGAAGCTCATCCTTGGTGAAGAAGCGTCTCATGGTTCGGTGGGGCTCTGTCCCCAGAGGGAGTTCCCCTTCCTCCCGGGGTTCTGAATCCTCATCTGAGTTGTCCATGTCCCCGAAGTTGGGGCTTTTGGGCAGTGGGATCACTTCCCTGGGCATAGAGTGTCCTGGTATGTTGAGGTCCTCTGGTGGAGCCTGTGGCCACATTATAGGAGGCCCCAGTTGCACGTGGACGAAGGTATGCAGACCTTTGAAGAATTCCACCCAGGAGATAGATGCTGGGTCAAGACTAAGGGGCGCCATGTCCCTGGGGAGCTCCGTTTGAAGGGGGGTCCCGCTGTGCGATGCTAGGTCCGGCGTACTGCTCAAGAGGCTACAGCCCGGTACCGGCTGGGGAGGGCCATGAGTTGGATCCCCTAGGGCCTCTTCGCACTGTATACACAGGGCTGTGGCCTCCTCATGCTGTGCAGATCTAATGTGGCATGCTGGGCAAAGGCCCTGAGCTTTGAGTTTATTTTCCGGTGGTGCCATGGCTTGTGTGCGTAAAATACAGTTGTGCGCGTAGGTTTGGTGCGTGTGCTGTTGTGCACACAGGTCGAAGTTATGCGCCTTGCACAGTAAGCGTGTGGCTATGCGCGTCGCTTGTGCGCACGGTACTTGGGCATGCAACTTTGTGCGCACAAGGTATCTGTGCGCACGGATCGGAACGATAGACAGGGCGGCGAACAGAGCAAAATGGTGACGGCGACCACGCAGACAATATTGCAACCACCTCGGAGGGTCCACATGTGGCAGGACCCTCTGCTCTGACCGGGGTCTAGCCCTGCTAGGGCAGGTCAACCCGGTGGCACTGGTCCCGGCTGGCGACCTGTGCAGCTCCTTGAGCTTCGGAGACCAGAGACTTTTAAATAGATTTCTACCTTACCTTGTCTCGGCGCTTCCCAGTCTCCGGCAGCGGGGGGAGAGGGAAAATACCTTCACCGCTGCGTTCGAGGTTGCACCCGCTGCCTCTCAGCCTCACCCGATGTTGGGGGCTAGGTCTCCGCCAAGGGTCGGCCGCCGGACCGAGGCTTACCTCCAAGGGATCGCAGAAATCACCTCGGGAATTCTCAACTGGGGGAGGAACCCAATGGGTGGTCACGGCAGGAAAGCGGGGCTCGTCTGTAGAGGTAAGATTTCTTATTTTGGTAAAATTACTCTAACGCTGTGCGAGCGTGCATAGAGTCCCTAACTGCTATGGAGACGGAAAATACTAAAGAGCTGCACTTCCTGCAGGGGTATATGTACTAAGGCTGACGTCAGATTGAAATCTGATCTGTCCCCAACTGCTATCAGGAGTACACTATACCCATTGGTCCTGAGTCCATCTGCTACACGCTAGGAAATCTGAGTCTGAGCCTGACTAGTACATCAGGGTAAAGACCCAGATAGTGTCCACCCAGCAGACAAGGCCTCAGAGTGAATCACTTGTCTGTTGAGGCCTGAAACCTGAGGAGCTCCTGAGCCTCAGGGAAGGTTTGCCTTCTCTCCCCAATGAGTTGCAAATCCCCATCAGTGCACTTGCCATCAATGCCAATTCCCCACTGGGAACTGGCATCAGTACAGATGTCAATTATAAGTCTTCTAAGCAGCTGTAAGAACTCCAGCAGTAGCTGGACACCAGCTTGTATCAACACTGAAGCCCTCAATGCCAAGGCAAAGACGTCCTACATCGCCTTATCTAAGGCCTTCTTGTTCAGCTCCTTGCCAAAAAGACTGTTCATGCCGGAACTGACTAGGAAGCAGGAGAGGTTGCCATATCTGCCTGGGAAGTCAGAGGTGTATCGATGGCAGATACGGGGACCCCTGGGACTGTCATACTTCCCAGAAAATATTGAGGATGCTCTCTCCACTCTGCTGGAATGCTTTGGGGAATTCACAGCTGCATCTATATCATTCCCACTGCCTGCATCTTGCACTGACAGACTGATGCTTCTTGGCCTTTAGCTCGATGCTTCGCATTGGAACTCCAATGTCAGTACTGAAGAGGTGCAACTCTTCACCTTCTTTGGCTCAGAGAAGGCAGATAACTGTCTGCCTCCATAATCCTTCCTAATGCTTGATATCAAAGGGTCTAATGTCCCCCAATGTTGATGCATCACCAGGGTTCAGTGCAGATCCTGATCCATCAATGTCGATAACTGATGCCTATTCCAAGAACTTCAAATGGGACCAGAACCCTCTAGGGATCATGGTTGTGCAATGACACCCTGGGTTGTCATGTGATTGCTCCAGGCACAGGACACATATCATGGGAAACCACAATAGACATGAGTCCCACACACTGTTGGTCTGTTTATCTATTGCTGAATATTTTTTTAAAAATCAAAGTATTCGATCACAGTCGGTCGATGCACTTGTCAGGTACATCAAAGGATAAATTACTACTTACCTGATAATTTCCTTTAATCTAAGGAAGGCAGGCCAATCCACATTAGTGGTTATATACTCCTACCAGCAGATGGAGATGGAGACAACTGATTTGCTGATGTCACCAAAATAAGGCCCCGCCTGGTCATCAGCCTGCCAATATCTCTAGAAAAGCAAACTGTGAACAACTGATTATACCTTACACATGACTTAACAGTCAACGACTCATGACCTTCACCTAATTCAGAAGCACTGAGCCCATCCCATCGATTTGCCATCTTCTCCACTCAGGACTGAATCAGAGAGAACCTTCACAGGGCAACTTCATCAAATTTGACTTAGAAATGGTGTGTGCCTACAAGTTCTGAAGCCATAGAAGGCAACTTGCTGCTATAACAGAAGCTACTCCTCTAGAGACCGTACTCACCGGGTCACAGCACGTATCAACTAGAAATGCGGCTCACGATTCCAATGCAGACCTGAGTGGAACGCAAGTCTTTTCAAACCAACCTACAGCAGCAAAAAGCTATTGACAAATGTATTGCTACCACCTCAAATGTTGCTTGAGGACAGCCTCGATCTTTATATCCAGGGCTCCCTTCAGAGCCATCCCCACTTCAACCAGGATGGTGGCTCGAGGTGACCGCACCCCACCAGGGCATCCAAATGTTCCCTCTTGGGTCCAGGTTACAAGCCTGCCAAATATCACCCCTTTAACCAAAAAAAAAATATATATATATATGCCCTGGTGTGAGTGAGGAGGAAGGTTTCCATCCTATTCACCTAAGGTTAGGCAATCAGTTTTTTTTATTGTCACCCCAGTAAAAAAAATATTTTTTTTTTACTGGGGTGACAATATATCTATATAGGCATACCACTTCCTCCTCACTCCCATAACTCCATATACATACACACACACATACATAATAGGGCATACCACTTTAGGTTTTTTATTGTCCAGGAGTGACAATAAAAAAAACTGGTTGCCTTACTTTAGGTGAATAGTATGGAAACCTTCCTCCTCACTCCCATAACTCCACTCCCATCCACTCTCAGCATTTTCAGGGTCTACACTAAGAAACCTGACCCTGTGGAGGAAAACAGAGCAGACTTATGTGGCTCCAAAGGTGTGGAGCCCAGATCTTTCTCTGGAACCATCCACTAAAGCATTCTGTATGGCACTTGCCTGACTTGGTCGCAGAGTGGGAAGGCCTAGGATGCTTCCCTTCCATAAGGGTGTCCTCTTAGAAAGGTTTGCAAACCGAGCCAAAATAATATCAACCAAGGCAAAGGATACCAAATCCATCTCTGGGTCCATGGGGCTGACCACATGCTCTCCAGGAACCTCCTCCACCAGGGATGGACGCCACTCCCCTAGGGAACCGGGGGGAGGCAGGAGGAACTGTCACTGACCAGCGAATCACCTCCTGCTCTCCCCTTTACCAATCCACCTTGGTCGAGGGAATGCCTGCAGAACAGCTAAATCCTTGGACAAATACACTTGAGCTGCCAGCCAACTCTGGACTAGGCGAAGAGAGAGCAATGGCTGTATTGCCCCTATCTGGCCAGCATGGGAGATTTAACAGTCTAACTTCCAGAGCCATTATCCTTCTCAAAAGGGCTGGCTTGAACAGCAGCCTCCTGTACACTGCAGAAACACTGATTCACTAAGACATGTGCACTGCCATGCTCACGCATGCACACACACACACGCAGCAGTCTGCAGTATTGTGAGCAAACCTGTGTGTGTACACGTGGATCCAGGCTATTGCCTTACGGCATGCACGCTTAAGTATGCAGGAAACAAATCCCAGCTGTGGCCTTACTGCGTGTTGCAGCGGGCTATCATCTCCACACCTGGCTGACAAACAAATGGTGGCACAGGAGCCCAGAAGTGCACCTGCCGACCGAGTTAACGGCATTGTTGGTTCACCACCCCCAAAGATCAATCAGAAGTGCGAGAGGGGGGGGGGCCTGTTAGGAAAGAAAGAATCCCCTTTTTCTCTGCTTAAATCATGACCAGGCTGGTGGCTATGGGGGGTGGGGGGGAGGAGACAAGCCTTCACTGCCAAGCCCCCCCACCCCCCCATTCCTCTTATTTCAAGCCTAAATCTAGCAACACAGAGGCTCAAACGCTCAATGAGGGAGAGCCCCAGATTGGGTTCACCTCAGCTTCTCAAATCTGTCTCTTATCTTTTTCTTTTTTTTTCAATAAAAATTCCATCTAGGGAGATGCATGTCCATCTGCTGGAGACAAAGAATACTGGCAGGCTGTTTGGGCAGATCTATATGTCGGTGATGTCAGCAAATCAATTGTCCCCATCTGCTGGTAGGATTGCATAATCCACTGATGTGGATTGGCCTGCCTGAGGGCAGAAGAAATAAAATTTACAAAAACCATGAAAAATCTTCCTAGAGACAAGACTGCAAAGACCTACAATGAACAATTCCTACCAGTTCTGGACTCAAAATCCTTAACCGATGGCACTGTTCCTTCTAAGCTGTGAGCATGTGCATGCGCACACTGATCATGAACCCCAAAGCACATGGCAAATCAATGTGTGCAGGAAATCCTAATATTTGCATCATGCAGGGTCATAGCGGACAAATTTGAACTCAGCTTATAAAAAGTTTCACAAAAGAAAATTATGCACATGTAACCTTTCAAAAATTAAAGAGAACACTGCCAATGGGCGTAAAATACTTTAGGGGATCGTGTGTGGTTATGTTGTATCAACTTTCTGCACATGCTCAGTAGGGTACAGTCAAAATTCTAGAAACTTAGAATAAAAGTTCTCAGCCAGGTTCAATCTGATGTCTTAAACCACTTATGAGGGATGGCATCCAGAAAATAGAAAAAAGAAAGTTCTTCCAGAAGGCTCTCGTGTGCCTCTTACTCTCCAACGCCACCTAATCCTTGGGGCACTAGGGCCTGCTCAACCAGGGGAGACCTGGAAACTAAGAGCACTCATCTGGGAAACAAAAACAATTGCTTCAGGAGCCAAGGACCCTTCTACAACCAGGGTTAATTATTAATATAGACAGATACCCTGGAAGGGATGGCTCTAACTCCACCAAAGATGGTCTTAGTTTACCCTGGGAGGTATCATCCTTCAACACCAGTTTGCACCATCTGCTGGAACAAAGAACACTTGCATCTCAATGCACTGTTACTTATGCCAGTGATGTCGCCACTGCAAAAACTTTTCTGTCTTCATCTGCTGGGAAAGTAAAATAAACCCAAAAGTATGGACTGATGTAGCAGGATAAAATGTTAAACAAAAGATATGCCAGTCCTTTTATCCTTTTCTGTGATAACTAAATATATAAAAACTGATTCAACATCGCATTAACATTTCAGAATCACTTTCAAGAGTTAAAAGATAAACAAGGCTATAATAGAATACATTTACCTTGCTTGAACTCCTCAACCATGACCATCCGTGTAGAGACAGAAACATTGTAGGTAGAGTTCTGCTGTGGGTATGCTGGTGTAATAATTGGCATAAGATGGTATCTATCACTGGGGTTTACCTACACAACAGCAATAGCACTCAATCACTTGGTTGACAAATGTTAAAAGAACAATGAACAATGTTTGTCCCCATCAAAGTCACAAAATTCAAATACAATATAAGATTAGATCAATTCATGTTTTGTTAAAATAGTAAAATAAGTTGTGTGTAAAGTCTGAAAGGTAATTCTGGTTGCTTGTGGGAAATGACACTTCTACTTGGAAGTTTTGTTTGCTTGATGCCTTTAAAATGTTTTTCTTTCTGATTGAGTGTGTGACATCTATTTTCTTTGTTTTTCCCATCCATGTCTCATATCCATTCTTATAAAATTACTACTTCTGGTAGAATTCTGTGCAAAAAACTTTAAATTCTGCAAACTTTATATTGGTCAAAACAATTTACATGACAGTCTTTAAATAATTACATTTTAAATTAATACAGAAAAAAATTAGAGTTGCAGAATTTTAAATATTTTGAGCAGAATTTCCCTAGAAATTCACTGTAAGAGTGTTCCTTCCACTTGCTCTCCCTACACCCCTGGCCACTTTGCCCTCTCAGGCCCCAACTGCTCTACCTGCCAGTATCTCTCCCCTCCACCTCTAGGCTCAACCCCTTCCACTCTATTGCCAGCACCAGAGTTTGACCCCATTCTCAGTACTGCCCCTCACACAAGCTCCCTCTGTCCCTCCCTACCATCTCACACACAGGCTCCCTTCCTCTCTAGTACACATACACACACCCTCATACAGGCTTCCCTTACTCTCTTGCACACACACATCCCCTCATACAGGGTCCCTCTCTCTTGCATACACACCCACACAAGCTCCCTTTCTCAAACACATACATCCTCACACAGGCTACCTATGTCTCTCACACAGCCTCTGTCACACTGAAGGGGAAATTCTAAGCACTGTGCAAGAAGGCTACGTGCTGGGGCAATGGCAGTTTGACAAGGGTGGCCTCCTTGTGCAATCATGCTGACGCAGCCAGCTCGAGTTTCCAGTAACAATGCTATCACTCCCCTAAGGGATTAGTAATCACAAGCCTCTTTGCAAACACACCTGGTTAAATACAGAGAGCAGCCTGGGCAAAGTCAGAAGCAGATCCTGCAACGTGGATGCACGTTGGGAATTCCCACAGCATCCGTTCCTGATGGCAGCCCCGGCTTCTCGGCTTGAGGAAATCGGACGGTAAGGTCTTGAAACAAGTACTGCTGGTGAAGCATCTAGTCTATTACATTGCTTTGTGATATGATGATTGGGTGATGTCAATTCAATCCTTTATAAATAAATTCTTGTTTTATATATCCTGACTGCATTCTTTTTGGGACCCCGTAGATAAGTGGTCCCAGACAAGGAGTATTCCATATTCCTTACATTTGGCACTGTCAGCAGGATGTCTATATTTAAAAAGAAAAATAAAGACAAAAATGAACCGGCTGGTCCGGTTGATTTGGCGATTCCCAGCTGGGAAAAAATGCCATACAAAGTACTCGCTCAGGAATGGGCAACAAATACCGGACTAGCGGAAGCATGGGATATAGGAAGTGAGCCGCTAGATATTGTAAATCAGTTACAAAAAATACCGGTGGTAGTAGGAAGAGAGCTGGGACGTATTGGGAGACGGGGATGGGTAATTCTATCTGGCTACCAAACCTGCCACAAACAAAAAGGCGTACTACAAGAACGAATAGCCGGGATAGAAAAAGAACAAGATGACTTGCTAAAAGATAATGTGATGTTACGACGTCATCTAGAAACTTACAAGCAAAAGGCAGAGCACTTTCAGTCTATTGCTGAAAGGGTCGCCGTAAGGGTGGCTCAACACAAATATAGGAAACGTAAGGGAAAAATAAATCATATTTATTTATTTATTTATGGATTTTTATATACCGGGAGTTCCTGTATACAATACATATCGCTCCGGTTCACAGTTAAACGGTAATAACTACTGCCGTGTGGCAGTTTACATGGAACAAATCAGAACTTGATCTAATAAGAATAAGCGAACCAACTAACTAGTTTCAACTTTTAAACAAAAAAAAAGATAAAAAATAAATAAAAAAGGCAATATAAATCTTAATTAAAATAAATAGTGCAGAGAATAATACATTAGAACCAAAGGACAGGGTTGTTATGGGTTGTTATATAAGTTAGTTCTTAGCTCTCTGGGAATGCTTGCAGGAAGAGCCAAGTCTTTAATTTTGCCTTAAAAGTGGTATGGCACGACTCCAGGCGGAGGTCTGGTGGTAGGGAATTCCAGAGGGACGGTCCCGCGGTTGATAGAGCGCGTTTTCTCAGCGAGGATTTTGCGGGCTGAGTAATCATTCTGTTTTGGTATGCACTTCTAGTCGGCTTGTCCGAAGTATGTAGTTGCAGCTTGAAGGTTAAGTTGAGTGGGGATATGCTATGAAGGGCCTTATGCATCATCATGCTGCTTTTGAACTGTATCCTGTATTTAATGGGGAGCCAGTGAAGGTGCTGGAGGATCGGGGTGATGTGGTCTCTTTTTTTGGCGTTGGTGAGAATTCTTGCTGTGGCATTCAGCACCATCTGGAGGGGTTTGGTAGAGCATGCAGGAAGTCCCAGCAGAAGTGAATTGCAATAGTCTAGTTTCAGGAGAATGATGGCTTGGAGTACTGTGCGGAAGTCTCTGTAGCGTAGAAGTGGCTTTAGTAAAATACTAAAATACTAAATATACTAAAATACTAAATATACTAAAATATACTAAAATACGAGCATGTATTACAAAGTCAGACTGGGATATACTAAAATATAAAATACTAAATACTAAAATATACTAAAATACGAGCATGTATTACAAAGTCAGACTGGGATCCGGAGATATGGGACGAAGATATATGGGATTCTATGGACAGTGAATCTGAGGCTGCTGCAGAACCGCCTCCCGTAGAACAAACATGTCCCATTGTCCGGAGGCGCATTTTATAGCAAAGTGATGGACAGGTAGTGGAGCAAGGCAGCACACAAGTAATGGAAGATTTCTCTCAGCACGAAATTTGCGAGATATCAGAACGAATGGGACAAAAGCCCAATGAGGCGATTGATAGATGGCTAGTAAGGCTATATGAGTCTGGCGCAGAAGATATTAACGTAGACCAGGCTGATGTTAAACGATTTACTATGATCAGTACTGACCCAGAGGTACGGGCAGCCTTACGCACGCTAGGATGGCAAGGGGGCAGATGACTACATTATTCGATGCCATCTCTGCCTCTACCAAGCGAAGATATGCTACCATCACCAATTGGCCACAGAGCAATCGTACCCTGTATATTATCAGGGATATTATACAACGTATTAAGGAATTGACCATGCAAGTGTGGTGTATGGGGGATTTAGCGGGTGACTTCTTAAAATTAAAGTTGCCTGGAACTGCCCGTGCAGAGATTATGAAAAATGTATCCCCACCTATAAATCTATAATGACGACTTTGCTCATTAGTAACGCTGGGAAAACTATTGGAGACTTAATTGTCTCGATTCGGGAGGTACAGGATTTGGAAATATATGATGTGGGAGGTAAGGGCACTCAAAGGAGAGAAAGAAGTGAGGGGTCCCAAAAGGGGTTCCGTGATTTACGAAATCGAGACACTGAGGCACGAATATCTAGACGAGATATGTTTGCAGCTCTGATAGCCGCGGGGGTGGCAAAGGAAAAAATTGATGGTATCCCCACCAAGGAAATGTATAAATTGTACTTGCAAAAATGTAAGGGGAGGCAGAAAAAGGCATATACGGAAAAGGGTGGGGAAGACAAAGAACTGAGTTACAAAAAGTGAATCAATTATTGCATGAGACAAAGGAACAGGAGACAAATTCAACCAACCCGTTTTCCCCTAGAGCGACACCTAGCGCACAGGATTCGAGATTATAACCCGATCTATCCTGGGCACTATAGGAAAGTGGCCAAACGCCCCATATCACTGCCATTACTACTGATAACCGCCCTCACATAGGGCTGGAGATACGATGGCATAATGGGGTACAGCAAGCAATGGCACTGGTAGACACCGGGGCGGAGGCCACCCTAATATATGGAAACCCACGTAAACATGGAGGGAAGGTGGAATTGGCAGGTCTAGGAGGAAAGACTGTGGTAGGTAAACGGACTATATTATCCCTAATAGTGGGAGGATATAAAATTCTGCATGCCAAAGTAGTAATTGTGCCTATTAAGGAATACATAATTGGGATGGATTTGTTATAGGGGTTGAAGTTAAACACTACGTGTGGGCTCATGACGTTTGGACAAGCCCCTGTTCATAAAGTAGCATTTGAACAAAATTGACCTACCTACCTATCCCACCCAGTAACAGTGGGCAGAACCGTAGGGCCCCCCATTAAGTTACCTGTAACAACAGGACCGGTATGTCAACAACAATATAGAATACCAGGAGGGCACAAAGAGATCACCAAGACAATAAAAGACTTACAGGATGCAGGGGTAATTATCCCCACTACGAGTGGCTGGAACAATCCCATCTGGCCCGTAAAAGCCGGATGGCTCCTGGAGAATGACTGTGGATTACAGGGCTCTGAATAAGAACACTGCCCCTTTAACCGCAGCAGTTCCAGACAATTACTCTAGTAGAAAAGATTCAAACACACCCTGGGAGAGATGCAGTAATTGATTTGGCAAATGCTTTCTTTACTATACCCATTTGCAAGAAGAATCAGGAACAATTTGCGTTTACCTGGGAAGGGAGACAGTACATGTTTACCAGACTACCACAGGGATACTTACATAGCCCCACGATATGTCATAGGAAAGTGGCAGAGGGCCTGGAGATGTCCGCCTGTCCGCCACCGGTGCAGCTGACACATTACATAGACGATATACTCGTGCAAGGAGAAACTGAAGAGCAGGTAGCGAAGGTGTTAGCGCAAGTTGTTGAAACAATGGAACAAAAGGGATGGAAGATTAATAAGAATAAAATACAAGGACCTAGTAACGTGGCAAAATGTTTGGGAATACAATGGTCAGAGGGAAAACGAGAAATCTTGCCGAAAGCTAGAGATAAAGTGTTGTTGTTTACTCCACCACGCACTCAGAAAGAAGCACAGAAATTTATTGGGCTATTTGGATTTTGGAGACAGCATATTCCACACTTGGGGCAGATATTAGCTCCCTTGTATCGAGTTACGAGGAAAAAGGAGAAATTTGAATGGGGAAAAGAACAACAGGATGCATTTGACCAAGCGAAAGTTGCTATTCAGACTGCACTAGATTTATGGCCTCTGAAGGAGGGTTCAGTGGAACTGCAAGTGTCATTTAACTCCAGTTATGCTGATTGGAGTCTATGGCAAAAACAGGATGGGAAGAGAGTACCGTAAGGGTTCTGGAACAAAAAGTTGCCAGATGTAGCTTGGCAGTACTCCGCCTTTGAAAAGCAGTTGTTAGCATGCTATTGGGCTCTAATTGACACTGACCAATTAACACAGGGTCATGATGTGTTAATGCGTCCCCTGACTCCCATAATGCAATGGGTGCAGAATAATCCCCATACGCATAGAATTGGATATGCACAAGAAGCTTCTGTTGTCAAATGGAAATGGTATATTCAGGATAGAGCAAAAAATGGGCCAATGGGCCACTCAATGTTACATGAACAAATTGCAGATATTTCCAACGAGGGAGAGGGAAATGGTTTAGATAAACTAACCCTACCTTCGTCTCACATAAAGCTAGGAGTTCCATTTGACCAATTATCACCAGAATCTAGACAGTATGCATGGTTCACAGACGGATCAGCTAAATGAAAGGTAGTGAGAGGATGTGGAAAGCGGCTATTTTTAACCCTCACACTAACGAAGTATATAATGAGGAAGGAAAAAGGGAAATCTAGCCAGTTTGCAGAACTACATGCCATATGGATGGCTCTACATCGTGCAGGCACTCAATGTCACTTATACACTGACAGCTGGGCAGTGATGAAGGGGCTGACACTATGGATGTCAAAATGGAAACAGGATGATTGGAAAATACATCACCGACCCGTGTGGGGAGCAGACTTATGGCAAAAGATCTGGCAGATATGCCATGATAAAGAAGTAACTGTTTTTCACGTTGATGCACATGTCAAAGATAGTTCATTATCTAACTTGTACAACTCTTGCAAATAAGCATGCAAAAATCCGAACTGCAGAGATTACTGACGAATGTGGCGGAGAAAAAGGTTTATGGCAATGGGCGCACAGCAAAAGTGGGGGCTCAAGCCAGAGGGATACCAGGGTCCCTCTTGGACTTCCAAAATGTGATTAAACAATGTGAATACTGTCAAATGACCCATCCTAGATCCCCGCAAGCAATAGAGAAAGGGCACATACATCGTGGGCTAACACCCGCCACGATTTGGCAAATAGATTTTATTGGTCCATTCAGAAGAAGCGGTGGTGATTCTTACATATGCACTGCAGTAGACGTGCAGTAGAGTATTAATGGCGGTCCCAGCCCCAGACGCCAATCAAAAAGCAACCCTTAAATTGCTCCGTGAAATGAGTCGGTATTATGGGTTACCAAAACAGGTAGAGTGACAGGGGTACCCATTTCACCGGACATCAAGTCCAACAATATGCCCAAGATAATTTCATAGAATGGATATTCCATATACCCTATTATCCACAGGCGGCTGGCCTAATTGAGAGAATGAACGGGTTGTTAAAGAATATGCTCCGTACGCTGACAAAGTCAGCCTCTTTCAAAGGGTGGAAAGACGTACTCCCCTCGGCCTTACAGTTACTTAACAGTCGGCCGTTAAAGGGAGATGGCAAAACACCCTTTCAAAGAATGTACCAAGGTGACACACAACAGCTTTCTCAAATCCGAAATATAGTCTGTTGGGCGACTGCAGAAGGGAAAGCTGAACTCCCCCCAACGTAATAGTTTTGAAGCAGCAGGATATGATTTAACAAACCCTACAGCTGTAATTTTTCCCCCGAACAAATCCTTTCTATATGATTTACAAATAGGATGCAGTATCCCCACTAGACATTTTGGCTGGTTGCAAATTAAATCCAGTTGGGCCAAACAAAGCATTATAATACTTGGGGGCATTATTGATTCCGATTACCGAGGATCGATATATGTATTGTTCCACAATCTGACAAACAAGGAACTATATGTTCCCGCACAGACCAAAATGACACAATTAATAATCATTCCACATGTATCCACCCCTATGGGATGGGGAATTCCGAGCAAAACTCCTAGAGGGACGGGTGCCTTCGGGAGCACCTCGTTAAAAGGAAGTACTCCCCAAATTTCATCCAGGAACCAAAATCTGGATATTTTTTCATAACAAAGGTCCAGAAAAAGGTGAAATCCTTGCAGTCGGAAAGGATGCAGTGCTCACAGTACTTCCTGAAGGAGCGGATCATTGGATACAAGTGCAGAGTATGCGATGCAAACTCAGAGAGTAATACCATAAAATGTTTGTGCTACACAGGTTCCGAAGCTGCTAGCCCTCCTGGTCATATGGGCCCTGGCCGTTGAAAACACACCCTCTTCGGCGCAAGATGGATTCCACAAACTGTTTTCAACGATCCAGGCATCAAATCAGACGACATGGAAGTTATTCCGCAATGCAACCTGTGACAACTGTAATTTATGGAACTCCACCTAGCTTGATGTTACCCAGGTTGAGAGTCCATCAAGCTAGGTTGAGAGAACATTGCCCAAATCTCATCTTGGCGTGAGTTTCGTCACTCCGAAGGGCATCAAATCTTCACAAGAGACCACTGTTCCTTTCGTACGTCTCACTGTGAATGTCAAAGTGGCCCCTAACCCCCTACACTAATACCTAAACCTCACCTTGGGTTACTAGGTGGGCCTACCATAGGGATACAAATACCTATCTCAGGAGATGACATTATGGCCAGTCAGAGTCAGTCTCTCTCTCGTGGCTGTATGCAGGAAATACAACAGGCCTGGCACCTATCGCAACGTCTGATGTTATCACAATTTGCACTAACTTAGCTCTTCGCATAGGTAATTAGTGCAAATTGCGATAAACTGAATATTTGCATAAACCACGCCCCTTTTGTGATACTTACCGCATTTTGATAAATCTAGGCCATAGTTAGCATCTTATCTGAAGAAAGATCGGATTCTGGTACCAGAATTGCAGATGATACCTTTGTTGTGAGTGTTTCAATGCGATGATGGCACCCACCTTTCTGCATATGTTTGGACTTCTGTGTGGTGCATTTCAGCACCAAATTTTTGGAGGGCAATGGCACTCATGGTGCTTATGTAGATGCCAGTTTATCAGCACAGACATGTTCTTGTTCCACAGATTTCTTGACATTGTGTTCCAATTTCCTCAGCAATAAAGAGGACATATCTCCTCCCTCTTATACTTCGAGTGATTCAAGAAGGATTTTCTCGACTTTAAGATGTTGTGCCCTTGGCTCTGATTTTTTCAAGGAAGAATTCTCTATCTCAGAAGGTGAAGACAAGTAGTACTTGAATTTAATGACCTGGTAAACTCTTGCTTTAGGGGACATTTTACCACATGGAATATACCAGTTAAGAAGAGTCCCATCTATCCATCTTTCAATGACAATTCACACACAATTTTGAAAGGTCTCTTACTCAACAGTTTGGTCCACATGTTACAGAAATTGATGTCAAAGAAAAAACATTTTTAGCATCTCAGCGGGGAAAAATAGTTACTGAAAAAAATGAACTCAAAGGAGCAGCTAAATAAGCACCTATGTGACAAAAGACAGACAATCTAATAAACCAACTGAATGCTTCAGTGAGTGAAAGACTGAGGAGATTACCACACATGCTCAGAGGTTTTGTTTTTTCCTCTGAGCTGTGACAGCACATTCCTTCATGGCATCATTGGTTGGTGCTCATTTGTGCAGCTCCATTTATACCTGCTTGCCCACAGAGAAAGAGAGTACTGACCATTTAAGGGATTTGGGATAATTGTGTATATTGTCAATACGTAGCCTTATACAAATAAGTGTAAAATTAATCCTTACTAAGTAATATAGGGCAAATTACTATTATCTCCAAATAGTACAAATTAAGTAAATTTCAGGGGCGTTTGACTGGTAGCTGCATCATATAAGATCTCTGTGGTAATTATTTCTAATTGGTTTGATTTACTTTTCTACCCTAAGCATTAATATTTTATTTTATTTTAACAACTTTTCTACACTGATAGTCGTGGGTACATCATATTGGTTTACATATAGAAGAGGAGAGGGCAAAGGTTACAGGGGAACAACAGTGACGTCTAACAATAGGAGGTGAAGGAAAAAGACTGAAAGAAATACAAAAGACAGGGATGAGGAGGGGGTCAGGGAGGAAGAAAACAGTGAGAAAGTACTTTGAACCGGTGGAAAGACTGAAAAAAGAATGACAGATTAACTGAAGTAGGAAACAGTACCTTGCAGGTAAACAATGAGACATGGTACAGGATCTTGGAAATAAACCATATACAATCTTGCAAAAAATACAATATAAAATGGCAATTAGACTTGTAAAAGTACAAGGGAAAGTTTAGGGGAGGGCAAAGGTTACAGGGGAACATCAGTGAAGTCTAACATAAGGGGCGAAAGAGCAGCAAAAAGAGAAGAGAAAAAGGGGGTACGGGGGAGAAGAAAAGGGTGAGGAAAGGGATTACAGGGGGAAAACAGGGAAAAAGAGGGAAACGGGAATTGCTGAGTGCAGGAATTGGGGGGGGGGGGGGGGGGAGGATGGGACTAAATGGAGTCCAATTTCGGATATGCCTGTTTAAAGAGCCAGGTCTTTAGTTTTTTGTTTATTGTACAAGACTAGTCAGAGTTCAGGGGGCATGGTGTTCCAGAGGGTGGAGCGTGCGACAGATAGGGCTCGCTCCCTGGTGGTGGTGAGGTGTGTGGTTTTGAGAGTGGGGGTATAAAGGGTACCTTTGTGGGCTGTTCTGGTGGGACGGTTGGAGGGGCGGAAGCGGGGGGGGGGGGGGGGGGCATCGTCAAGCCAAGGAAGATTGTGGTTGTAAAGGGTCTTGTGAATGATGGTGAGGGTTTTGTAAATGATACGGGAGGAGATGGGGAGCCAGTGGAGTTCCTTGAGGACAGGGGTGATGTGGTCAGCTTTGCAGGTATTAGTTAGAATTCTGGCCATTGCATTCTGCAACATTTGGAGTGGTTTGATAGAGTATGGGAGGCCTAGGAGTAAAGATTTGCAGTAATCCATTTTTGATAGTAGAGTCGCTTGTAAGACTGTACAGAAGTCTTGTACATGGAGCAGGGGTTTAAGTTTTTTAAGACTATGGAGCTTAAAGAAGCCTTCTTTTAAGGTTGTATTAATGTGTTTTTTTTAAGTTTAGCTAGTGGTCAATGGAGACCCCAAGGTCTCAGAGAGTGCGGGAAAGAAGTTATGGGGGGGGGGGGGGGGGGCGGTGGCATAAGGTTGTGGTGGTTAGATAAGAAGCTCAGTTTTTGAAGTTTAGTGTAACTCCTATTCTAGAATAGGAGTTATACTAAACTACACATCTAATAGATTTATAATTAATTATTGTAGTCTGAAAGAAGATGAGACCAGTCATACTTCAAAGCAACAAGTGAGCAAACAGGACTACCAAATTGGACTCTAGAGATGGAAGTTAAGATTCCACAGGATAGTTACTTTTTCTTGCAAGACAAGTTGAGGAAAGGGTCAGGACTTTGGTGGGACTCATTGTTTTCAATAGGTACAAGAAGTTCCCAACAGCTGAAGAATGGCTAAGAGACATATTGCCAAAGTTGTCACCACTTCTACTGCTGTCTAGACAGATGTCCTGATCCACAGTGAGGAACCAGTTCAGTGTGAAAGATACCTGTAGGTCAACTCCATCTGTTTCCTGAGGGAGTCGACCTGCAAGCAACTCAGGAAGTGGCAGACCGAGAAGGATCCAGGTGAATGAGGACAACATCAAAGAAATGCTTATCGAAGTATCAAAGATGGAAAACAAACAGAAGGAACGATGAAACTGGACCCCAATTACTATAGCCATTACACTCTACAACCTAACTCAGAGTTCCCTTGAGCTGAAGAACCAGTATGCTGTCTTGGAAGTGAAGGAGGAGAAAAACATTCCAGGATGAGAAGGAACTGAAACTCGCAAATCCCAAAATTGCATGCTCAATCACTACACCTAGGTGGTGTTGGGCAGTGGTGGTTGGTGACTTGCTTCTGAGAGGAATGGAGTCATCATCTTCTGTCAAGACAAGATATGCCAAAAGTGTGCTGTCTTGATTTTGGCATGGCAGACAGATTGCTGAAAATCTTTAAGCCTACTGACTACCTAATGCTGCTTATCCATGTCAGCATGAATGATACTGCTAAGTACCACACACATATCAAAAGTGACTTCATGGTTCTGGAAGAGAATATAAAGAAGATAGGAAGAGGAGAATATCCCCTGAGCACCCAAGTCAAGGTGAAATGCCAATGCAGGGAAGCTTGCACTCTGGAGATGAATGAATGGCAATGACAAAAGCATTTCAGCTTCTTTGATAATGAATGATGTTTCAATAACTGCTTGCAGAGATGGGGTTCACCTGTCAAAGAAGGGACACAGCATCTTCAAGAACAGACCAGAAAACCAACTGAGTAAGCCTTTAAACTAGAATCACCTGGAAGGGGTGAACAAAGTCCTCAGGTAAGCAAAACAAACACTTGAAGAGAAAAGGGAAGAAAGGGCAGCATCTGGAAAAAACTTTGTAAACTAGTGTGCAAAGTATGGGAAATTAAAGACCCAGACCTAGATGTAGACATGGAAAAGGCCAACTTTGATGGAGTAGTCACAGATGTAGTACACAGAAAACTATGACAGGATATAGTTATAAATAGCGTCACTCATCCCTTTCTTTCATATATATATGATACTGCTAAGTACCACACACATATCAAAAGTGATTTCATGGCTCTGGACAACATAAGAACATAAGAAAATGCCATACTGGGTCAGACCAAGGGTCCATCAAGCCCAGCATCCTGTTTCCAACAGTGGCCAATCCAGGCCACAAGAACCTGGCAAGTACCCAAAAACCAAGTCTATTCCATGTAACCATTGCTAATGGCAGTGGCTATTCTCTCAGCGAACTTAATAGCAGG
The DNA here is from genome assembly GCF_901001135.1 of Rhinatrema bivittatum. NCBI lineage: Eukaryota > Metazoa > Chordata > Amphibia > Gymnophiona > Rhinatrematidae > Rhinatrema > Rhinatrema bivittatum. The sequence continues at coordinate 28,018,336 of NC_042618.1, read as the reverse complement.
TAATGGACTTCTCCTCCAAGAACTTATCCAATCCTTTTTTAAACACAACTATACTAACTGCATGAACCACATTCTCTGGCAACAAATTCCAGAGTGTAATTGTGTGTTGAGTAAAAAAGAACTTTCTCTGATTAGTTTTAAATGTGCCCCATGCTAACTTCATGGAGTGTCCCCTAGTCCTTCTACTATCCGAAAGAGCAAATAACCGATTCACATCTACCCGTTCTAGACCTCTCATGATTTTAAACACCTCTATCATATCCCCCCTCAGTCGTCTCTTCTCCAAGCTGAAAAGTCCTAACCTCTTTAGTCTTTCCTCATAGGGGAGTTGTTCCATTCCCCTTATCATTTTGGTAGCCCTTCTCTGTACCTTCTCCATCGCAATTATATCTTTTTTGAGATGCGGCGACCAGAATTGTACACAGTATTCAAGGTGCGGTCTCACCATGGAGCGATACAGAGGCATTATGACATTTTCCGTTTTATTCATCATTCCTTTTCTAATAATTCCCAACATTCTGTTTGCTTTTTTGACTGCCGCAGCACACTGAACCGACGATTTCAATGTGTTATCCACTATGACACCTAGATCTCTTTCTTGGGTTGTAGCACCTAATATGGAACCCAACATCGTGTAATTATAGCATGGGTTATTTTTCCCTATATGCATCACCTTGCACTTATCCACATTAAATTTCATCTGCCATTTGGATGCCCAATTTTCCAGTCTCACAAGGTCTTCCTGTAATTTATCACAATCTGCTTGTGATTTAACTACTCTGAACTATTTTGTGTCATCTGCAAATTTGATTATCTCACTCGTCGTATTTCTTTCCAGATCATTTATAAATATATTGAACAGTAAGGGTCCCAATACAGATCCCTGAGGCACTCCACTGTCCACTCCCTTCCACTGAGAAAGTTGCCCATTTAATCCTACTCTCTGTTTCCTGTCTTTTAGCCAGTTTGCAATCCACGAAAGGACATCGCCACCTATCCCATGACTTTTTACTTTTCCTAGAAGCCTCTCATGAGGAACTTTGTCAAACGCCTTCTGAAAATCCAAGTATACTATATCTACCGGTTCACCTTTATCCACATGTTTATTAACTCCTTCAAAAAGTGAAGCAGATTTGTGAGGCAAGACTTGCCCTGGGTAAAGCCATGCTGACTTTGTTCCATTAAACCATGTCTTTCTATATGTTCTGTGATTTTGATGTTTAGAACACTTTCCACTATTTTTCCTGGCACTGAAGTCAGGCTAACCGTATAAAGAAGCGTATAAAGAAGATAGGAAGAGGAGGAGGAGAATATCCCATGAGCACCCAAGTCAAGGTGAAATGCCAATGCTGGGAAGCTTGCATTCTGGAGATGAATGAATGGCTTGACATTTCAGCTTCTTTGATCATGAATGATGTTTCAATAACTGCTTGCAGAAATGGGGTTCACCTGTCAAAGAAGGGACACAGCATCTTTATAATATATAAATAAAAATATAATATATAAAAAGTTTCAGCAAGAGAACTGCAGGGCTTACGCGGTAAGGAGGCACTGTGAGTTAAATCCAGAAAGAATGGAATATTTATATTGTTGTAATATATAGACCTCCACAGACAGACAAAATTAGAGAGATTTAATGGAGGATGGATGTTTATTTATTTATTTATTTATTTAATTTTATATACCGGCAACCGTTTGCACATCGTGCCGGTTTACAAGTAACTTACAACAAAAGATATATAGGCGTAGCCTTTACAGAGAACGGTGTATAACATAAACGCAGTAACAGAATAAATAACTAAATAACTAAAGGGAGGGATGGAGGGGGGTAGTCGAGACAAATGGGGGGGCAGGGGGAGGGTGCAAACAGACACAGGGGGATAAGATATGAATTGGGATTCGAGGGAGAAATATGTACACTTGTTATATACAAAATTGTATGAATCATTAGAAGGGGAGGGTATTGGGTGTAGGACCTGAACGGGGGATGTTGGAGAGAGATGAGGGTTGGGCTAGCATGTTAGTTGGTGGAGCTGATGAGGAAAGGGGGTATGCTTGGAGGAAAAGCCAGGTTTTGAGTTTCTTTTTGAAAGTAGGTGTGGAGGTTTCGGTACGTAGGTCAAGAGGCATAGAGTTCCAGAGGGAGGGGCCTGCAAGGGAAAGGGCTCTATTGGTGGTGAAAGGGAAGGTGCTATTCCAGTGTCTTACAGAAGGGAGATGCTGGATTCTCTGCAGGGAGAACTGTTCTTTCAACTGTTAATGTAACCCACACGGGTAGGGGTGATATCGGACCTGATGCTTACGAGAGAGGACAGTGTTTCAAATGTTACAGAAGATAATCTGGAATCCACTGATCACTGAATGGTGTGGTTCGGTATTAAGAGTGCAAGAGATGAAGGTTCATTCAAAAGCAAAGTTCTCGACATCAGGAAAACAAAATAAGTGTGTGTGGGGGGGGGGGGGGGGGGGTGTCAGTGGTTTGTTGGCTAAGAGGAAAAAGAGGTATGAAAAAAGTAGCTAAAAAGTTAAGGAAAAAAGGTTAGCATTCATAAACTACAACAGATCACAAAACGAGGAAGACAGGTGACTATGTAGAAAAGTTAAATAAGGACAGTGTCAGAAATGTAAAGATGCAAATGGAAGAACAATTGCAATTACAGTAAAATGGGGGACAAGATTTTTTTTTAAGATATGTTAGTGAAGGGAGGAAATGCAAAAGTGGTACTTTAAGATTCAGAAGTAAAGGGGAAGAATATGTTGAAATTGATAGCAAAAGAGGAATTGCTTAACTAATATATCTGTTTAGTGCTCTCTGAGGAAGAGCCAGAAGTAGGACAACAGAAAATGAACACAAACAGGACAGGAAGTGAGGAGAACCTCAAAACAAATTTCAGAAAAGTATGAGGAGTTAGCTAAACTTAAAGTAGATAAACCAAAGGGGCCAGACAAGATACACCCAAAGGTATTAACAGAACTTAGAGAAGTTTTGACAGATCCACTGACTGATCTTTTCAATGTTTCTTTTGAGTCGGGAGTTCCAGGGGATTGGAGACAGGTAGATGAGATTTTTCATCACAAAAGTGGAAGTAAGGAGGATGCTGGGAACTACAGGCCAGTTAGACTGACCTCTGATGAGCAAATTAATGGGACTGCTGCTAAAACAGAAGATAGTGCAGTTTCTGCAATCCAATGGTTTACAAGATCCAAGGCAGCATGATTTTATCAGAAGGTCTTATCAGATGAATCTAATCAATTTCATTGACTGGGGATTTTGATCAGGGGAGAGCACTAGATGTAGTGGATTTCAGTACAGTCATTGAAATAATTCCACATAGGCAACAAATTTAGTGCCTTTGGTATGGATCCTAAAATAAGTGGGTTTGAAATAGATGAGTGGGATGTGACAAAGGGAAGGTGTAAACAGAGTTCAATTTGAGGAGAAAGGTGGTGTTAGTGGTATGCTGTAGAGTTCAGTCTGTGGATCAGTTCTTTTCAACAATTTCATAAGCAACACTACAGCATGATTATCAGGAAAGGTTTATCTTTTTGCTGTGGATATCAAAATCTACAATACAACAGACAGGAAGGTGTGGAAAACATGAAGAGGGTACTAGCAACAAGTAAGGAATGCTGTAGAATCTGGCAGCTAAGATTTAACAACAACAGATGCAGAGTCATGCATTTGGACTGCAAACACCAATGGAAATGGTACAGTATAGGAGTGAAATTCTTCTAAGCATGAAAAAATGGAATCTGGGCATGATCATATCTGATGATCTTTAAGGTGGCCAAATATGTGGATAAGCTGATGGCAAAAGCCAAAATTATGCCATCTGTGATGATTGCGGTCTGCCCCCTACATGCTTTGTTGCTGTTGTGGTGAGTGCATCTAAAAAGGTTGTTTGGTTGGAGGTTGAGACGTTTGTGGTTTCTGTTGTCTTTGGGATCTATGCCGAAGTCTTTGCTGCTGGTAAGCTTGCTGTCTGTAATTTTTGAGGTATGGTTGGTAGTAATGGTACAGTCTCCTATAGTAATATCCTCTTTTGTACTGGGCTATTGCCACCGTTTAGCCCTCTTAAATTAGAGAGAAGTGAGCTGGGAGGTTCAAACACCTTGTTCCTGCGTCTTCCGGCCCCGTTTCCAGCTTCTCGGGCTGGAAGCCACGCCCCCCAATGATGTCATCTCGTGGGGAGGGACTTAAGCCAGCGTGGGATGTCTGAGAAGTTCACTGCTTGACATCTGAGGATACCTCGCTCCCTCTCTCCGGACCATCTGGGCTATTGCCACCGTTTAGCCCTCTTAAATTAGAGAGAAGTGAGCTGGGAGGTTCAAACACCTTGTTCCTGCGTCTTCCGGCCCGTTTCCAGCTTCTCGGGCCAGAAGCCATGCCCCCCAATGATGTCATCTCGTGGGGAGGGACTTAAACCAGCATGGAACGTCGGAGACGCCCCGCGCCGAAGCGTCGCGTCGACGAAGGAGCGCGACAAAGGAGCTCCTTTGTGCGCTCCTTCGTGCGCGATGAGTGCTGATGAGGTTACTATTGAGCCGCTTGATGATTTTTCTGTTAGTGTTCATCCTATCCCAGTAATTACTGGGAATGGTATATATGGTCCATTAGTGAAGAAGAAAAATCTTTTAGATAAATGCTCACGGCATTTTCTTCATCGGGTTGATATTTCACATTCAGGTTTAAAACAAGTTTCAGGTGGAGGGGATCTTAAAGTCTTATTAATTAATGCTCAGTCTGTCAGGAACAAATTCCAAGTTTATATAATCTTATTCTTGAAGAGAAACCTGATGTGTTGTGTATTGTTGAGAGCTGGCTATTGGATTCAGATTTTGTCACCATTAATCAGATTTGTCCTTCAGGTTATGTGTTTTTTTCTCAGCCTAGAGCTAAAGGTAGGGGAGGTGGTTTATTAATAATTTGTAGAGAAAGTTTGAAGTTTAAATCCCAAAATCTTAGTGGTTCTTCAAATCAAGAATTATTACTTGTCTATAATTCTTATGTATCTTTGTGTCTTGTTTATGCCCCCCTAGGATCTTGTATTCCAATCTTTCTCTTTTATTTGAACAGCTATTTTTGTCTTCAGTCTGTTTAAATAAGATGATTCTTTTGGGTGACTTTAACATATCTTTCAATCTAGTTGATGTTGACCCTCAGAATCAACTATGTAGGGATATATTACTTTCTTTAGGATGGTCTCAACTAATTACTTTTCCCACTCATCGTTTAGGTAATATTCTTGATCTGGTCTTTATCAATGGTGGTGCTAATTATCGGTTACTTGATTCTCCAGTTGTGAAACCAGTCCCTTGGGTCAGATCATTTTTAAATTAGTTTTTCAGTGCATGGCCTAGTTGAGTTTGCGGGCAAAGATGACTTGGGTAGAGGTTCTGAGAAAAGATCATTTGTTGATACTAGTAAATTGAAGGACATGCTTTCTTTCCTTCCAGTACAGCGAAAGCATGAGGATTTTAATAGTTATTTTGATGAGTGGGTTTCTCATTTAAGTTCCTCTACTGACAAGGTTGCACCCTTGAGGCACTTCGCGATTTCTCAATCTAATGCGAGAGTATTTCATCCTTGGAATACTCCCTCAGTTTCAGTTTGGCAACAATTGCGTAAACACGAACGAAAATGGGTTAAGCATCCCTCTCGTAAGAATGCCTCATCATATTGTTCATCTTTGAAAAAATATCAACATGATACCTTGGTAGCTAAGGAGGAGTATTACTCGAAGAAGATAAATGAAATTGGCTATAATCCCAAAGTTTTATTTTCCTTGGTTCACAGGTTAACTGTTCAGAAAAAAATCAGAAGCAAGTGCATTATCTTCACTTTCATTGGATATGTTTGCTGATTTTTTTTCAGTCAAATTAGATAATTTGCTCTTAACTTTTAAAGATGTGGGTCCTTGGTTTTTAGATACGTCTTCAAGCACCCCATCTTTGTGGTCTGAATTCGAACCGGCATCGTCCATAGAAGTTGCAATTACCATTAGAAATCTTAATAATACTGTGTGTCCTTTTTTGAATATCTCCACTGTAACCTTTAAAGACATCTTTGAATTTATGAAAGCTTCCATTATGCATGTGGTGAATCATTCGCTTAGCTCTGGGATTATGCCAGTTGCTTTAAAATCTGCCATGGTTAAGCCTTTATTAAAAAAATCTCCTTTAGATCCCAGTAATTTAGTCAACTATAGAACTATTTCATCGCTTCCTCTTGTAGCCAAGGTAAATGAAGGCATTGTTCTAGCCCAACTGACTGATTTTTTGGAGAAGAATGAAATTTTGAGTTCTCACCAATTTGGTTTTCGCCGTGGACTTAGTACTGAATTGCTCTTGATATCATTAGTTGATTCCATTAAGCGCAGTCTTGATAATGAACATCAATTTATTTTAGTATCACTTGATATTACCTCCGCTTTTGATTCCATCGATCATCAAATCTTGCTATTTTGTTTGCGGGAATGTGGCGTTTCAGGAACAGTGTTTGCTTGGTTTGAGAGCTATCTTTCAGATCGCTCTCAAGTCTTTAAATTTAATAATTCACGCTCCTCTGTTCAACAGATGAGATCGGGAGTGCCACAGGGCTCTGCCCTGTCGGCGATGTTGTTCAATGTCTATCTTGCCCCCATTGCCAAGTTGTTGTCCATCATTTCAGACGGATTTAAGATCTACGCAGATGACATTCAGTTCTATATAAAAGTTCAGAAATCTTGGTCTACTACAGTTGATTCATTATAGTTATGCATGAATACTATTAATCGTTGGCTGAAACAAAATAAGTTACTATTAAATACTAGCAAGACCTCTATGCTGTTAATTCATAGACCTCATTCCATACCCTTACAAGACACTATTACAATAGATGGTTTCTCATTTCCTCTTCTTAATCCCATTAAAAGCTTGGGTATTCTGATCGATTCCACCTTATCATTTAAACCTCAAATAAGATCACTCATCAGATCAGGTTTTTTTAAACTTCAACTTTTGGTAGGTTTACGACATTTGTTGTACGATTCAGATTTTTTGATGGTTGTTCAGGCCATAATATTTCCACACATTGATTATTTTAACAGCCTATATATTGGCTTACCTAAGATTGTAATTCATTCGATTCAAATTGTATTGAATTCAGCTGCTAGAGTAGTTTCTTTTTCAAAGCGCTTTGATAGGATTTCTCCTGTGTTATGCAGACTCAATTGGTTACCTGTTCATGAGCACATAATATTCAAGATAGGTATGATAGTGTTCAAACTTCGTGCCTCTGATTCAACTGTCTGGTTTAATGCACTTTTACGAATCTATAATCCTGTTACATCTTTAAGATCATCACAATTGAATTTATTAGAGATCCCCTCAGTTCGCCAGGCACGACTCTTCAATACTAGGGAAACTTCTTTCTCTATAGCGGCTCCAATCCAATGGAACCTCATCCCTTTTGAACTACGCGAGTTGGAAGATGCTAAAAAATTCAAGATGGCATTTAAGGATTATTCACTTAATCGTGCATTTAAGATTGTATAATGCAATGTGAATGACCTTTAATATGTCAGTCTAAGTGAACTTATGGAGTGTTGTTTTTGAATCTCCCTTGTCAGTTCTACTACAAGGAATGTTATCTTGTGAATCTCCCTATTGGGATAACTATCTAATGTTAAGATATTGACGATTTGATATGGTTTCTATGAAACCTAAGCACATGTGAGTGTTATGTTTGTTTCTGTTTTTATTATGTATGTATACTTTGTATATCGCCTAGGCCTTTTAGTGACAGGCGATTAATAAATTTTATTAAATGAAATGAAATGGCCGTAGTAACGCCTGATGTTCATGGTGTGTCTGAAGGAGATGTTAATGATTGGACTGCCATATTCTGAGCTTTTCTCCAAAGAGATCATCAGGCCTACATGACAAGTTCGCCAATCTGTCATGAGCATCTTCCCTTAGGCTACTTGCACACAGCCACACTAGACATCTAGCTGAGACTGAAGTGGCCGAAGATCTGGCAGATGTATCAAATGCCTCATATGCTGTTCTTAGGAAATGCCGCAAACCTTCTTGTAAGTCTTGAAAGGGTCACGAAAGAGGGGCATCCCTGTGAGATGTTGCAAGGAAAGGTTGACGTTGTTGAGTACAGTTGAACAAATACTGGATTTTGTTGGAATTTGTTGCCAGAGGAGGTGGTTAGTGCAGTTAGTGTAGCTGGGTTCAAAAAAGGTTTGGATAAGTTATTAGAGGGGAAGTCCATTAATGGCTATTAATCAATTATACTTAGGGACTAGCCACTGCTATTAATTGCATCAGTAGCATGGGTTCTTCTTAGTGTTTGGGTAATTGCCAGGTTCTTGTGGCCTGGTTTTGGCCTCTGTTGGAAACAGGATGCTGGGCTTGATGGACCCTTGGTCTGACCCAGCATGGCAATTTCTTATGTTCTTATTATGTAGGTGTTGATGTATTCGGGATCCGAGCATGGAGTTCTGATAAATTTTATGACCAAACTCATCTAAAATGTTATCTTTGCCTGGTGGCGTATTGGAATATAGCCTGTTCTTCTTAGCTCTTTTCATTGCCGATTCCATAACAACTGAATTATGAGGAATCTGGACATTAGAATAATAAGAAGTCTTCTGCATCCTATACTTGAGGTCCAGTTTTTTGGAGGAGAAACAAGATGCAGAGCAACCCAAGTCTTGTCCATAAGGGATTCCAAAACCTGGTGGAAAGGAAGAGCAGTTGGTTCGGCTGGCACTTCTAAAATCTGAAGGATCCCCATAACTTCCGTTCCAGGAGTTTTCGGGTTTCTATATTTAGGGCTAAACCCAACTTCTCCAAAAACTTAGAATAAGTGAGATTTTCTGGTGGTGAAGAAGGTTGGGGTTCATCTTGTGGAGGGTCCAATAGAATTCCCATAGAAATGCCTGGAGATGAAAGGGGTGAGATTTCTGGGGATGTTACATGAGGGGAAGGTGGATGTGAAGCCGAATCCAATGGGGATATTTCTTTATGTGGAGAAGGAGAAACATGTGAAAATGAAATCCCATGTGGTTCCGAGAAGGCTGGAGGATGATGTGATGGTAGGCCCTGGAAGAAATTCTGTAGAAGAGTAGAAATTTGAGACATTGTTTCTAGGGCCAATGGTCTCTGATGTGGAATATTATTCAGGCCCCCTCTGCGACGCCGCTTGTTTTAGGAGAGATGCAATCCTGAGTCAAGAGTGTATGTGGAGAGGCTGACCTCTTCCGGGAGTGGCGAGGGAGGCATTGGATATCTGGTGATGAGTCCCAATTACCTGCTGGTTCCTTAAAGACTGTCAGACAAAACTGAGTAGGGGGGAGTGTCGACTCCCTTGTGGAGATGTGGTATGTGGAGCAGCAGATCTTGTTGAAGAGCTTGCTCCAGAAGGTGGCACGATGTTTCGTCTTCGTAGAAGACTTACGGGGTGTCTCAGTTGGTTTTTCTTTTGAAACATGTGACGCTGTGTGCATACTGCTCCTAGCATCCCCTGGGAGAGGAGTCCAGAAGTCACCACAAGCGATCCAGGAATTGAATTCCACAGCCCCAGCTTCCAGAGGCCCCGCACCCTTTGCAGTAGGAGAGGACTGGAAGCGCGCGCCATTAGGTACGTGAATCGCAAACCCTTCAATTAACTGAGTGAAGATCAATTTAATGGTGGTTAAAGAGGATTGGTAAGTATAGCTTTGGAAAATCTTTGAACTTATAAAAGTTTGGTGAAAGGTGAAATAGAGGGATATATGCTTTAGAGTTGTGTGTCTGAGGTAGCAAGCATGCCAGAGATAGTTGTTTCTAGTGTCAGTCTTTCCCACCCAACTCAACCCTTGATTTTTAGGCGAGACACTCATTAAAAATCAATCAGGCTCGTATCTAAATCATATTATCGTACCAGCCCTTATTGAAAGTTTAATCATTCCCTTGTAGGACACTAGCTGATTAAATCTACAGGTGAATTTACTAATTAAAGTACTCTAATTCCAACTCCCTTAGTATCCTAAACTTAACTAGGAACTCAAAACTAAGATGAATGCAGCAGTCCAGCAGCAAGAGGAGGGGGGGGGGGCTTTCCAGTCTTTTGCATTGAGTGTCACACGTATGATTTTTTACCCGCCTGTGAGAGATTGTATGTGTGCACTCGGCGCAAAGAGCTCCTGGCTCTCAGGGAATGAATACGATCTCTGGAGGCTAGAGTAGCAGACTTGGAGGAGCTGAGGCAAACAGAGGTACATTGATGATATCTTCAGGGACATAAGTAGCTAAGTTCCAAATCCAGTCTGACAGCCCCAGTGCTGCCTTGGATCAGAAAAGTCTCCCAGTAGAAGAACATCTCCCTGGTGTAGCAGGAAGTGATCCTGTAGCAAGGACCTGCTCTCCATGTGATGTATTATCCCTCTCATACTGAGGACATGTCTCCCAGGGTTACTGCCCAGGAGGGAAGGGTTAGAACGACCATAACTGGTGATTCAATTATTAGAAATGTAGGTAACAGGGTGGCTGGTGGATGGGGGGGACTGCCTGGTAACTTGCCTACTTGATGCGAAGGTGGCAGACCTCACGCGTCACCTAGATAGGATTATCGACAGTGCTGGGGAGGAACTGGTTGTCCTGGTACATGTGGGCACCGACATAGGAAAATGTGGGAGAGAGGTTCTGAAAGCCAAATTTAGGATTTTAGTAGAAAGCTGAAATCCAAAACCTCCAGGGTGGCACTCGGAAATGCTGCCTGTTCCACGTGCAGGTCCCCAGAGACAAGCAGAGCTCCAGAGTTTCAATGGATGAGACGATGGTGCAGAGAAGTGGGATTCAGTTTTGTAAGGAACTGGGGAAACCTTTGGGGAAGGGGGAGACTTTTTCGAAAGGATGGGCTCCACCTTAATCAGAGTGGAACCAAGCTGCTGGCACTAACTTTCAAAAAGGAGATAGAGCAGCTTTTAAACTAGAACAAGGGGGGAAAGCTGACAGTCACTCAGCAGTGCATGGTTCAGAGAAATGTATCCTTGAAGGATACTAATGAAACATGAGAGTTAGGGCATCCCAACAGAGAGGTTCCAATAAAAGCAAACGTAGTCCATGTGCCTATATGTAAAAAATCACCGAAGCTAATGATTTCCAAATTATCCCCACCAACTGAAAGGCAGGTCGTTAATACAAAAAAAACCAAAAACTTTTAAATGTCTGTATGCCAATGTCAGAAGTCTAAGTAGTAAGATGGGAGAGAGAGTGTATAGCAGTAAATGATGAGGCTGACATAATTGGCATCTCAGAGACTTGGTGGAAGGAGGATAACCAATGGGACAGTGCTATATCAGGGTACAAATTATATCGCAATGATAGGGAGGATCAACTTAGTGGGGGATGTGGCACTTTATGTCCGGGAGGGTATAGAGCCCAACAGGATAAAGATAATACAAGAGACTAAATGCTCAGTAGAATCTATATGGGTAGAAATGCAATGTGTGTTTGGTAAGAGTATAGTGATAGGAGTATACTAAAGTCCACCTGGACAAAATGGTCAGACAGATGATGAAATTCTAAGAGAAATCAGGGAAGCTAACAAATTTGGCAGTGCAATAATAATGGGAGATTTCAATTACCGAACACAAAAGTGCAGAGCATAGAACTTTTAGTCCTGATCAAATGAGATTCCAATCATTTTATAAGCAGGTAAGTTCTGAATTTTATTGCGGCAACTCCACTGCATGAATGTTAACACAGCAAACAATTTTCAAGGTGCCCCAACACGGACCCGTGTTTCGCCAGAGGCTGCATCGGGGGGACCAACAGGAATTCAATCTTGGTACAGTGTTCATATAGTAACTGTACCAAGATTGAATTCCTGTTGGTCCCCCCGATGCAGCCTCTGGCGAAACACGGGTCCGTGTTGGGGCACCTTGAAAATTGTTTGCTGTGTTAACATTCATGCAGTGGAGTTGCCGCAATAAAATTCAGAACTTACCTGCTTATAAAATGATTGGAATCTCATTTGATCAGGACTAAAAGTTCTATGCTCTGCACTTTTGTGTTCTTTAATTGTCTTGTAGTGCAGCACCTTGCTTTGGTGTGTTTAGATTTCAATTACCCCAATATTGACTGGGTAAATGTAACATCAGGACTTGCTAGAGACAAAGTTCCTGGATGTAATAAATGACTGTTCATGAAGCAATTGGTTCAGGAACCAACAAGAAAGGGAGCTATTTTAGATTTAATTCTTAGTGGAACGCAGTATTTGGTGAGAGAGGTAATGGTGGTGGGGCCACTTGGCAATAGTGATCATAACAATTTAAACTAATAACTGGAAGGGGGACAATAAGTAAATCTTCAGCTCTAACACTAAACTTTCAAAAGGGAAACTTTGATAAAATGAGGAAAATAGAAAAAACTGAAAGGTGCAGCTGCAAAGGTTAAAAGTGTTCAACAGGTATGGACATTGTTTAAGTATACAATCCTAGAGGCGCAGACCAGATGTATTCCACATATTAAGAAAGGTGGAAGGAAGGCAAAACAATTACCGTCATGGTTAAAAGGTAAAAGAGGCTATTTCAGCCAAAACATCATCCTTCAAAAATTGGAAGAAGGATCCATCTGACGAAAATAGGATAAAACATAAGCATTGTCAAGTTAAGTGTAAAACATTGATAAGACAGGCAAAGAGAATTAGAAATGAAGTTGACCATAGAGGCAAAAACTCATAATAGAAACTTTTAAAAAAATTTCTGAAGCAAGAAACATGTGAGGGAGTCAGTTGGACTATTAGATGACCAAAGATTTAAAGGGGCTCTTAGGGAAGATAAGGCCATTGCAGAAAGACTAAATGAATTCTTTGCTTCCGTGATTTTAATGAGGATTGTAGGGGAGATAGCGGTTCCGGAGATGGTTTTCAAGGGTGATGAGTCAGACAAACTGAAATCACTGTGAACCTGGAAGATGTAGTAGGCCAGATTGACAAAATAAAGAGTAGCAAATCACCTGGACCGGATGATATGCATCTTAGGGTACTGATGGAACTAAAAAATGAAATTTCTGATCTATTAGTTAAAATGTGTAACCTATCATTAAAGCCATCTATTGTACCTGACTGGTGGGTGGCCAATGTAACCCCAATATTTAAAAAGGTTACCGGGGCAATCCGGGTAACTATAGATTAGTGAGCCTGACTTCAGTGCTGGGAAAAATAGTGGAAACTATTCTAAAGATCAAAATCGTAGAGCATATAGAAAGATATGGTTTAATGGAACACAGTCAACATGGATATACCCAAGGGAAGTCTTGCCTAACAAATCTGCTTCTTTTTTTTTTTTTTTTTTAATTATTTCTTTATTGAATTTTCATTTAAAATTTTTAAACAATTTCAAATAAGTAATACAGATAATTTAAACTTATTCATATCATCTTTAAACAATAATAGCCATTATCTCCATTACATACCTATAAAGTGGGAGAGGTTTTAATCATAAATTATACAATATTCAAAAATCAAAAAATGCAGGAGAGAGAGACATGAAATTTATTCCTGACCTTCTAAACCATTTCCTCCACCCGTATCCTTATCTGAAATAAAAGTCTCCAAATGCAATGGGTCTATGAAACTGTATTTCTTTCCTCTATAAGAAATAATACAAATAGCTGGATACTTCAGAAAAAATGTTGCCCCTAAGGTTAACACTTTATTCTTTAAAGACAAAAAATGTCTCCTTTTGGCCTGCGTGGCCCTGGAGCCATCTGGGAACATAGGAATCTTTTGTCCACAAAAGGACATGTCCCTGTGCTTGAGAAAATCCCCAAACACTCTATCTTTATCAGATTCCAGTACCGTAACATGGAAACGAATAATGTAGCCCTCTTTTGTATAATATCGATTGACTCCTCCAAAAATGTGGAGACTCCAATCGTTGATGTTTCTAAATTACCTTCCTCAAGCCCTCTTACTTTCCTAGAAAAGTAGAAAGCTTTGGAAAAAACAGGCAACTCTGACTCTGGATATTGAAGAATTTCTTTAAAATATTTTTTCAACATTTCTGCGGGTGAAAGAAGTCTGGTTTGTGGGAAGTTAATAATTCGTAAATTTTTATATCGAACCAAATTCTCGATGTTCTCCAACTCTTTTCGAGTATATATATCTTTAATTTGGGCAACCCCAGTATTCTCTAATAATTTTATTTTAGATGTTATTTTAACCATATTTTCCTTTAGACCAGCTACTTCCTTCCCTTGTTCTTCTATCAATTGTTTATTCACATTTACAATTCCTAACAATGACTCATTCATTCGTGAGACGTTATTATTAACCATAGTCATCAATTTCCATATATCATTTAGGGTTATGTTGTCAGGGGGATTAACAGGCCATAACTCAGGCCTAATTCAAATCCCCTGGCAACAACCCTTCCAACAATTTAACACCACTTATCTGATTCTCTGGTGAAATGTCACAGTCCCCACATGTCAATGGGCTGCTCTTTTCCAGCTGCAGAAAATCATCTGGAATTAATGCTTTGGTTTGTGGTGGAAATGAAGGTCCTTCACCAGGACTTAGTGACGCAGAAAACTGGTCCTCCTCCTTGTCCTCTCTTGGTGATTCTAGCAGCCTCACTACATGGCTGTCCATGGGTCCCCTTGGTGTTATCGGTGACAGTGGGAAAGATTTTACTTTCCTTTTCTTCCCCATTAAGTATGGGGTACTCGGGAAGATTCCCACACTGTCAATCGGACATAAGATAACACCTTCTCCCGCCTTCTCCGGCCTGAGCCGGACAGAGTCGCGCGCCCCTTTGGTGGCACGCGGCTTAGGCGGCGCGCCGTCTGCGGCGTGAATTTATGCAGCAGACGCCGTACTGACGTCACTCGTGCGTCTCCCGGGCCTCCCCGCTCACCAGTTTTTCCTCCGAGCCACTTCTCACTCCGGGAAGGTGCAAAAGATGTTCTCAGCGGGACACAGTGAGTCAGCAAGTGTTTCTTTCTGTCGGGGGCGTCTCTCTCTCCTACCGACGCTCTCCAACTTCCCCGGGTCTGCGGCCTGAATTTATGCAGCAGACGCCGTACTGACGTCACTCGTGCGTCTCCCGGGCTCCCGGGTCTCCCCGCTCACCAGTTTTTCCTCTGGGCCACTTCTCACTCCGGGAAGGTGCAAAAGATGTTCTCAGCGGGACACAGTGAGCCAGCAAGTGTTTCTTTCTGTCGGGGGCGTCTCTCTCTCCTACCGACGCTCTCCCATTTATTTATTTTTTTTTTTTTAATAAACATGTGGATAAAAGTGAACCGGTAGATGTAGGGTATTTGGATTTTCAGAAGGTGTTTGACAAAATCCCTTATGAGAGGCTTCTAAGAAAACTAAAAAGTCATGGGATAGGAGGCGATGACCTTTCGTGAATTACAAACTGGTTAAAAGACAGGAAACAGAGTAGGATTAAATGGTCAATTTTCTCAGTGGAAAAGGGTAAACAGTGGAGTGCCTCAGGGATCTGTACTTAGACCGGTGCTTTTCAATATATTTATAAATGAACTGGAAAGGAATACGACGAGTGAGGTTATCAAATTTGAGGATGATACAAAACTATTCAGAGTAGTTAAATCACAAGCGGATTGTGATACATTACAGGAGGACCTTACAAGACTGGAAGACTGGGCATCCAAATGGCAGATGAAATTTAATGTGGACAAGTGCAAGGTGTTGCATATAGGGAAAAATAACCCTTGCTGTAGTTACACAATGTTAGGTTCCATATTTGGAGCTACCACCCAGGAAAAAAAATCTAGGCATCATAGTGGATAATACTTTAAAATCATCGGCTCAGTGTGCTGCAGCAGTCAAAAAAGCAAGTAGAATGTTAGGAATTAAGAAGGGAATGGTTAATAAAACAGAAAATGTCTTAATGCCGCTGTATCGCCCCATGGTGAGACTGCACCTTGAATATTGTGAACAATTCTGATCGCCACATCTCAAAAAAGGTATAGTTGCGATGGAGAAGGTACAGAGAAGGGCAACCAAAATGATAAAAGGGATGGAACAGCTCCCCTATGAGGAAAGGCTGAAGAGGTTAGGGCTGTTCAGCTTGGAGAAGAGACGGCTGACCCCCGGATATGATAGAGGTCTTGAACAAGTAGATGTGAATTGATTATTTACACTTTCAGATAATAGAAGGACTAGGGGGCATTCCATGAAGTTAGCAAGTAGCACATTTAAGACTAATTGGAGAAAATTCTTTTTCACTCGATGCACAAATAAGCTTTGGAATTTGTTGCCAGAGGATGTGGTTAGTGCAGTTGGGTTCAAAAAAGGTTTGGATAAGTTCTTGGAGAAGTCCATTAACTGCTATTAATCAAGTTTACTTAGGGAATAGCTACTGCTATTAATTGCATCAGTAGCATGGGATCTTCTTGGTATTTGGGTAAATTGCCAGGTTCTTGTGGCCTGGTTTGACCTCTGTTGGAAACAGGATGCTGGGATTGATGGACCCTTGGTCTGACCCAGCATGGCTATTTCTTATGTTGTTTTTTTTTATTTTATGCATCGCGTGCGTCGTGTAGTCTTTGGATGAGTCATAGGCACCGATGCATGTGTCGGGTGAAGCAAAATGGATAAGACCAACGCATGGTCTGATCGTGATTGCATTGTAAGCGTCTGGTTTGGTGCGGCGCTCAACACATCAATGCTGACGCAATTTTCGGCGCACGGCTTTCCGAAGCCGAATGGTCGCATCGTGGAGCCTTGGACCAGGGTTTTTTCTTTCCCAGAGAGGATTGCGTTGATCATTTGTCGGTCATAGAGGGGGCATATGATGAGTGGTTCAACCTCTCCATTTTCTCGGCCCATTGGCGTCTAGCCCGTGGGGACATCCTGCCACAATCTTTACATGGTCATAGTCGGGACCGAGACATAAATAACAATAATTACGTCCATCGGTCACCGACATTTTCCCCCAAAAGCAGTATTTAAAATCTGGGCTCTTCGGCATGGCATGGCGATTAGGTGGGTATCGCTCTTCTGATTCTTCTATTTTTTTTTTTTTTTCTGAGATCAAGAGTGCTATACCCATCCGTGAAGTGCCATGGAAAAAGTAAAACTGAGGAGACTGCTCGAGGAGTGCGGGAACGCCAGTGCATGCACACTTCAAAGCTCTTCAAGCTGAGAGAGTAAGCTCCGCCTCATGACACCACAGATGAAGTCACCCACGCTGCATGGCTAAATGCCCTGCTTATCAACGGAAAAAAAGAAGAATGGTTAGCAGAATAAAATGAGATGATATTGCCCCTGAATTGGTTCTCTGAGAGACCTCATTTGGAATACTGTGTACAGTTCTGCAGATCACATCTTTAAAAGGAAATATACTGGTTGGAGTTTGTTCACAGGACGGCTACTAAAATCAGTGGTCTTCATTCTAAAGCATTTGGGGAACAAAGATTTAGAAATATTTACCCTAGAGGAAAGGTGAGATGGGCAGATATGATGGAGACACAAATACTACCAGGATTTCCATGCATAGAAGGCTCTAGAACAAGGGGTCATGGGATGATAGTGAAAGGGGGTAGACTCATGAATAATCTAAGAAAATATTTACAGAAAAGGTAGTAAATGCATGCAATAGCCTCCCTGTGGACGTGGAGGAAAAAGATAGAATCTAAATTCAAGAAAGCATGGGATAAGCACAAAGGATCTCTGAGGGAGTGGTAGACTAGATAGAAAAAGACCATATCACCTATCATCAAGTTTCTATATTTCTCTGTTTAAAGCACTAAAGAATATTCCAACTGAAGCAGCTAGATTGCTGAAAGAGAAACTCAGCACCCTATATTATGCAAAAGGCTTAGGTTTAAGATGAATTGTTTTCTCCCCTAATTCGAGGTTTGGTGCATTATCACAGCAGTTTTCTTCCCCTGTGTAATGAGTGACTTCCCTTTAGTGCAGTGGTTCTCAACAGGTGTGTCGGGACACACTAGTGTGTCGCTAGGTCACGGAAGGTGTGTCACAGACCCAGCAGAAGACTGCTCTTTCCTCATCAGTCTGGACAGGAGTTGGCTGATTTCTCCTTTATTCAGTAACAGGCCGATACAGTTCAGTTAGCCCAGGTTTGGACGCACGTTTGACGCGCTAGATTTACCCCTTATACAGTAAGGGGTAATAGCGTGTCGAAAACATGCGTCCAACCCCCCCCCCCCAAACTAATCGCCCGCAACATGCAAATGCATGTTGATGGCCCTATTAGTTATACAGATAGTAAAATGTGCAGCCAAGCCACACATTTTACTTTCAGAAATTAACGCATGTCCAAAGGCTGGCGTTAATTTTGGCCGGCACCGGGGAAGTGTACAGAAAAGCAGAAAAAACTGCTTTTCTGTACACCCTCCGACTTAATATCATAGCAACATTAAGTCGGAGGCCCCAAAAGTAAGAAAAAAGTAAAAATTAAAAAAAAAATAAAAATTAACAGACACTCAATTATGCCGGCGTTTGTTTTCCGAACCCGTGGCTGTCAGCGGGTTTGAGAACAGACGCTGTCAAACCCGCTGACAGCCGCTGCTCCCGTCAAAAATGAGGCGCTAGTGTCTCTAGCGCCTCCTTTTACCACGGGCCCTAATTTGCATAGGCCACCCTCCTGAATCGCACGCCCAGGAGAGTGGCCTGTGAGCGCAGTCGCCCACTCTCCGTTCTTCTGTATCGGCCTGTATGAGAGGAAGCTACTTTTGCTTCCTTCTCCTCTTCCTGGCCCAGTGGGAGGTTATTCCCTTCTTTCACCCAGAGCAAAATATCACCAACTCCTGTTCATATGGGCCTAGCAGGTCATGAACTTTATCTTCCTTTGCCTTGCAGTGAGGCTGCTGATTCTCTTCATCCCATGGGGCCTGGACATGAAAGCAGGAGCATGAGGAAGAGAGCTGCATGCTCTGTAGATTCACTGCTGATTTCCGCTGCTGCTGCCTCATCTTCCTCCTCAATGCTTCTCGCTCTCTCCTTCTGCTGGTAAAATGGGAGGAAGACTCTGGACTGGACTGAAGGCTTATGCTGGCTAGGAGCCAGGAGGGGGGGGCGCAATGTGCTCGGCAAAAAGGCCTTGGAAGATAATGAGTCAGTCTGCTGGGTAGGATGGGGAAAGGAGGTTGGGATTGCTGGGTAGGGAGAGGTGGAGGAAAAAGGGGCTGTGGGCTACTGGGTAGGGAGAAGAGATGGAGGTGTGGAGCCTGCTGGGTTGGGGGAGAAGGGAGTTCAGGGGATGCTGAGCAAGAATAGGTGGGAAAGAGTTGGTCAGAGGTATGCTGGGTAAGGAGGGGAATGGAAAGGCAGGGAGAGTTGAGTATGGGAGAGAGGCAGCATAGGGAAGAGGATGCAGGGGTGGAGGGTATCAGAAATGCTGGACAGGGATATGAGCATGTGAAGGGAGTACAAGAGTCACAATATGTCAGTTTTGAGAATATGCATTTCTTCTGTCTTTGAACTTTGCTTAGTGTAGGAGGAAATATATTTCTATTTTTAGTTCTCCAGTTTTGCACTGCATGCAGGTGGTCTTCTTGGGGTTTCCATTACAGTTTTTGTTTCCGCATTTGTAATTTGAGGTATTTTATCCTATATTAGGTGAAGTTAGGTCTGTCTGTATTCTGTATATTTGATACTGAGGAGGTACTTTACTAGAGGTTTGTATCAGTCTTATTTGTTGTATTTTCTCAATATGATATTGCACTGATGGTAAACTGCTGCCTTTTCATGGGTAGGGCTATAGCTGTTCTTGGAGTCAGTGCTGCTTTGTTTGGTATGGCAGGTTTGATAAACATGTACAGAGTGGGGTTTGTTTGGTTTTTTCCAGGTTTTGTATTGTTTTACAATGCACCTGGTAGTAGAGGGAGTTTGTGATGCTGTTATTGAGATGACACCAGAATCAGAATATCTTTTTTGCATGGCTTAGTTGTACAGAGAAATGTCTTAGTTCTAACTCTGCACTCATTGTTAGGAAGCAGGAGAGTCCTGAGGATGCAGAGTATGTGTTTATATTTAGTCCCATGATGGTCACATGTTCAGGGTGTGTCATATGTGAGCATCATCTCTCAGATGTGTCCTAATAGAAAAAATGTTGAGAACCACTGCTTTAGTGAACTCAGTATTCTCACACAGACATACCTCAGATGACTGCAACAGCTAGGAGAATAAAAAAAAAAAAAAAGAAGGTACATGCCTCAGGTTAAAGGTTTACTTTATCTCTAGCACAGCTACAGCCAGGCACCTCTTTGAGATTAAAGGTTAACATTTCCTTGACACAATTAATAGCTTCTTTCTGGCAAAGTCTCCCTTGCTGCATGGCAGGCATTGCTCTGTATCCTGGGGGGCCCCCTCCCCTCCAACAGCACAGCACAAAATAAAGGACAGTCTGCCAGAGAAGAGAAAAAAATGTTTTGAGAGACACTGTAACTCTGCATGCTTCTATATGTAAGGGACATGTTACAATGTGTCATTTTTATTGCTGTTAAATGTATTTCTTCTTGCATTTTCATAACTGAGCACATATAATAAATATCCTTTGTTCTGGGATCTGCTGCTCTGGCTTCTTGTGTGAGCCCAATCTGAAATGTATGGAGTGAAGCCTATCAGAGGGGGAAGCTGCTGAATTTGGGTCCCTTTGTGTTCATGTGTGTTTTACATACACACACACACACACACACACACACGGCATGTCATGGAACACACTGATGGCAAACCAACACCTTGTGAAGCCTCCACCCACCCGTGGACCTCTCCCCACTGGAGCAACACATTCACATAACTAGCATGCCAAGCAAAACATTATAGGGCAGCACACCTTAAATTTTGAAATTACACAGAAAATCAATTTTAAAAAATATTTCAGAGGGTTGGCACTATATTTTAAATACCTGAGCAGCACTTTAACCAAGCCAACTTAGTTAGCTACAGTAAAATGCCTCTAATTCAAAAAGGCCAAGCCAATTCTGTCTGAATAAATAAGTGCTGATTTTTCTCTAAAAATCCTTAACTATTGCATTAGCACTCACAAATATTTGGCCAAGGATATGTTCAAATATGAGAGCTTTTCTTCTTCATGATTTATGGGGGAGGGAGGTGGGCACAAAAAAAAAAATAGGCCATTTGGCTTTCAGCCTTGATACCTTATTCAGGAAACTACAGTATGGGTAATGGGTTTAGGCTTTAGATCAGAGACTCAATTTTCTCCCTGCCACTTCTCCAACAGTTATTTGTACTTTTTAATTTAAGTTACATTTAAAAGGAAACATTTACTAACCCTTGGGTCCCATACAGGCAAATTAAGATTGCATTCTTCTGGCTGTTTCAGTAGCACTGGATTTGGCCATTCCCTGTAAAGAAATAGTGCAATCCTAAATCAGTCCCATACTCTACCATTTACAATCACAATTGTTGAATACAGAACAAGAGATTTTAAAAAAGTATATACTATTTATAATAGAAAATTTCCTTTCCACCTTGGAGGACTGTATAAATATGCAGCAGCAGTGTCTCAAATTCTAAACTATTTATATTTAACATACAATAAACATGTATATTGTATGCTCCACCCTTCAAGGAACACTCCGTACCCCCTCAATCAAATCCACCAAACTTATTGCCACAATGAACAGAGCTTTCACCTTGGCTGGCCCTTCCCTTTGGAACTCCATGCCCCCAGACCTACGCACTGAAACATCCACGCATACATTTAAAAAAAAATGTAAAACCTGGCTCTTCCTAAAAGCCTATCCTTCAGACTAATTCCACCTCCTCGTGACTAATCCTATAGAACTGTGTAATATTATCTCCGAATCTGAAAACAACTTTGTTGTTCCCTCACAATTTTTCCCCCCCTACTTTATTATGAAAAATATACAGAAACCTCTCTCAATTTGATATGAAACTGTTTAATCTTTATATTTCTACATGCCTTCTACCTCATCTGTAAATATCCCCCCTACTGCTTAGTACTTAACCAATGTGTTAACCTATATGCCTTAAATGTTATGTCCTCCTATATTATTCAACCCCAGCACCTCCCTCAATATTTAATCCAATGCCCCCCCCTTCCCTCCTTCTATCCTTCCCTAAAGCCTAACAATTTAAACCTTTTGTATCACTCACACATTGTCAAAACACTGTACCTAGTTAATCTGTACATAATTTACCTAATTCATATAGTTTCCTTTCCTATGTATTATAAAGTTTTTTGTTCTATGTAAAGGCCCTCGCCTAAATAGTTTCAAGTTATCTGTAAACCAATACGATGTGCAAACGGTTGTCGGTATATAAAAAAATTTATAAATAAATAAATAAATAAATGTTAGCCTCGTATATAGCTAGTTTGCCTGTTCAGACCATGGTATAATTTCTCACCTGAATTTCCTTTCCCCTAGTCCAGCCAGATCAGTCCAGATGAGCAGGTTAGGCCCACCAATCAGCAGATGGAGTCGGATTAACAAGTTCACTGTAACCCTTATAGGCTCCTGTGCTGACCTCAACCTGCCAATATTACTTATAACAAGCTAACACTAATTCATGAAATTTCTTACCCCTCAAAACCAGGGGGCTTCCAGGGAGACGAGAGAAGTGGTATTCTGTATACAGTAACAGACTACTAATCTTTTTTCTGTTGAAGAACTCATTTGCACACCTTAGTCTCAATACCAAATGCTGAAATTAAACATTTGGTAGAACAGGGAGGATCATGGACTGGTCTTGGCTGCACTCAAGGAAATGAAATTATTAGGCAAGAACAAAATTTCTCCTCTTCCTTCACTCAGCCAGATCAGTCCACACACACAGGATCTCAAACACATGCTTGCTCGCTCATTCATTCACTATCTCTCTCTCCCCCACCCCGGGAACTCGCGGCAGCAGCAGGAGCGGTCGCGGTTGAAACTCTTCATTTTCCTCCGAGCCGCGCTGCAGTCTTCTTCCCGTCGGACATTAGCGTGGCCTCTTCTTCCCGTGCAGGCACCCGATGCTCACCACTTCCTCTTCCGGGCCGCGGGAAGAAGAGAGCGCACCCGCGCAGGCACCCGATGACTCCAGCGCTGGCACCCGGCTGACACCCGATGACTCCAGCGCAGGCACCCGGCTGACACCCGATGACTCCAGCGCAGGCACCCGGCTGACACCCGATGACTCCCGCGCAGGCACCCGGCTGACTCCCGCGCAGGCACCCGGCTGACTCCCGCGCAGGCACCCGGCTGACTCCCGCGCTGGCACCCGGCTGACTCCCGCGCTGGCACCCGGCTGACTCCCGCGCTGGCACCCGGCTGACTCCCGCGCTGGCACCCGGCTGACTCCCGCGCTGGCACCCGGCTGACTCCCGCGCTGGCACCCGGCTGACTCCCGCGCTGGCACCCGGCTGACTCCAGTCATGCCGCTGACTCTCTCTTCTGGCCCCCCCCCCGCGGCCCGGAAGAGGAAGTGGTGAGCATCGGGTGCCTGCGCGGAAGAAGAGACCACGCTAGTGTGGTCTCTTCTTCCCGCGCAGGCACCCGATGCTCTCCACTTCCTCTTCCGGGCCGCGGGGGGGGGGGGGGGGGGGGGGAGGAGAAGAGAGCACGCTGGTGCCGCTGACTCCAGCTGTCCTGCCACGTTCCGCCCGGGCTGACAGCATTTTAAGCCCGGGCGGCGGAGGACCGGGGAGTAGCTGGGTCAGCGGGGAACCGTGAAGTGTGGCGACACTTGTCCGCGAGCCAGATGCAGCCCTCAAAAGAGCCATATCTGGCTCGCGAGCCATGGGTTCCCGACCCCTGGTCTAGAAGCATTCCTAAATACCAAACCAAAGAATGGAATAATGTGTCCCCCAAAATCAAAACTGGGACTGTTTCCTTTGTACTCAGCTCTTGATAGCAAAATGATTTCTGTCTTTGGAATGCTCAATGATAGTCTGTTATGAAACATCCATTTATCTATTGCTCTTCACATACTCCTTCACTGTAATCTTTACTACAGGAGGACAGACACACAACTTGGTTAAGGGTGAGACTGTTATCGCTTTCAGAAAAAAGGAAAATTAGTTCTTACCTGTTAATTTTCGTTCCTGTAGTACCACGGATCAGTCCAGACAGTGGGTTGAGCCTCCTTTCCAGCAGGTGGAGGCAGACTAAAACTTGCAGGATGCCCTAGATCAGGACAGACCCAAAAAGCAAAGAGGAAGACGGTCTAAAAGCTGTGAGGAATAAAGGAAGGGGATAGCCGAAAGTCCTTCAGAAAGTCTCACCCTTCAGTATAACGTATGTCAAAGCATAAAACAATAAACCCAAGAATAGGATCAAGCAAGTAACCAAAAAGCTCAACGGAGCAACCATAGATTAATGTAGAAGCATGGTATACCTATACGCTCTTGCATAAACTTGGTATAAAATAACCACCAAGGCTTCCGGTGTAAATGCTCAGTAATCTTGCACCAAGGAAAATATGAAAATCTGCAGACCTGCAAGAAAACAAGCTTCGAGAGGACAGAAGACAGACAGGGAAGGGCGTCTGGACTGATCCATGGTACTACAGGAACGAAAATTAACAGGTAAGAACTAATTTTCCTTTCCTGTACGTACCCGGATCAGTCCCAGACAGTGGGATGTACCAAAGCTTCCCTAAACTGGGTGGGACCGAGACAGTCCCGCTCGAAGCACTTGCCGCCCAAAGGAACCGAACACCGGAGCGTGTACATCCAGTCGGTAGTGCCGAGCAAAAGTGTGCAGAGATATCCAAGTGGCGGCCCTGCAAATCTCCTGCGGGGAGACAGATTGACTCTCTGCCCACGAAGTAGCCTGAGAACGCAGAGAATGGGCCTTCAGACCCTCAGGAAGCGGACGACCTTGACAAAGATACGCCGAGGAAATGGCTTCCTTCAACCACCGAGCAATTGTGGTCTTAGAAGCCTGCTTACTGCGGTTGGGACCACTCCAAAGGACGAAGAGATGGTCCGATACCCAGAAGTCATTGGTGACCTGGAGATAGCGAAGCAAGACTCGTTTCACATCTAGCCGAAGAAGGTCACCACCCACCGTACCCGCAATCTCCTCCGAGGCTGAAGAAAAAAAAGCTGAAAAAAAAGCTTGACAGCCTGCACAGCAGGAGAGAGCAGGAGGGAAACCTGCTGCCTTCTGCTTGTCTGGCTGCCGGTTCTAGGCCTACTCTGACCAGAAAAAAAGGAAAAAAGCTGGTCAACTGCTGCCAATAAGAGAGGTAGGTGAGTACCTGCAACTTATTTAAAGTTTGAAACTAATGTTTATTTTTTTTTTTTACTGAGCGCAGCAGCGGGTTCAAAACCCTCTCGGCAGCCAGATGGGGGGGAACAAGGCCCAGGGAGCGTCGGTCCCCACACCTGAAAGTGTCCATGGACTCAGGCTATGCAGGGAACCCCCTCCTGCAAAACAGGCAAAGCCCCCCGAGCCGGGCAAGAGCTGGGAGACGGCACCGTCTCCCACACAGAAACAGGAAAAATCACTAAAAAGAAGGCAAAATTCCCTTCTAGTTTTTTTTTTTTGACAAGAAATACTTGCTTGAGCCTAGCAAAAGAAAGAAGAAAAAGGCTGACTAGCCTACAGCAGAGAACCGAAGGGGAGATGCTGCACCTGCTGGAGACAGACGAATACTGAAGGGTTAGAGGATAGGCTCTGTCCTGATATAGGGCATCCTTCAAGTTTTAGTCTGTCTCCACCTGCTGGAAAGGAGGCTCAACCCACTGTATGGACTGATCCGGGTACGTACAGGAACTTTGGATAAAGCAAGTGTTGCTTACCTTTAACAGATGTTCTCACAGGACAGCAGGATGTCAGTCCTCACATATGGGTGACATCATCAGGATGGAGCCCAATCACGGAAAACTTCTGTCAAAGTTTCCAGAACTTTGACTGGCCCCTACTGGGCATGCCCAGGCATGTCACTAACCCTGCAGCCAGCAGGGTCCCCCTTCAGTCTTATTTGATAGCTACAGGCAGTGCCGAAAAAATAAAGCAACAAAACGTTACGAACCCAACACCGTGGGGCGGCGGGCGGGTTTCGTGAGGACTAACATCCTGCTGTCCTGTGAGAACACCTGTTACAGGTAAGCAACACTTGCTTTCTCACAGGACAAGAAGGATGGTAGTCCTCACATATGGGTGAGTACCGAGCTGAGGATGTCCGAACATGCACCAAAGATACCCAACGGCGTGCAACAGGCACAACTGGGGTGGAATTTGGTAGAGGGCATCCTGAACCCCACCGGGCAGACAGAAGGGTGTTGGTACGTCATGCTGGAAATAGGTTACGCAGGACAGATTGGCCGAAGATGGAATCCTGTCATCCGGCTTTGTCCAAGCAATAGTGGGCTGCGAAAGTGTGGAGAGAACTCCAGGTAGCAGCCCTGCAAATATCAGGAAGCGGCACCGATCATAGGTGTGCTAGTGAAGTCGCCATGGCCCTTTCAAAGTGTGCTTTAACACGGTCTTGGAAAGGAATGCCTGCTTGCTGATAGCAAAAAGATATGCAGTCCACCAACCAGGAGAAGAGAGTCTGCTTACCCACAAGGTTGCCCTAATTTGTTAGGATGGAAAGAGACGAATAACTGAGTGCTCTTCCTGTGGGCAACTGTACGGTCTAGGTAGAACGCTAGAGCCCATTTACAGTCAAGGGTATGCAGAGCCTGTTCCCCTGGGTTGGAGTGGGGCCTGGGAAAGAAGATAGGTAGTATGATGGATTAATGTGAAACTCCGAAACTACCTTAGGCAAAAACTTAGGGTGAGTGCGGAGTACCGCCCGGTCCTGCAGGAGTTTAGTGTAAGGCGGATAGGTAACTAGGGCCTGTAACTCACTAACCCTGCGAGCTGAAGTGATAGCCAAAAGGAGAATCACTTTCCATGTGAGATATTTTAGGTCACAGGAGTGAAGAGGCTCGAATGGTGGTTTCATGAGCCGTCCGAGAACCAGATTAAGGTCCCAAGAAGGGGCCGGAGGACGTAAAGGTGGCTTGATATGGAGCAAGCCTTTAAAGAAAACTTGTTACGAGGGGTTGTACCGATATAGGGACATCCCCGACACCTTTATGGAAGGCGGCTACCGCACTGACATGCATTCTGATGGAAGAGGTCTTTAGACCTGATTCCGATAAGTGCCAGAGATAGTTAAAAAACCTCGGGATTGGACAGGAAAAGGGATCAAGGGATTGCGAAGAACACCATGATGTATACCTTTTCCATTTATAGGAATAAGACTTTCTTGTGGAAGGCTTCCGTAAGACTTTCTTGTGGAAGGCTTCCGTGAAGCAATCAGGACACGAGAAACCGAATCTGAAAGGTTAAGTGGTTGAAGGATTAACCTTTCAACATCCATGCCGTCAGGGACAAGGCCTGAAGATTGGGATGGTGTAGACATCCGTCGTTCTGAGTGATCAGAAGCGGGTGCGTTCCCAAGGAATGTGCCTGCAGATGGAAAGATCCTGAAGTATGGGAAACCACACTTGGCGTGGCTAGTGAGGTGCTATCAGGATCATGGTTCCCTTGTCCTGACGGAGCTTCACGAGAGTCTTCGAGAGAAGATGAAGTGGAGGGAATGCATAAAGCAGACCGGTTGCCCACGAGAGGGAGAATGCATCTCTGGGCTGAGAGTGCTTGCTCCGAATGAGGGAGCAGTAATTGTCCACTTTGTGGTTCTGAGGGGATGCAAAGAGGTCTATTTGGGGATGACCCCATTGCTGGAAGAGAGAGGTCGCTACCGAGGGATTGAGAGACCACTCGTGCGGTTGGAAGACACGACTCAGTTTGTCAGCCAAGACATTCTGCACTCCTGGCAAATAGGTGGCCTTGAGGTACATCGAGTGGGAGAGCGCTTCAGCCCAAATCTGCGCAGCTTTCTGACACAGAAGGAAGGAGCCTGTGCCTCCCTGCTTGCTGATGTACCACATGGCCACCTGGTTGTCCGTCTGAATCAGGATGACGTGATTCGATAGGCAATCCTGAAAAGCTATGAGAGCATATCGCATTGCTCGAAGCTCCAGGAAATTTATCTGGTGTTTGGCTTCCTCTGGAGACCAAAATCCTTATGATTGTAGATCGTTCACATGAGCTCCCCACCCGAGGTTGGAAGCGTCGGTGGTGAGAATGAGTTGAGGATCTGGTAGGTGAAAAGGCAGTCCCTGGAGGAGATTGTTCTGATCTTTCCACCAGGCGAGAGACAGACGGAGTGCGTCGGTGATGTGGACAATGGTTGACAGAGGCTGAGTCGCTTGAATCCATTGTGACCTCAGAGTCCAATGCATGACTCTCATGGCCAGGTGGGCCATTGGTGTGAGATGGACTGAGGACGCCATGTGTCCGAGAAGGACAAGGAATTGCCGAGCTGTTGCTGTATACTGAGACTGCAACTGGTGAGCGAGGGACTCGAGGGTTTGCACTCGTTGTTGAGGTAGAAAGGCTTTGCTTGTAAGGTGTCCAAGTCTGCCCAATGAACGACAAGGTTTGAGATGGGACTAAATAGGATTTCTCGTAATTGACGAGAAATCCTAGAGAAATTAGAGTGTGTAGGGTCAAATCCAGGGACGATCGAACGGCTTGCTGGGTTGGGGCCCTGATTAACCAGTTGTCTAGATAGGGGTAGACATGAACACCTTCTTTACTGAGAAAGGCTGCGACAACTACGAGACATTTGGTAAAGACTCGTGGTGCCGATGCTAGGCCGAATGGAAGCACCTGGTATTGATAGTGCCTTGGGCCTACTAAAAACCTGAGGTACTTGCGATGAGCTGGAGCTATCGCAATGTGGGTGTATGCATCCTGGAGGTCCAGAGAGCAGAGCCAGTCTCCTCTTTGTAGAAGAGGTAGAAGCGAGCCCAAGGTTACCATCTTGAACTTTTCCCGCTGGAGGTACTTGCTGAGGGCACGTAGGTCCAGAATTGGACGAAGCCCCTCCGGATTTTTTGGGGATCAAAAAGTACCGGGAATGGAACCCTAGGCCTTTTTGCGAAAGAGGAACGGGTTCTATTGCCCTTAACTGAAGAAGAAAGGAAACCTCCTGCTCCAGAAGGACAGAGTGGTCGGTTACTCCCCACACTTGTAGAGCTGGTGATTCCGGTGGAAGAGCAAGAAAGTTCAGGTGGTAACCCTGAGCAATGATTGCTAGCACCCATTAGTCTGTTGTGATTGATTGCCACATGCCGTGAAAGTGGCACAATCGACCTCCAACTGGTATGCCTGGCAGAGGAATCAGGCTGCTGCTCTCCAAGGGAAAGTCAAAAACCTGAAGCAGGCCCTGGCTGGGGAGCTGCTTGTGGCTTTTGCTTCCGGGGCTGGCGAGGCTGAGATTTTTGATAAGGCCTCGTAACTCGGGACCTTGTTGGTGGAGGATAGTACTTCCTTGGGCGGAAGAATGACTTCTTAGAGCCCTTCTTGAAGGGCTGTCTTGAAGGGAAGTCAGAAGGTATCGATGAGAGCTGTTTGAGGGTCTCATGATGGTCCTTTAATTCAGCCACTATTTGCTGAATCTGTTCACCAAACAGATTATCTCCTATACAGGGCAGGTCAGAGAGCCTGTCTTGTACTTCTGGGCGAAGGTCAGAAGACTTGAGCCAGGCCCTGCGTCTTGCCGAAATGGCAGTTGCAGACACTCGTGGAGGTGTCAAAGATATCGTAAGCTGTTCTTATCTCATGCTTTCCTGCCTCAAACCCCTTGTTGACAAGGATTTGAAGATGTTCTTGGAATTGGTCAGGCAGGGTTTCAGAGAAGTCCTGTATTTGCTTGAAAATGACCCTATTGTATTGGGTCATGTACAGCTGGTAAGAGCTGTATATTGGAACACTCGACCAATATTGTCTAGGAACTTGTGTTCCTTGACAGGAGGGGTAGAGGAGTGAGGCTTCGTCCTTTTTGATTTCTTTTGAGCTGATTCTACCACAACTGAGTGGTGGTCGAGCTGAGATTTTTGAAAGCCAGGGGCTGACTGTACTAGATAGGTAGTGTCAGCCTTTCTGTGTACTGGGGCAATGGATCCAGGGTTTTCCCAGTTCTTTTTGAGGAGGCCAAGAAGAACTTGATGAATGGGAATAGAAGTGATCACTTTAGGGGCATCCAGGAACTGGAGAAGCTCCATCTGGTGCCTATCATCTTGCTCCATCTGAAGCTGAAAAGGGACCAATTCTGACATTTCCTTCGCAAAATTAATGAAAGAAAGGTCCTCTGGAGGAGAATGCTTTCTATTTTCAGTAGGAGAGGGAGGTGAAGGTAAGTCATCTGTGTCTGTGGAAGTATCATCACCCCAGGTGTCATAAGGATCAGCAGGCTGACCTGTAGGACAAGAAGGGGGTTGGATACCCGAAGGGCCCAGCTGAGGCTCCGAGAAAATCGAAGGAATCACTGGGGGCACCGTGGACACCCTGGGGGGGGGGGTATCTGTGCCGGCATCAAAGGCATCGATGGCGCCGATGTGTGTATTGCCCCGATGAGTCGGTGGCGAGGGACGACATGGCATCGATGGCTAAGGCAATACCCCCGAAGGAGGAATGCGGAACGGTGTTTCTCCTCCCGATGAAGCTGTCATCAGGGAGCGCACCGGAGCCATCGGAGACCCGGGAATCACCGGTGGAGGGGCAGTCATGAGCGCCTCCATCCGGGATAACAGCGGTGCCAGCGCTGCTGGAATCAGGTCGGTGACTGGTCCCCACTCTCGGTGCCGGTGTCTGTGCCGGAGGAACCTGGAGTCATTGCATCGCCTTGTCGATGGCCTCCTGGACCAGCCGGTCCAGTTCTTCCTGGAGACCTGGGGCAATCAGCCCCGGCTCCGTGACGGAAGAGGGAGGCTGAGGCACAGTCAGAGGGACCACCTTTACAGGCGGAATCGAGACTCCCAAACTCCGATTGGGTGAGGGTTGCCGCGATGTCCCGGTCGCAGGAGTGGTCTGTGCTGTTCCTGGACGGGGCTTCTTCGATGGTGGCTCGGACGGTGGAGAGGTCGATGATTTCGCTCCCTCGAGGGTCCGAGATTTACGGTGCCAGTGGCGATGTTTCTCCCTACGATCCCCTCGATCTTGAGGGGGAGAAACGGGAGTCGATGGCCGTGACAATATTGATGGCAGGCGGTCACCAGATGGTTGTCTATGCTGGTGAGACTTAGACGACGTCGATGCGATGGACGGCGTCGGGGTGTGAGCACGGAAAAGGAGTCCCATCTTCTCCATTCTGGCTTTGCGACCTTTTGGTGTCATGAGGGCACATTTGGTGCAAGTCAGGACATCATGTTCATGGCCTAAACACATTACACAGACTCCATGAGGGTCTGTGATGGACATGGTGCAAGTACAGTTCAGGCACCGACGAATCCTCGATGCCATGGCCATAGAAAAATCGAGCCACGGTACGGTCGGTGGCCAGTAGGCCGCGAGGGCCAAACTCGAAGGTAATCGACGAAAAACGGTTAAAAACTTACCGGAGTACCGCAGCCTGAGAAAAGTTAGAGGAGGGACCCCTGTGGGGCAATTTAAGTTTAACTCCGGGAGGAAAATTCCTGTCAGGAATCTCTTCAGAGCTCCTAAACCGCAAGGCTACTGCTGCGCGGAAAAAAGAAGACTGAAGGGGGACCCCTGCTAGCTGCAGGGTTAGTGCCATGCTGGGCATGCCCAGTAGGGGCCAGTCAAAGTTCTGGAAACTTTGACAGAAGTTTTCCGTGATTGGGCTCCATCCTGATGATGTCACCCATATGTGAGGACTACCATCCTGCTTGTCCTGTGAGAAAATAGCTTCTTTCACCTCCCCTTTTAACCATGCCGGTACTCGTTTTGCCTTCCTTCCACCTTTAATGTGTGGAATACATCTGGACTGTGCTTCTAGGATGGTTTTTTGTTTGTTTTTTTTGGTTTTTTTTTTAACAATGACCACGCCTCTTGCACACTTTTTACCTTTGTAGCTGCTCCTTTCAATTTTCTTCTAACTATTTTTCTCATTTTATCAAAATTTCCCGTTTGAAAGTTTAGCACGAGGGCCATGGATTTGCTTACTATCCCCCTTCCATTCATTAATTCAAATTTGATCTTATGATCACTATTGCAAGTGGCCCCACCACCGTTACCTCTCTCACCAAATCCTGTGCTCCACTGAGAATTAGATCTAAAATTGCTCCCTCTCTTTTCGGTTCTTGAACCAATTGCTCCATAAAACTGTCATTTATTCCATCCAGGAACTATTTCTCTCTAGCGTGTCCTGATGATACATTTCCCCAGCAAATACAAACAGTCTAACTTCAGTTAGTCAGCCAGAGTGACTCACTGCTCTCTTGATTAACAAATGTTGGTACCTAGTCAAACCAAATCACACTACCTTAACATCTTTCCAAGGTGAGTAAATGAACTGAACTTTTCAACCTTTTTACTTAGGTATACACTGCTCCTGGCTTATTTCTAGCTTCTGGTTACTTTTTGTTTGTTTTTTTGTTTTTAATATACAAACACTAACTTCTGCTTATTAGCTGCCTTACAGACTATTAAAAGCACAAACACACACTAAATAATATTCCCAAATAGTTAACTTCGCCCCAATACTTTAAAAAAAGAAAATTTCCCAAGCAAAAACTTACTGATTCCTTTCAGCCACCAGCAAGCTGATCCTCTCCTCTCAGTGCTCCCTCTGGATTGTGGGAGCACTGAGAGGCGGTGAGAAAAAAGGCATACTTCACTAACCAAGAGAAAAAACTCTTGGCTATAGACATTACAGATTTTTTGATATTAAGAAGGAACCTGAGGAAACTATTTGGGGCTTTAGAGCTCTCCAGATGGATGGCTGCGCATTACTAGTAGCTGAAGAGTAACAAGGGCCGGCATTTACAGGCTTACACACTACATTAGCCAGTTACTAGCAACGTGCATAGAAACAATATACTTGGGAAAAAAACTGAAGGCGGTGAGAAAGGCACCAGGGTTTGGAGGCAGATACTAGCCAAGTGACCACTAAAAAGCCTGATCTCCCAAGGAGGCATGAATGAAAGTCTATCCATTGGGAACACTATGCTGAGATTCCAGACACAGTGGAAGTCTCAGTGACAAGCTTCAACTGAAGCTCACTGAATATGAAGCATTTGTAAGGTTGTCCTTTGACAAACTCATCTACTACATGGTAAGATACACACCAATTTCACCCAAGTGAAAATGAAACGTATCAGTTAATCAACTGACACGAAAATACAGAAGGCATTTTGAACAGGTTTCTGGCAAAACAAGGAAAATGTTTGTGGACCTTTTTGCAAAGCCATACTGTTTCACAGCATGCCTTCCCCCCTGAAATCCTTTCTGAATGCCAGAGGAGTAGAAGATATATTGTCAGATTCTGAGGTTACAGGAAGAGAGCAGCAGTCTCTAAATTGTAGAAATCAATGTTGGTCAATTTCCTAACTTTACTCACATGATGAACGCTCATTCAGGAAGCTTTCACTTAATCCGTACCAACCAATAAGGTCCAGTTTCTTCTCAGTATACATAGGAACATAAGAGGTTGCCAAACTGAGTCAGACTGAGGGTCCATCAAGTCCAGTATTCTGTTTCTAACAGTGGCCAATCCAGGATATAAGTCCCTGGCAGGTACCCAAACATTAAATAGATCCCATGCTACTAATGCCAGTAATAAGCAGTGGCTATTTCCCAAGTCAACTTGACCAATAGTTTATAGATTTCACCTCTAGGAACTTGCCCAAACTTTTTAAAACCTAGATAAGCTAACTTAACCAAACCTTTTGGAAACTAATTCCAGAGCTTAATTATGTGTTGAGTAAAAAAAAAAAAAAAAAATTAACTTTGTTTTAAATGTGCTACTTGTTAACTTCATAGCATGTTCCCTAGTCCTTGCATTATCTGAAAGTATAAACAACAGATTCACATTTACTAGTTCTAGACCTCTCATGATTTTAAAAACCTACCATATGCCCCCTCAGCCATCTCTTCTTCAAGCTGAACAGTCCTAACTTCTTTACACTTTCCTCATAGGGGAGCCGTTCCATCCCTTTTATCATTTTGGCTGTCCTCTGTACTTTCTCCAGTGCACCTTTATCTTTTTTGACATGTGGTGACCAGAACTGAACACAGTATTCAAAGTGCAGTCTCACCATGGAGTGACAAAGAGGCATAATGACATTCTCTGTTTTATTCACCATTGCCTTCCTAATAATTCCTAGCATTGTTTGCTTTCTAACTGCTGCAGCACACTGAGCTGTCCACTATGACACCTAGATCTTTCTCCTGGGTGGTAACTTCTAATATGTAACCTGTTTTGGGTGCTCATAGCCCCTACTGCAGACAAGACTTGTGATAAAGAGCAGTGAAGCAGCAATAAAACACTTTTTGACATGTTACACAATAAGTCATTATGCTTGTTCTCTTAAGTGTTTTGTTTTGTTTTTTTTATCAGAAGTAGCTTTACAATTGACAAGTATTCCATAGTATTTTTGCTTCAGTTTTTTGCCTTGTTTTTCTAGACAGGCAGATCCCGCGGAAAGAGAGAAATGCTGTATTAGCTACTGATACAGCAGTTATGTTTAGAAACATTTGCATACAGAGCAAGATTGAATTTATATGCAGAGCAAGAGCAAATTAACATACGGCCATTCAGATTGTTTATAGTAAAAAAAAAATAAATAAAAATAACACAATCATAGAAAATGTGACAATTGTATAACCTATTTTAGGGGTTGGAAATGTACAAGTGTAAATCCTATATATACACTCTCATCTTGAACCATCACACTTCGACGATCCCACCCTATTAACACACCTTCCCCTCTCACCTCCCCGCCACCCCCCCACTTTCCCTCGTCCCACTTCCAACCTTTCCCAAGACATTACCTGCATCACCCGACACACTCCAATCTCCTCTTCAGACCCTATCACCGATAAATCATCTCTCATGTTTAACACTTTCGTTGTTATTTTTGGTCTATATGTTATTACAAGAACTGATTTACTAGCTCTTTTAAGGAATATCTTATTTATTCAGATACATTTTCAATTAATATGTTAAATAAGGTCCTACGTTTTGAATGTTAAATATGGTTCTAAGTTATATGTATGTATTATGTTATCTTGTAAACCGGAGTGAAGGCAGAAGCTATACTTCGGTATATAAAAAAATCCAAATAAATAAATAAAATAAATATATATATATTGCCTTCTCAAAATCATTTGAGAGGGGGTGTGGGTTTTTTATTTTTTTAACCAGTGCTTTGCATAGCACTCTGTCCATCTCTTTCCATAAGGTATGCCTATTAAATAATGCATAATACGTTTTTCTCCATAGTTGTTGGTTCTATTTATTGAACCACAACACTAATATTTAGCTACAGCATAGGTTATTTCTCCCTATATGCATCACTTTGCACTTGTCCACACTAAATTTCATCTGCTATTTGGACACCCAATCTTCCAGTTTTCACAGGTCCTCCTGTAATTTGTCACCATCTGCCTGTGATTTAACCACTCTGAATAATTGTGTCATCTGCAAATTTTATCACCTCATTCGTCTTCTCTTTCCTCTAGTCTTCAGATACGATGAATAATTTTAATAGGTTACAGATTACTAATAGAAAAGAAATTTTATTTTTGAGTTCTTTCAAACCCTGGGGTGCATACCATCTGGTCTGGGCGATTTGCTACTCTTCAGTTTGTCAATATGGCCTACATCATCTTCCAGGTTCACCATGATTTGGTTCAGTTCAACTGAATCATCAGCTTTGAAAGCCTTCTCCAGAACGGACCTCTCCCCAACATCTTCATTAGTAAACACCGAAGCAAAGAATACATTTAAATTACTGCGTTGGCCCTATTTTCCTTAGGTGCCCCTTTAACCCCTCAATCATTTAATGGTGCAATCGACTGCCTTGTAGGCTTTCTGCTTTGGAAATTTTTTAATAAGTTTTTATTATGCGTTTTTGCCTCTGTGGCCAGCTTCTTTTCAAATTCTCTCAGCTTTTCTTAATGTTTTACATTTAACATGCCAATGTTTATGCTTTTTCCTATCTTCTTCAGATGGATCCTTTTTCCAATTTTTGAAGTTTTGGGTTTTTTGGAGGTTTTTTTGGCTAAAATAGCCTCTCACCTTGTCTTTTAACTATGCTGGTAGTCATCTGGCTCTCTTTCCACCTTCCTTAACGCATGGAATACATTTGGACTGTGCTTCTAAATGATATTTTTAAACTATGTCCATGACTCTTATACACAACTTTTGTAGCTGCACCTTTCAGTTTTTGTCTATTTTCCTCATTTTATCAAAGTCTCCCTTTTGAAGATTTACTGCTAGAGTGGTGAATTTACTTATCCCCTTTCCAGTCATTAATTCAAATTTGATCATGTTATGATCATTACTGCCAAGTGGCCCCACAACCATTACTTCTCACACTAAATACTGTGTTCCACTAAGAATTAGATCCAAAATGGCTCCCCTTCTCATCAGTTACTGAACTAATTGCTCCATGAAGCAGTCATTTATTCCATCCAGGAACTCTCACTCTAGCATGTCCTATTACATTTACACAGTCAATATTGGGGTAACTGAAATCTCCCATTACTGCACCGCTAAGTTTTTTAGCTTCCTTAATTTCTCTTATTTCATAGTCTGTCTTATTTTGGCTTGGTAGTATACACCTATCGCTATACTCTTCCACACAGCCACATAAGCTGAGCAATTCAAATAAAATCTAATAAAAACCTTTGACTCCAGTATAGGGTAATAATATCCTGAGGC
This sequence comes from Rhinatrema bivittatum, assembly GCF_901001135.1. Classification (NCBI taxonomy): domain Eukaryota; kingdom Metazoa; phylum Chordata; class Amphibia; order Gymnophiona; family Rhinatrematidae; genus Rhinatrema; species Rhinatrema bivittatum. Next base: position 27,981,645 of record NC_042618.1, on the reverse strand, counting down.
AGAAGTCCAGGAACATCTCTGTTAAGAGATGGAAACAGCAGAGTCACAGGATTTTACATCTGTGCAAATCTGTTCTCCGCTCCTGCCAGGGATCACAGAGGATTCTAGACCCCGATCCAGTCTGATCATCAGAAAGACTCTTCATCCATTCGGCATAGGACTAAGTCCTACTGCTAAAGACAGCCTTGTTCTTCAAAAAAACAGCTTCCTATTAAATGAAGTAGAATATCTGTATGGACACGGACTACTCTGTCAGCCAATGAGCCCTCACAAACTTCAGGTTGATATTTATTGCTCCATACTGAAATAGTAAACTAAAAATTCCCAGGCAACCCCACCTTGGGTATGGAACCCCGTAAGCAAGATTCCAAACCCAGGATACAAGCAGCCAAGATTAGGGGAAGCTGTAGTAGCCAACTTTAAAATGAATCAGTCACCAGGACAGTGTCTCTCTCGAGGCTGAATACATAAATGTCGTTTAAGATGCAGAGTGGATGGGACCTTCCATCCCTTTAGGGTCAACATACAACCAAAACAGGACAGTGGCTTATCTGGAACGGTTGCAAGGGGACATTCATAATTTTTCATAGCAGGTATTTGAAATGCATTCCCCTTAAATGGGAGAAAATCCTTTCCTGCTGCTTTGGAGTGGATTCCTACTAGAGAAATCTGTTGCCAATACTGTGAGATGCCACATCTTGCAACAGTCTTTCCTGCATATCTTGTGATATCCAGGCTGCATGCCAAAGCAAAGGAGCAGTGTGAATTCTCCTCCCCAAACAATTACCTGAATCCAGCAGGACACAGAGGATGACTGGGGGTAGAAAGCAGCCACCTAGAAGCAAATTCACAAGAAAAAGAATAAACAACCCCTTCCCTGAGAAGGAGGTAAGGCACTGAGGGGAAAATATACTAAGATTTCTCTTAGCAGAACTTCACATACTTAACATTCAGGAAGGGATTTTTTTTTAGAGGGTCAACAACTCGATTCCCCTCCTTATCTGTGATATAAGCTGTTCTATATGGCAGGTGACAGAAAAGCTGTTAAATCATTTCTCAGAGAATGAATGGGAAGAGTATCAAACAGGAACTATGCTTTTAACAACTCGAGTACCCTAATACTCTGGGTGTTAGTTAAAATATCTCATTCTCCCAAATACCAGAAAGTAACAGCGATATTATCTGGGCAATGGAATCCCTGATCCAGTGAACGCTCTACTCCCTTCACAGAAACATTCCTTCATTCAGTGCCCCCACAGTCCCATGCAGAACAAGAAGGGGGAGGAATTGATCCTAAATCCTTTGCTGCCTGGGCCTCTGTCAATGTCCAGCAGTCGGACTGAATCTCAAACGCTTGCCTGGATGAAAACTCAGACGATTTCCCAGTCAAGAGGCCTACCCCAACCATACTGGTGCCCTGCAAACTGCAGACCCGATATGAAGCAATCAACAAAGGCAAAAACACAATGAAGGTCAAGGGAAAGAATACAAAGCTAAAACTGCTGGGCAGCATTTTCCTTTTAATTAGTGTAAAAACTTAGACAGGCTGCACTGGCATCAGGCACACACACCATGCAATCAACAAAAGTATTAAAACAAGAAAAACCTGAAACAAGATCTACCTAAACATACATGAGGGAGAAAACAAAACCCATAGGGCCCTGCAAGAAGAAAATGCTTCTCCCATCCTGCTTGTCCTCAGAGAATACCAGCCTTTCCTTGTATCCAGCCTTGCCAGGCCTCAGCACAATATGCTTGCTTACCATCTTCTGGAGACAGAACACTGGCAGGCTGAGGTCAGAATAGGAGTCTTAAAGGGGGAACCTGTTAATCTATCTCCATCTGCTAGTTGGTGGTATAACCCATTTGTCTGGACCAGTCTGGATGGCTTAAGAAAATTAGCATTAATGATAAAGTATAATAAAGGGCATGATTTACTAAGCCTTTTCTCCAATTCTGTGTCTTTGGGAAAAAAAGCTTACAGAATAAGGCCTATAAATGTGGCACTTTTACCATGGGTGGTGTTGATTGAGAAAACTACACCTGAAGTGTTATATTTTTCAACATCACCTCACTCACCAACCTCACCCCAAATCTCATTCCTGAAGAAGAGGCTAAAAATAAATGTGAGCAACTGGCTGAATACTTCCATGATAAAGTTAATAAAATCATGACACGCTTTCCCATCATCCCCCACACTCCTCAGAACATTTACACCGTGCAATCTAGCAAACTCTCTACCAAACTTACAATGTTTGAACACACCTCTGCCATGGAAATAGAATCTATACTCAAAAAAGCTAGACCATCATCCCACCCCTCCGACACCATCTCTACAAAACTTCTACTCACCATACCTGACCTAATAGCCCCTCCTATTTCAAAGATTATCAATGCCTCCACTGATTCTGGTATTGTACCTTTCCCATTAAAACAAGCCATCCTTAAGCCCACCCTAAAAAAAAACCTAAGCTCGACCCAGCTGATCTGACCAACTACCGTCCCATCTCCAATCTCCCGTTTATTGCAAAAAGTTTAGAAAAAACTATTAACTGTCAACTTAGTAACTACCTGGATGAACAAGAAATCCTCTCTCTGTCTCAATATGGTTTTCGTAAACTACACAGTACAGAAACCCTTCTTCTCTCACTTTCTGATTACCTTATGAAAAGCTTAGATAAAGGATTATCCCATCTACTAGTTATACTTGATATTTCGGCTGCATTTGATACTGTAAACCATCAGATCCTCCTCAAGCGTCTCTCTGATATAGGTATAACCGACCGTGCCCACAAATGGTTCAGTTCCTACCTCAGCGACAGACATTACAGAGTTAAATTTGGCAACCATGAATCAAAGGAAATTCCCCTTGCGCAGGGAGTCCCCCAAGGCTCCTCACTTTCATCCACTCTATTTAATGTCTACCTTCTACCCCTCTGCCAACTCCTCTCTAACCTTAAGTTACCACACTATTTGTACGCTGATGATGTACAAATTCTTATTCCCATTACTGAATCTATTCCGAAAACCCTGGAAATCTGGCAATCCACTCTCACCTCAATTAACAACCTCTTAAATTCTATCCAGCTTGCCCTTAACTCTACAAAAACTGAACTCATGGTTATTTCACTTCCTACACCCCTACACGCTACACCCACAACACGCATTATTCCACCACACACACATTTCTCCCAACAAGTCCGAGATCTAGGAGTTTTATTAGATGATCAAATGTCCCTCAAAAAATTTATTAATGTTACCCTCAAGGAGTGTTTTTTTCAAAATCCATACTCTCAAAAAACTTAAACCACTATTACACTTCTCCGATTTTCGTACTGTGTTACAAGCCATGGTCTTTTCGAAAATTGACTATTGTAATGCTCTGCTATTGGGCCTGCCTAAAAATTTCATACACCCATTACAAATCCTGCAAAATACTGCAGCTCGCATTCTCACTAACACGCCCACAAAGGAACACATCACTCCCATACTTAAAGAATTACACTGGCTCCCCATCCACTATCGTATACAATACAAGATATTATCACTTATCCACAAATCTCTCCACAACCCAGAAATGAACTGGCCCTCCAACTCCTTTCAATTCAATAACTCTAACAGGCCAACTAGAAATCCGTACATAGCTACCCTACAAACCCCCTCACCAAAACTATTTAAATACGCATCCACCAAAGCTCGTGCCATATCCCTAGCTGGCCCTATGCTATGGAATTCCATGCCTACTAATTTACGTCTTGAACTGTCCCCAAAGACCTTCAAGCAAAAGCTCAAGACATGGCTCTTCACTAAAGCCTACACATGACCTTCACGTGTTCCTTCTTAGCCCTAATTACCCCCCCTTCTTAGTTTCATCAATCTTTTTCCTTAAACTAGGACACTGAAGATTCTACCCCTCTCCCCGACCCCTCCCTCCCACCTCCTTCCTACAGCAGTCAACTTCAGATTCTTCTTTGCCTTTTCTTTTCATTCCTAGCATCTTCGTTACCATTTTATATAACTGAAGAATTTGCTGTTTTTAACAGCCCCACATGTATATAACCCTTTCCTCCCTGACCTTTTTCTCATTTTTCCCCTATTTAAATTATACCCCTTCCATCCCTCCTCCATTCCTACAGTTTTCCCTTGATAAGTTGTGCTATTACAGCTAATCCATATTTTATTTTATTACCTATATATTTCTATATATATCTAAATAATATTTTTTGTTACTGCATTTAACTTTTTTAATGTATTGTATCTCAGTTATCTTACTGTTTTATTTACAACGCAATTGCGTATTTTTTCGTTCTCTGTACACCGACGTGATATCTCTGATGAGCAGCGGTATATAAAAACCAATAAATAAATAAATAAACATAATACTTATAACAATGCCGCAACAATGGAAACTTGGCTTCTAATACTATCAGAATTTCATGCAGTTGCATAAAAAGCCAAATCCTGAGCCTTCTGATGCCGGTGTCTACGTTTTTCACGATGTTCTCCTCAGTCCTTTTCTTGAGGAGGCAATAGACACCTTTGGAATTGTTGACGCCAGTCGAACAGCAGCAGTGTCCCGGTGCTGGCGAGAAGTCGATGGCACCGGCTCGGACGACGTTGAAGCTATCGATGGAGTCGGGGTTTTTAACTGAAAGAGAAAGTCCATCTTCTCTAAACGAGCCTTACGGTCCTTAGGTGTCATTTGGGCACATTTGGTGCAAGTAAGGACATTGTGGCCGGACCCCAAACATAACACAGACCTCATGCGAGTCAGTGATGGACACTGTGAGTACAGTCGGGGTACCGACGAAAACCCGACGCCATGACTCCAACAAAAATTTAGCCACGGTGCAGTCGATGGCCGGTAGGCCCCGAAGGGATAACTCGACGGGAATCAACCGCAACAAGGGTAAAACCTTACCTTTCGACCGCGGAGTATGGATATTGATAGGGGTAGATTTTTTTGAAATCTTTTGAATGAAATTCCGTGAGGAAAATTCCTGTCAAGAATCTCCAGAGAGCTCCTTAACCTGCATGGCTACTGCTGCGCAGAAAAAAGAAGACTGAAGAGGGCCCCTGCTGTATGCAGGGTCAGTGCATTGCTGGGCATGCCCAGTAGGTGCCAGTCAAAGTTCTAGAAACTTTGACAAAAGTGTTCCGTGATTGGGCTCCATCCTGATGTCACCCATATGCGAGGACTACCATCCTGCTTGTTCTGTGAAAAAAAAAAAAAAGTCACATCCATGCGTACGCGCTGAGAACCGCGCACACTCCTTTTAAAATCTACCCCATTAGTTTATGTAGCAGCCAGTGACACAAGAAATATTGTGCAAGTGGAAGGAAGAATGGATTCAACTAAATATGAACATATCCTAGAAGCTAATGCACCACAGTAAAGAAGCCGAAGCTGAAAAGACGCTGAATATTTCAGCAAGACGATTCAAAACATACCTCAAAATCAACCATGAAGTATTTTCGGGGCAAAAAGATGAAGGTTTGGAATGGCCTTCACAATCCCCAGACTTGATTATTGAAAACCTGCCTGGTGATCTTAAACATGCAGTTTAAGATCACCAGGCAGGTGCAAGGAGACCTAAGAATATTTCTTTGTTAGAAGTAGTCTGTAAGGAAAAATGGAAAAAAAAAATCCAAAAGCAAGAACAGAAAGACATAGCTGGCTACAGGAAATATATGAAATATGTTATTTCTGCCAAAGGTGGTGTTACAAAATACTGGCTGAAAGGGTGCACAAACGTTTGCATGTCATTCACTGTTATTTTGAATCCATAAAAAGCCTTAAAACAAGTGCAGTTGCTTACCTGTAAAAGATGCTCTCCTAGGACAGCAGGATGTTAGTCCTCACGTGTGGGTGACATCAGATTGAGCCTGGCACGGAAAACGTTCGTCAAAGTTTCTAGAAGTTTTGACCAGCAGACTGAGCATGCCCAGCCTGCTATCTGTGTGTCCATGTGAGCACCCCCTTCAGTCTCGTAACAAAGAAAAATATGAGCGAAAAAAATAAAACAAACTGGAAGGAGAATCCAACTCCATGGGGAGGCGGACGGGATTCCTGAGGACTAACATCTTGCTGTCCTGGGAGAACACCTCTTACAGGTAAGCAACTGCGCTTTCTCCTAGGACAAGCAGGATGGTAGTCCTAACATGTGGGTGAATACCAAGCTCCAGATTGCCCCTGCTAACAGGGGAGATCAACAGTGACCGAACAAGGTGCCATCGGGAACACCACAACTGCGGCACTGTGGAACAGCAAGGGACTGTCTGAAAAAAAAACCAAAAACAAAAAAACCAAACACATAATCAAGTACCGAGAGGAAATTTGATGATTTTGTCTTAAGTCAAAAGGAAGAAAACTTTTTACTCAGCCACTGGTTCCAATAGCAACCAGTAGTCCTAAGATTTTCTATACAAATAAAGTGCCTCACTATTGATACCTCAAACTTTCTACATAAGCACTTATGAGACTGAATTTAAATGTTAAACAATTTCACAATATATTTAAACAAATCAATAAAAGTTACAAAATTACAGTAAAAAAAATAGAATCACAATGCATATGTGCAAGTGTTTTCTTTAAAAAAAAATAAAATATATATATATACCCTCATTAAATCTTAAAAGATGTAAGGAGCTGAAGAGAGTCCTTAGGTGGATCTATTCTTGTAATTCTCTTGAATATATTAGGAAGATACAGCTTGCTATAAAGTGATGCAATTATTTTTCCTTCACTAAAAACAGTCTATTGACGGACAGAAGACAATGTGTGATGGTAAATGGAACCTTCTCTGAAGAGAGAGCGGTTTTAAGTGGTGTACCGCAAGGATCGGTGTTGGGACCGGTCCTGTTCAATATCTTTGTGAGCGACATTGCGGACGGGATAGAAGGTAAGGTTTGTCTTTTTGCGGATGACACAAAGATCTGCAACAGAGTGGACACGCCGGAAGGAGTGGAGAGAATGAGACGAGATCTAAGGAAACTGGAAGATTGGTCGAAGATATGGCAGCTGAGATTCAATGCCAAGAAGTGCAAAGTCATGCATATGGGGAGTGGAAATCCGAATGAACTGTATTCGATGGGCGGGGAAAGGCTGATGTGCACGGAGCAGGAGAGGGACCTTGGGGTGATGGTGTCTAATGATCTGAAATCGGCGAAACAATGCGACAAGGCAATAGCTAAAGCCAGAAGAATGCTGGGCTGCATAGAGAGAGGAATATCAAGTAAGAAAAGGGAAGTGATTATTCCCTTGTACAGGTCCTTGGTGAGGCCTCACCTGGAGTACTGTGTTCAGTTCTGGAGACCGTATCTTCAAAAAGACAAAGACAAGATGGAGGCGGTACAGAGAAGGGAGACCAGGAAGGTGGAGGATCTTCATCGGATGACGTACGAGGAGAGATTGAAGAATCTAAATATGTACACCCTGGAGGAAAGGAGGAGCAGAGGTGACATGATACAGACTTTCAGATACTTGAAAGGTGTTAATGATCAAAAGACAACGACAAACCTTTTCCGTAGGAAAAAAATCACCAGAACCAGGGGTCACGATTTGAAGCTCCAGGGAGGAAGATTCAGAACCAATGTCAGGAAGTATTTCTTCACGGAGAGGGTGGTGGATGCCTGGAATGCCCTTCCTGAGGATGTGGTGAAGACCAGAACTGTGAAGGACTTCAAAGGGGCGTGGGATAAACACTGTGGATCCATAAAGTCAAGAGGCTGCCAATGAAGAGTGGGTGACTCGCCAGAATGAGGGCTACTGCCTGGAGTCAATACCCTTATTAAATAAACATACACATGCTTACTGTGACTCCAACATCGCTCTAAGCTTCAACAGCAAGAGGAAATGTGGAAAAAAGGATTCACACTCACAAAGAGGGGAGTAGCTGGCTTATTACGGCGGTTACTACCCCAAATCAAATAAGTCTGATACTTCACTTTCAATGCATATACAGCATAGTTCTCTGATTCAACGGCAGGGGAGAAGAAAAACAACCAATAAGGGCTGTATAACATAGGCTGGGTAAAACAAATAAGCATGGGTGTAGCTTGCTTATTGCGGCGGCTACTACCCCGAACTAATCAAGCTAGATATTTCACTTGGATGCAGCTCCATCACTGCTCTCTACATTAAAACTAGGGGTGGAAGGGAAATAGAACCAAGAGCTAAGAGAAACAGATAAGTATGAGAGAAAAAATGTGTGAAGCTTGCTGGGCAGACTGGATGGGCCATTTGGTCTTCTTCTGCCGTCATTTCTATGTTTCTATGTTTCTATATTGCTGCTTCCCCAATACAATCCTCTATTTCACCAAAACTAGCTTTTTCAGGGGGGAAAACGAGCCTCGTCCTAGTTCCTGCTCAGTTTAACCGTGAAGGAGGAAGGCTGAGTTTACTCAATGATGTAAATGAATATATGAAGAGAAGTGATGTAACTAAAGGGAGCAGTTTTACTCTTGATCATGAATACTTCTATTGAAAGCTGTGCGGTGTTTTTTTTCTCCTGAAGAAGCCAGTTTTGGTAGAAGCAGCAACTGATTTCAGTGAAGGAAAAACGAGTGCCATCACTTTATCTAGAAAGCTATATTTTCATAATACATTCAAGAGTTACAAGAATTGATCCACCTGAGGACTCTTCATTCAGCTCCTTACATCTTTTATGATGTAATAGGTTTTTTGCTTTTCTTTTTTTTAAAGAAAACACTTCCACATACTTTGTGATTTTATTTTTTGTATTGTAATTCTGTAACTGATTTATTTATATTGCGTAATAGAACTTTTTAACATTTATATTCTGTCTCATAAGTGCTTATGTGGAAAGGTTTTTGAGGTATATCTATATAGATAGATATATTCCATTTTTATATAAACATGAAATATTCTACCCTTAAAAAAAAAAGTTAGCTACTAATCTTATTTCCTTTTTCTTAAATTCTGACTTTAAATTGAAGCCCTGATTTACTCTGAAAGCTGACTATTTCTATTGTCTATTAACCTTATTTTCCTGCTACTCTTTCTGTTCTGTGTGATAAGGAAAGAAATTTTCTTAAGGAAGATGGTGGGTTCGATACTACAGCTGAACTGTTAATTAACCAAAAGTTATAGAAATGTCAGAAATATACATCAGTGATAATAAACTAATCAAAGATGGATTTGAACTGCAAAGGCTGCAAAAACAAACAAAAAAACCCAAACAGTTGGTCTTTCAAAGTGCTGAACATGTGACTTTAGTAAGTGAACTGTATCAAGTCCCAAACATAGGAAGCACCAGCTATCAGATAGCAAGTAAATTCTGCAGAACTGGAAAAGTTCCAGTATCTTGCAAGAATGCCAGTTGTGTTATGCAAGACTTCCACTGATTAAACTGGGAAAATTATAAGCAAGTAAGTCAACTGCTGAAAGAACTTATACACAGCTTTGCATAGCTGTAGTAACCAGCTATAATACAGCAATAACCAGCTGTAATACATATTCACAGCACTAGTGACAAGACTAACAGCAACGGACACACTGCTGCTGCAGCATCTGGAGTAGCAGAGGCAGCAGACGCAGAGAAAGAAACCAGATTGAGAGAACATCAGAACATCTGGGAAAAGACAAATGATTGCTAGCAATTCCCAGTTCCAGTTTATGGGTGAGAGATTTCCATGAGGGGTGGGATTTGTATGTTTTCCTATTTTAAAACAGCTGACCACACACTTAAAGGGCAATAAGGTGTTTAAAGCTAACAGGCTACCAAAAAAATAATCTTTCAGCATAGTGATAGGTCTGAGCTAGACTAGGGTCACTGATATTGTCATATAGTGATAGATCTGAGTCAGACTGAAGGATCACCGAGATTATCATAATGTGTGATATATTGTGTCTATTATGAAATGTAGATTTGTTAGGAAGCTTTAATAAACCTAGTTGAATTCTTACCTATTTGTGCCTATTAATGTGGGATTTTTATTTTGTATTTGGTGTAAAGGTGGGGCCTGGGGATAAGCAATAAAAGTTGCAGGGTAGCCTTACACCAAATTGGGAAGAAATTTGGAGGGTGAATTAAGACAATTCACCAAGCTTTCTTCCCCACTAGTTTACACAGAGACCTCATGAGTAACCCCGGTAGTCTAACTTAATTGCTGCAGCTCTGAATTACTTTCAGCTCTAGACGGCAACAATTTTTTGAATATTGGGAGCCTAAACCAATGGGAGATGCTGTTACAAAGTTATAAATAAACACACACATACATTATATATAAGTAATATGATTTTAAAAAAGTCTCAAAGCTTACCATTTAGAAAATACCAAGAAAAATTTATGTACAAGGGTTGATGCTATTGCATTTGGATAAAGCTGGCAAGTTCTTGCTACAAGCATGGCCCAAGAAACACCTCCAAGGAAACCTAGTATATTGGAATAGATATTGTGACCTATAACCAATGGGGGGGGGAAAAAAAAAAGTGTTAGTTCCTAGAAAAATTTAAGTAAAATAAAAAAATAGGAGAGAAACAAGAACACCCATATTAAGTTTAAGATTTAGGACTTACGCTTGGCCCATAGTTTGATAGCTCTCAGTGTTAACCTGAAGTTGTCAATGTTTGGTACTAGATGCAAAATTTCATCGGTTACCCTACAACCTGAGCAGACAAATGATATGTGTAAGAGAAAACATATGGGAGAAGCATTTCCTATAGTTTCAATGATGTAGGCATCATACAACATTAGGAGTTTAAAACTAATTGAATACACAAACCAAGAGCACATGATCATGGCCAGGTTAACTATTTTGTCATTACTCTATAACAAAAGATCTTTAGTTTCATAATTTTACTTTGCTTTCTGTATCCTTAAATTATTAGACTTATATTTTGATATTTCTAATAAAACAATGAAATTAACACACTACAGAGGTGGGGAAATTATGGCCCATATGACATCCAGTAACTCTCCACCCCCAAGCTTTTCACCTGGCCCACAAGCTCTACTGCCTTCCTACAAAAGCTAGTTTACCCCTTGCCCTTCAAGACACTGAATGGAGTAGGAGGATGGCATATGGCAGAGAGTTCCAAGTAAATAAAGCAAAGGCAGGAGTAGCACTGAAGGACTTATGGCCAGCAGTGGCAAGTTGGGTCCCACCACAAGTAGGAGTCTCAGAAGTGAAAGCCAAGAAGCACAGGGCCAGAAAATAGGCCACAGTAGCAGCAGTGACACTTACAGCTAGGAGTATCTCACAGTGGAAGAGGTTTACTGTTTATTCTAAAAGGTTGTTTGGTTTTTTTGGGGTTTTTTTTTTTTTTTTTTTAGAATTGTTGACCTCTAAATTCAAGTCAATGTTTCATTTATGTTTTTAAACTATTCATCTACCTATATCAAAGAGAAATATACTAATCTCCAGTACTAGAAAACACAAGGTCAGAAAAATATACTTACCATTAAGACTTCGTATACATCGTATGTCTAAATTTTTAAGTAGGCTATCATCTCGTAGGTCCAAATCTTCAGGAATAGTCTGTAGTGCTAGTCTTGCAAACAAAATATCAATCTAAAAAACCCAAAATATTTCTTTTACATAGTTTATTGGTAAGCATTTAGTAATAATACTTAGCATGATAAAGTCTTCAGTTTATGTGAAAAATATATAAGATATACTCTAAATTGTGAGGGAAACCAATTAAGAGGAAATTTGAGGTTCATGGCCTTGAGCCTAAATAGGTTGTATAGATTTTTACCTAAGCATCTATATTTACATCATACCTGAGAAAGAAAAATATCTTCAAACTTGACAGGATATATTTTGTTAATTTCCTCTCCTTGAATCCTGCTAGAACAGTTCAGATGTGTCTGGGTATGCTATCCTGCCAGTAGACAGAGATAGTGATGTCACTGAAAAGGTTTTCTAAGCAGAAGGGAGTGGTGCAGCCTGGGAACTTGCCAATATCCTTATTTCAAAGCAATGGAATGGAGAAATCCCTTGACACCAAGTTACAAAACACTTCATAAAATTATAAAATAATCTGAAAAAATGATCCCCCAACCACAAACCCCTCTAAGAATTCCAACAGAAGACGAAAGGCAGCTAACAAAGTGGAGAGAGAGAATCCAGAGAGAAAGACTAAGAACCATCTGCAAATCTAGGAACTCTTATCCATAAATAAGTGAAAATGCAGCTGCTAACTTCTTGTGAGGGTCCTAGACTGGTTTTAACAGGATTCAAGGAAAGAAAATTAACAGGTAAGACTAAACTTTCCTTCCTTAACTTCCTAGGCCAGTCCAGATGCATAGGAAGTACCCAAGTCCACATTAACTCACATGGGAACATGGGGCTACCCAAGAATGCCAGTCCCAAGGACATTTCTCTAGCATGACCATCTAATCAAAAGATTAAAAATCTAATGTAAGAAAGACCAAAAAAAACTCATTGGTCTTTCAAAGTGCTGAATGTAAGACTTTAATAAACTGTGTCAAGTCCCAAACATCTGAAGCACCAGCTAATTAAATAGCAAGTAAATTCTGCAGAACTGGAAAAATTCCAGTATCTTGCATGAACAGTGCTGGTATATCATTGCAACACTTCTGCTGACTGAACTGGGAAAATTCTAAGCACTGCAAAATGCCCAAAGGAATAGTTGCAGTATGAACCCTAGTGTAACACGCACGAACAAACACCAGAGCCTTCAGCAATACACAAGGAGATATCTCCTAGGTCCACTTGGACAAGGCAGATTCTGAAGTTGGCTCACCCCTTGTAAGGTTCGCCAAACAAAAACCTAATTCATTAGTCAGTTTAGGTAGCTGAGAAGGATTCAATGAACACTCAAGAAGCTGAGAGATCTATCCTTATCCACTCTGTGGAATACTGGAAGAGACATCATCTGGATCAAAGGACAAAATATGTTCTAGGTAAAAAAAAAAGAACCCGGAGCTAAAGGTGACAGACTCTGAAAAATACCAGAAGCGATTATTTGTATTTTATATACCACCAATACTAAAGCCAGAGGTGGCGAATAAACACACAGTTTATATAAAGAAAACAAAAATTCAAGTAAAAAGATCAAAACAGTACAGTCAATTTCTTCATCAAATTAAAGGTCAACTGAACGCCAGTCTAGAAAGGAGTCTAATATTCCTTTAAATGTCTTAGTATAAGTCAACAAATATAGCTCTTTTGGGACAGAGTTCCAAAGGTCAGGAGCTACACAGAGAAGGCACGCTCTCTGATTTTTGAAAATCGTGGGTACAAGATAAGGCCTGTAATTCAGAATGTGTCTGGCTGAACCCAAGGCAACCAGGAAAAAAAAAAAAAAAAAAAAGACTATATAGAATTATCCTTCAGATAGGCCTATACCAGAGGCTCGAAGGAACACAAAAAAGCATTAAGGGTCAGATCTAGATCCCATTGGAATATCAAATCCTTAAAGAGGAAATGAATGTTTAACTCGGCAAAGGAAAAGGCCTATCTGGCTGAGGAGCCACAAAAATTCCTTAGATCTAACCTCTATAACATGATAACTGTAACTTGAATTCTAAAGGAATTAAAAGATAAGCCCTTGTCTAAACTCCTTTGGTTAAGGGCTAAATGACTGAGATAGCTGCTAGTCAGCAGAAAACAGTTGGAGCTTTGTTACAAGCTTCAAAGAAATGCCAGACCTGAACCTAAGACAAAGAGGAAGACATCTTAGCCTTTATCAAGGTAAGAATCAGTACTGAAGAATAATCTTTCCTATGGAATAAATAATCTCAACGGCTAGGCTGCAAAGCGAAGGTGGATCCTCTAAAAGAACTGGCCTTAGATTACCAGGTGGTAAACAATGGGAAGACACTAACACCAGTCTTCACCTTACCAGATCTGCATACCATGATCTTCCTGGCTGCTAGGATAACTGTAGACTGGTGACCCTCTCTTCTCTTTAGAATTCCATTTATCAAAGACCAAGAAGTAAAATCACAGAAGCTCAAACGTCAGCCATGGCTAAATTAGGGCACTGATTGCGCTGAAACCTCATTCTTTTCGGCAGATGAAGAAATAGTTTGGGAACTGCCCTTTAGTCCATATGAAGGAAGCTCTAACATCCTCTGGAAGGCTTCCTAGCTGAATAAGTTAGTCTGAACATTATCTATTTCTGCAACATTAACTATTGAGTTATAGGAGGTTCCCTTTCCTACATGCCCCTCCCCCAAAAACAGCATGCTTGCCTTCTAGGCCTTCAACCGTTTCCAAAAACATTTTGTGACAAGCTATTGCTGTAGCTTGAGAACACCCAAACTGCCAATCTCTTCATTAAGGACCAGATGTGTAACAGCCACCCCAACAGCCCTGGAAGTCCACCTTTTTAGGACTATAAAGCTTCCCTTTGCCCAGAAGCTTTGGGCTATTCTAATGTTAAAAGTGAGTTCTCCTGCTCACTTGGTTCATATTTAATGCGAATGCACCCCACTTGGAAAGCTCTAGATACATCCATTTTGATAAAAGGATGTGATAAACCCCTAATACAGCCTTATTGGGACCACAGAAGGTACATTTAAATAGGTCACAAGGCAGCCCTGACCAAATTCTAAGGAGATCGCCATAAAACCCAGAAGCTGGAAAGAACCACACACCCTGTGAGAACACCAAAAGAAATGTTAGCCAACAATTGGCTACTCTCTCAAGACAGAAAACTCAGCACATTCAAGAATGAAAGCTAGGAAGGTAGGGTGGGCAGAGGCTGAGCTCTTACGAGATGCAGGATGAACATAAAAGTAAAACATCCTTTATTGGAACCACAAGTAAACATAGTACTGACATAGGCCCAGAGTCTTGTAAAGAACTGAAACCACAGTTTCTCCAATACTGGAGCTTCTCCACAACTCCAAACACAATACATCACAGAAACCAACCCAAAGAGAGATACCCCAAGGCATCTAAGACAGGAGTGGCAAATTTTAGGGAACCTTTTTGCACAATATCCAGGATCCACTTGCCCAATGAGATGTGGATCCACTCCCAAGAAAACAGCTGGATACACCCACCTACCAGAAATACTCTGGAGATAATCTGCTAAAAAGGTTGCCCCAGACTAACCAAACTGTCTGGATTCCAAAAGAACTTCTGCACCAAGCACAATATTAGTTCCCCCCCCCCCCAAAAGAGAACTAACTAGCAAAGGCTGCCATGCCGATGCCTGCTTTGAGAGAAATAAATATTCATATTCTGTGAAACATTTTAAGAGCAGCATCATTCTGCGCAAGAATGGTAGCCTTGATGTTTACAATCGACACCAAGGCATTAACTTGAATAACTGTCCCTGACCTCTGATGAATGAGGTAACAGCTTGCTCATGGTCTTGCTTCCTCTGAGCAGAAAGAAGCATCCCAATCATAAAGGGCCATGCATATAACCACTTCACAGAGAAGAAAATCTTAAGCAGATTCCTGATCTCCAAGGATGGAACCACATCCTGGAACCTGCCATGCAACGCAAAGGACAAACTTTAAAGATAAGCAAGACAAGCGCCTGTTTCTGAAAAAGCCTGAAAGGCGGAGTGGATACCACAATCCAAGGCTTCCCACAGGTCTATCAGCCTCCATCCCCTTGTACCAAAAGCACCCAAGAGGAATCGCAAGGAGGTAGGCCCTCTAACAGGTCCAAGAATTCACTATTATCCTGGTACAGGAAAGCCCGAGGTCACTGTAGGAGTGTATCTAGAGTGACGCTGGCTTTGAAACCTGACTCAGTCTCCATCTGCTGGCAGATGAGCATAACCCATTGGTCCTGAGTCCATCTGGCTACACGCTAGGAAACAGTAGATAGATCCCATGCTGCTAACACCCCAGGATACATAGTGGCTTTTCCCAAGACCATCTGGTTAATAACTGTTTATAGACTTTCAAGAACTTTTCCAAACTTTTTTTTTGTTTTAAAGCCAGCTATGCTAGCAGCCTTTACTACATCCTCTGGCAATGAATTTCAGAGCTTAATCTCTCTGCGTTGAGTGAAAAAATTTTCTCCGATTTGTTTTAAACATGCTACCTTGCAGTCCAAGTGTTTGGACTGGTCCAGCAGGATAAGAAAAATGAATTACACCCTTTTAAGAGGCATACTTCAAACTTCAGATTAAGACATTTTTGTCATGGTGAGAGTTGTGATCATTGTGTTTTGAAAGCCCTCCATCTTGTCTCTGAAGAGGAAGGAAAACTAATGAAGCCTTTAGATTTATTCCATAGTGCATCATAATTCCACACAAAGGTAGTGGGGTTTTTTTTTTATTATTTTTATTTTTACACGTGCCCTATTACAATTTAGGGAGAGTTACAAATTACCTACACTGTACAACAGATATGGATTAAAACCTTTCAGTTTTTATTTCATTTTTCCCAGGAATTTCTGTTTATAAAGAAAAATTAATGAAAATATGGCTTTCCTACTGATTCTCCCATTTTTGTTCATTATAATAAATGCTGATACATTCTCAGAAAAACATACAATACAAACTGAAAACAAAACTCCATACATATAGGTAAAAATATTTTCAGCCAATATACAATCAATAGGGATTAATTCAGGGTGTCTGAAACAAGGCCAAGAGTTTTGTTGAGAGACATTGACACACAAAGTGGTTATACAGCCACTTTGTTTCATTTTGGCTTTGTTTTATTGTATTGTGTGCTATGGTTTATGCTTATTGCTACTTGACTGTATTTTGTCTGTATTTTCTGTTACCCGCTGAGATTTGTGGATCAGCAAGATAGAAATTTTATAAATACAATCTGTTAGAAATACATTTAAACAACTTTACTACTTCACAATAATTAAATCTACCAAACACATTAAACACGTAATAAAAATAAAAAACGATTCACATCATCAATAATCCCTAGAGGGAAATACATATTGCCTTTCTAAAAACCCACAGTCATTTTGCTGCGCTACCACAAAAAAATAAATAAAACCACCTTGAACACTGTAATAGGGAATTTGAGGTGGATTTGAGAATTGTGTTTGCATGGACACTGACAATGAGAATGAATGCCAGTAGCTTTATTGCCAATTGAGGGAGCTACCTGTTACACAATTTTAAGAGCATAAGTAGGGCCAGAGAAAAGGGTATTAGGCACATTAGGCAAATTTTCAATCTTGCACCTTCCCCCTTGGACACCTGCCTACACCAGCTATGGCACAGCATTCCCCTCACATTCTACCCTGCATATACCTTTCTCCTCTCACCCTTTGCCAGATCCTGTATCCTATTTGCATTCTGTCCACAGAACCCAGCATCCCTTCTGTTATCCCCCCATCCACTATTTCTCCTCTCCTCCAGCATTATCCTCCCTATCAATCCCTGCTCAGCATCCCATCACCCTAATCCTCTCTGCCCCTTTTTAAGTGTCCAGCATCCTCTCTCTTCAGCCCATACTTGCCTAGAACCCTCTCTTCCTTCCCCACCCATCATCTGCCAAACACCTTCACCCCCCCCCCCCCCCCCCAAAAAAAAAAAAAAGACTTTGGTGCTTAGGAGAATACAGCTCTCTAATGGAAGAACCAGCCCTGAGCATAACCAGAAAGTTAACTCCCGCTCTGCTGAATATACATTTGCCTATATTTTTGTTCAATAAAGATAGACCAAGTGCTGGCAAGCTGAAATTAAGTTCATAGCATGGGGGAAAACGGAGAAATTAGTTCTGTTCTCAACTTCTTTTCCTTGAGTCCAGTTAGACCAGTCCAAATGTATGGGTTATGTCCAATTATACAGGCTCACAATGAAGTATGGAACAATGGGCAAACACACTAATATGAGCACAATCCAATAGGTGTGCTGCAAAATCAATTGCAAAGGTCCATGTAAAACAAACCATAAAAAACAATTTAAACAGAAAAATTTCAATAATTCCAAAATGCCAAATCTTTATTGAAATGTCAGTAATTTTTTTCTGGTTTGTTTTACATGGACTTTTGCAATTGATTTTGCAACACACCTGTTGGATTATATTATATAGGCTCCCATGTTACCTTCAGCCTGCAGTATCCTGTAACAAGCTATGAACATACTAAAAACAAGCTTTCCCCCTCCTTCAAACCAGGGGATTTCCAAGGAAGAACAAACATAACCAGTAAAACACAATTTGGATAAGACAAGTTGATTAATAGCCCCATACCTTATTAATTGAAAATTTGATTCAAATTATATAAGCTTTCTGAAAAGAAATAACTGTAGAATATCACGTTTGGCAGATAAGGGAGGGTCTTTGGACTGGTCTGGATGGACTTAAGGAAAGGAAATTATCAGGTAAGAACTAATTTCTGCTTTTCATCCAGCCAGACCAGCCCAAATGCATGGGATGTATCCAAGCTATACCTCAAATGGGTGGAACACTGTCAAACCTGCTCTTAAGACCTCTAAGACCATAGGATGTTTCCTCCCTCATTCAAATGGCTAGATAATATATTGTAAAAGAATGCACAGGAGACCAGGTTGCTGCTTTGTAACTCTTCAGTGATGAAAAACAACTAAAGACTGAACCAAGAAATTATTTGTGTCCTGTTTGCAAATGGTAGTCCACTAACTACATAAGTTGCATTTGGATTTCTTTAAATCAGCACGCCAACGAAGCTTTCAAAGCCATGCCACTCAAATGACCCTGCATGGAGAACAGACTATTCAATCTAAAACTATTCAGGACCTGAATTCCACAACAGAACACTCCACACATCCAAGGAATGGAGCAGCAAATATACTTCCCCACACAAATCTATGGAAGGAAGGAAAACGTACTACCCAACTAAGCTGAAAAAACATAGCACCATCAGAAGGAATGCTGAATTTGTACAAATTATACCATCCCCATCAAAAGACCAAGATAGCCTCCCTGCATGAATAAGCTTACAGCTCAGAAATTCATCTGAGACCAGCACTAGCAACTCAGCCAAAAATCTTCCTTAAAGAGCTCAAAAGAACTACTGCAAGAAAGGATATCACCACATTCAAATTCCAAGACAAGACCAGTTTTTACTGGCAGTTTACATTTTCACTCCTCACAGGAAACAAAAAAAAACCAAAAACCTAAAGAGGAGTTAAAGGCATACCCTAAACAAAAATTCTGAAACATACAACTGCTACTATTTGCACTTTCAAGAAATTCAGAGCTAGACCTCAACCAACCTCCCTGCAAAAAAAACAAAAAAAAAAAAAAGCCCACCCCCCCCACACTGCTTCTAGGAAAAACCTGCTTAGCAGCACATTAATCCTCAACAATCAGCCAAACCTTAAAATATAGCACAACTTTCCTGAGAAAGCAACAAAGTATCCACCATCTCTCGAGAATATATCTTTTTCTTGCTTAAAAAAAAGACCTCTCAAGGGCCAGGCCACAAGACATTGAACCAGATTTCCAAGAAACACCAGACCCTTACTCAAGAGACCAGAGTTCCAATGTAAAGAGAGGGAACATTCAACAGTCAGAACAGAACTGCATACCAACTGGTTACTACCAGAGCTATTGACTCTCAAACCAAGATCTTCTGCAAGAGACTTTATTAGAGGCCATGAAGAAAATACAAAGTAGTTGCTGCTCCTAAGACTGAATTAAGGTATCCAGACTGGACAACTGTCTTCTGCTATATAATCTTTCTACATTTGTATTACTGTGGGATATCATTAGATCCAACACCAGCTCCCCTCATCACACTACAATGAGATGAAAGGCCCTTTCCAACAGTTCCCACTGCCTGGAGTCCAGAACAATGTGGCTGAAAATGTCCATTTGAACCTTCTCTATCTCAGACATGCAAAATAGTATTCTTAGATATTTCTCCCTCCAGGGTTACGCATAATTATCTCCTATACTGACACTTGAGAGCTCTTGGTGGCTCCTTGTTGAATCACATACTATGGCATTGTCTGAGAAAAACCATACTACTTGATTTCGAAGAATTAGCATCAAATGGAGCAATGCCAACTGAACTGCTCTGGTTACCAGACTGGACACATAACCTCTACTGCTGACCAAGTTTATTGCAAAAAAAAAAAAAAAGTCTTCAAACACTCCCCAGCCTAATAAGTTGGTATCTGTCGTCACTACCACTTAAAGGAGACCGCTCCATATCTACTCCATTCTCCAATTCAAGGAGCCAGTCATCAATTGAAATCTATTCCTGCCTGATCTGGAACAGAGCCTAATCACAGTTTTATGATTAAGAATCTCACTATGAAGTACAGGGCATTCTGCAAAGGCCTCAAAAGAGACCTCACCCACTGAACCAGCTCCAAGGCTGCCACCGCCGTGGACATGAACAACTGAAGATAACTTGTGGTACACCTCAAGGAACGCAACTGTGCCTGCAGACTCAGAGTCCATTATATTGTCAACAATATTTGGCACCAAATAGTGTCAAAATGAACCCCTAGATCAAGAAAGCCTTATTAGTAGCTACCTCTTTCTCCTGGGCGGACTCTGACCTGACTAACAAATCGCTCAGATAAGATGAACCTAGATTTAAGAAAGTTCTGGGGGCAGTGGTCAACCAAAAGGAAGGACTTAAAACTGAAAAGTCCCCCTCTAGCACTGAGAAATCGAAAGTCCTTTTAGAAGGGAACATGCCAGTATGCTTCTGCCGAATACATGGATGCTATATAAAAAAAAAAAAAGTCTCGTTTCACAGTTAAGAGCATGAACTGATCTTGAACCAGTGGTGCTCTGGAATGAGAGACTGGAGTTTAATCTCAGTCACCCAGTGGCTTTATTATAACAGATTTAGAGGTTTCCATAACTATTACAGAGGCCATCATGCCTCAAAACTTTGTTGACTTACATTAAGATCTAAAATAGGTCAAAAGTTTTTTTGGTTTTTTTTAGAAAACCACTTAATAGATGGAATACCAACATGAATCCTGTTGTACCAGAGGCACCAAAATAACTAGTCCAATGTCTAACAGACTGAGCACAACTTGAAACATCTCTAGCATCAGAGGAAAGAAGAAATCATAAAAGCATCTGAGTTCAGACAAACTAAGGTGCAGACACTCTGAATGACCTAAAAGATCCACTGGTCTGTTGTAATCTGAGCCCATATCTGGAGAAATTTTGATAACAGACTATATCCTTTGCTCCAAAGAAGGGACCACTACTCCATTGGGAGCTTTGGGAGAATTCCCAAACTCTCAACATTTCCCCTTATCATGGAAATTTGAAAGGACTAAAATCTACCATATAACCCAGACCTTTGACATCCCAAAGGTTTCTAGAAGACAACTAATTGGATGATCCTTGCTATTTATCCTATAGGAGCCTGGGAACTTTAGATTCCCCCTGCACTGTGACCCTCTTTTTCTAGGTCCTCAAAGAGAAGCCTGCCTTTGAAGGGAAGCTTGGTCGGCCCACTCATAGCAGCTGAACCCGCAGACCAACTCTGCAGCAACACAAATGACTGGCTGCTATACTAGAAACCATGCTCTTAGCTGAGGTATGAACTAATCAAAGATGCATCTGCTCAAAGGCTGCCCCCCCCAGTTCCAAGTCACACTACTTTTCTCCAGGCTTGAAATGTTGCTTTCCTGCAAAGCCTCATGCATAGGATGAGACAAGCACAAACCAGCTTTAGTCATAACAGTTACAAGCTGATACCTGAAGAGACATATCAACCATCTCAAAGGCCTACTTGAGAAATGCCTCTATTTTTCCCCATGCTGTACATGTTAGTGTACCGCACTACCCTCCACAGGAATCTTGATTCTCTTTACTGCACAAGCCAGTGCAGCCATCTTAGGAAAGCTTAAGTTTTGTGTTTATTGGAAGACAAGGAGAGACAGTCTCCCTCTTTTTTTTTTTGGCAAGCAAATACTTTTAAAATGGCTTCAGGAGACTACCATTCCAAAACCACCAAAAATTCCTTGACTGACCCAAGCAATGAAAAACCCTCACTGGCTTCTGAATACTAGTCAAAATGGAATCTTCTGAGGTTTCAGGACCTTGCTCCATTGTTCACTCAAATTTTTTGAACCTACTTGGGAAATTAAGGAGAACAGTTCTTCATGAAATAGTTTGACTACAGTAGAGCTGTTGTCCCCTTCAGGGGCACACCCTATGTCCTCCAACTCTTCCCTTACTAGCATTCTCCTTTAAGTCACTCGGGGCCAGAGAAAGTCACCAATTTAGATGATCACCTTCTCATCCTTTTAACATCTAAAATCTCAGAGTTGCTCCCCTGGGAAAGCAAAATACCAAGATAAGGAACTGAGGCTGTACTCTGCCCCAGACAGAATGCCCTTTGCAGACATCTTAAAAGGCTCAAGGAAATACTGGTAGACTGCAGAGGACAGACATTAGGAAGCGTAAACTGCCAATATAAAAACCAGCAGTAATGTGGCCCTGGAGAAACAGGCCCTAGGCTCCTTCACCACAGCATCCCAAGGGTGGAAGGCCTAGTTCAAATCTGTTGCCAAACATACAAAACAACTGCACTATCAGTCTTGCCAGAACAGTCTCCAGAGCAGATCTCTCCTCCTGCTCCCCAAATTCCTCTCTCTCTGCACAGCCATGACTTAACGGACCTCTTCCCCCACCCCCTCCCCCCAGTCTGCCTCTACGCTGCACAACACATACAGAGCACAAGCTTTCCTTCACACTCCAGTGGGGAGGACATACCCTCCCCTTCATCATGTAAAGCAAAAACTCCCAAAATGTGAAATTTTTTTTTAATTCACTGTGACACTTTCTAAAGCACTGCCAAACATCATCAAGTCTCTCGAAAGGAAACAATGCCCTGTGCAGAAACCTGGTTTTATTTTTTTAACTTTATAAAGAGGAAGAATCAGAAACAGCCCAAGTTTCTTTCCTGTCTTAGTTTGGTTTTTTTTTTTTAGGTGGTCCAGTCAGAGAAGGTGAAGAGGGAAATGGGAGGTTGGAGCCCTCTGATCTAAGGAATGCTCAACTGAGGGAGGGAACACAAAGCTTTCATTGCAGGAGCTGCTCATCCAATCCTTTTCAAACCACCTAACTAGGCTTCATCTCCAAGCATGGGACATGCTTCACCTAGCATCCGCTAAAGACAGAATACGGGCAGGCTGCAGGCAGCATGGGAGACTATGTAGACTGTACAGCCCTGGACAATATCATACATATACATAGGTCATTACGTACGACAAGGTCAACAAGTAAACTTCATCTAGATGTTCCATCTCTACCACAAGCCAAATTGTCCTCCACAAAAAACAGAGCTATCTCCATCATTGGCCCGAAATTATGGAACTCCCTACCTCATCACCTGAGCTCTCAAGAAAACTTTTAACATCTTTTTTAAAAGATTTAAACTTGGCTACTCAGCCAAACACTCAAAGACAGTATAGGATAAGACTGCAGTCCACTCCCTTGGCGTGTCCCACCTTGGCCATGCAATCTCCCTCCAACGACTACCACTTTGACTCACAGAAACCTTCTTGATTTTTCTCTGTATCAGCTGCTTTGAGCACAGATATATACCTAACTATACTGTATTTATTGATTGATATTAATCTATTGTTCAGAACCAGTTTCTGTTTTTTCTGTTAAATGCTTTAAATGTAACAGGTTGTTGTAAATGTAAACCGGAGTGAAGGCAATTTCTGCTATACCTCTGTATATAAAAAAAAATGCTAAATAAATAAATAAAAATAAATGTAAGGTGACAACAGTAAGCCAGTTAATCTCTGCCTCCATCTGTTTGGTGGACAACCCATTCGTTTGGACTGGTCTGGCTGGCTGAAGGGGAAGTGAGAAATTTTAAATAATCTCAAACACGCCAACAGAAGTAAATCAGCAGCAGCAACAAGAGTTTAGAACAGACAATATTAAGCAAAGATTCTGAAGCATCATCATGGAATATTAACATTTGGGAATAAACAAAAAACACACATCTTACAGTGATATGTTTGTCTTGAAGGTTTATTATTCAGCACTTCAGAATGAAACCCAATTTCACCAGTCATTCACAAATATATCATAGATAATATATTGGAGAGCATGTACAAGAATAAGACAGCTACATATGTATCTTACCTCTATTCCATCAAAGCACAGTTTGATAACTGGAACAAATGCCTCTTCTACTGACTGGAAAACAAAGAACTTGTTTTGTTTATATCTGTAGTTGATTTTTTTTTATGTATGTTTATTATCTGCTGCAATTTGTGGATCAGCGGAATATAAATGGTTTAAATAAAACTTTAATGTAGTCTTAATTTCTTTGAATTTTAGAAAATAAAACATTTCTTCTGCTCCCTTCAATACTTAATGTTTACTCAATTTCCAGCATTTTTAAATAGTTTTGTAATAAATTCCTGAAGACAGAAAATTGGCAAAGTGCCTAAATGCACTGGGAATTTACCCATTTTTACCTGCTCCTAAATTTAGAGTTTTTATTAGGGTCATCTTCATTTACCCCCTGCTAAACCTTACTCACTAGTCTCCTAATAAATTTATGGATTATGGATAAGATTTTAGATTGCAAACAGCAATGTTTCCATTAGTTTTCAGTCAATAGCAGCACCCCAACTCATTTTGACATTTAATAGTAAAAAAAAAAAAAAAAGGGGGGGAGGAGCTTTCAAAAACTTCAAACACTTAATCAAATAGGAAATTTTATTATTCTTGCCAATGAAAAATTATTTGACCATGACATTACTTCTCTTCTGGTAGTAAATAAAATCTAGATTTTTTTTCCTAGTTTATGCTAGTACTAGGCAGCACTAATAGGTTAAAGTGCATTAAATACTTGGGATATGCATCGTTTTTTTGACGGATGAAAACATTGTACGATATTTTCTAATCCGTCAAGTATCGGGGTCCCCGAAAATGATGGGAAACCCCATGAAATTTTCGTGTGGTTTTATCATCATTGGGGGGGGGGAAGGGGGGGGAAGAAGAAAGGGCAAACAGAAAAAAACCCAAAACCCACCCCGGCCCTTTAGATCTAACTATTTATAATCCCCCACCCTCCCGACCCCCAAAAATTTTCCTAAAGTACCTGGTGGTCCAGCGGGGGTCCCGGTAGTGATCTCCCGCTCTCGGGCCGTCAGCTGCCACATCAAAATGGTGCCGATGTCCCTTTGCCCTTACCATGTGACAGGGGCTATGTCATTGGCTGGCCCCTGTCACATGATAGGAGCAATGGATGGCCCACACCATTTTTTAAGATGGCACCGACCATCCATTGCACCTACTATGTGACAGGGGCCGGCCAATGGCACCGATAGCCCCTGTCACATGGTAAGGGCAAAGAATCTTACCTTCCAGTGGGAGCCTTCCATTCCCCCTTTCCAAGACAGAGTGATCCTAGTCACTCCTGCCTTGACAATTCTGCAATTCAAAATGGTGTCAGTTGACTAGAGGCTCCCCCTTGCCCTGCACATGGCTTTGACTGCAAGAGTGGTTGGGGCTACCTAAATTTTAAAGATCAGGAAAGGAATGCACATCAGTGCAAATAGAGAAATTACTACTTACTTGATAATTTTGTTTTCCTTAGTGTAGACAGATGGATTCAGGACAAGTGGGTTATGCTCCCCTGCCAGCAGATGGAGACTGTGCAAGATGTCACCACAGTATATATACTGCAGTGACACCAGCCTGCCAGTATTCTCTTCAAAAGCAATTGTGGACAGACTAGCAAAAAATTTGATTAAATACAGTCAACCATTACTGTATTCAACAAGAAACACTGAACTCAAGCAAAGAACGTATGTACCTCTATCTAGGGACTGCACGAACACTTAACAGTAATCTCCTGGAGCTCGGAGCCCCACAGGAGTATCAAGGACACAATCATTTGGCAGTAGAAGGCATGAAGCGGAGTCCATCTGTTCTACGGTAAGAAAAACGAAATTATCAGGTAAGTAATAATTTCTCCATTTCCTAGAGTGTAGAGAGATGGACTCACAAACAGTGGGATGTACCAAAGCTACTCCCGAGTAGGGTGGGAGGCTGCCCACAGTCCAGACAACAGTGCATGTGCAAAGGCTGCGACCTCCTGGGCCTGCACATTCAGACGATAGAATCTGGAAAAAGTATGCAAAGAGGACCATGTTGCAACTTGGCAAATGTCGATGGGAGACAAAAATCTAACCTCTCCCCATGATACTGCCTGAGCAGGCAACAGCTTTCCAGCATCCACGCATGCGGCCATGATTACCTCCTTAATCCAGTGAGCTATAGTAGCCCGCAAAGCTGGTTCACCCTGCTTTCTTCCACCATGAAGGACATACAGGAGATTTGTTTTTCGGAAACCTCCAGATACCGCATAAGTCTCTTGACCCCCAAGGGACACAGGAAGTAATACTCTTCTGCGCCCCTAACCTTATCCAGGGATGGCAAGGAAATTCCAACAACTTTGGGCAAGAAGTATGGAACAGTATGCAGCTGTAATGCCCCCTGGAGACACCCGAGGAACAGCTCCAGGCAAGACAAGGCCTGTAGCTCGGAAACTCGACACAGAACAGAGCCACTAGGAACACTGCCTTCAAGGTCAATAACCACAAGGAAAGGCTATGCAGCGGTCGGAACATAGGGCCTGCCAAGAAGCCCAACACCAAATTAAGACTCTACAAAGGGACTGGTAACCAACCTAAAAGGAGACTGAAGATGCTTCACGCCCTTCAAAAAAAATGGGCCGGGCTCCGGAAACAGGCAAGAGCAAACTGTACCTTCAAGGCATTAAGGGACAAGCCTTTGTTTAATCCATCCTGCAAATTCCAGAATGAGTGGGATCTTGACAGAATGAGGAAGAATACCCTGATCCTCACACCAGGCCTCAAACACTCTCCAAACCCGAACATAGGCCAAGGAAGTGGAGAACTTCCAAGTGCAGATCAAGGTAGCGATCACCACCGAAGAATATCACTGCTTCAACAAGTGAGCCCGCTCAAGGGCCAAACCATAAGACAATACAGAGTCAGATCTTCATGAAGGGCAGGTCCCTGCTGCAACAGATTCTTGGTTGGTGGAAGATGAAGGGTTTCCACCAGTAGTCTTCACAGATCTGCATACCACTGTAGGGGCCAATCCGGTGCCAACAGGAGCTCTATCCCCCTGTGGCCTTTGATCCTGCAAACCATCTTGCCCAACAAGGGCCACCGAGGAAAGAAAGCAATGTGTCGTCCAGCCATACCTGTATGAAAGCATCTATGCGCAGGGACCACAGATCTCTCCTGCAATTGAAGAATCGAGGAACCTTTGCACAGCAGGTCTAAAAACGGAAGGCCCCAGCGATCCACTATAAGCTGAAATGCCTCATCTGACAACACCCATTCTCCTGGGTCCAGACTCTCCCTGCTGAGAATGTCTGCTCTTTGTCTTTTCCTGCAATGTGAGAGGCCAACATCATCTGTAGATGTCCTTCCGCACATTCCATAAGTTGATTTATTTCCTGCAACATTTGCTGGCTCTTGGTTCCTCCCTGTTGATTGATATAGGCTACAATCGTTGCATTGTCAGACATCACTCGAACCACTTGACCCTGCAGTCTGTGGCTGAACTGCAAGCATGCCAACTGTACTGCCCGGGCTTCTAGACGATTGATGTTCCAGAGGGACTTTTTGGCATTACAATGCCCCTGGGGCTTCAGCTCCTGACAGTGAGCTCCCCAAAGCTGGAAACTCGCATATGTCGTGAATAATAACCAGGTCGGGGAGGTCAAGGAAACTCCTGCAACCACCATTGGAGGCACTAGATTTCCATCGGCAAGTGGACTGAACCGAATAGTCCTGAGACTGCGGGTTCCAACAAGACAGCATTGAGCGCTGAACAGAATGCATATCCGCCCTCACCCATGGCATCACTTCCAAGGTTGCTGCCATCAAACCGAGCACCTATAGATAGGACCACACTGTCGGGTGTGTAGTGCTCACCAACTGACACACTTGTGACATCGATTTCTGAATCCAAACTTCTGGCAGGAAAACCTTGTCTTGCCTCGTGTTGAACTGAACACCCAGATATTCCAACGACTGAGATGGCTGAAGACTGCTCTTGGCCAAGTTCACCACTCAACTGAGTTCCTGCAACAAGGAGATCACTTGGGGGTCACCAGGTAGCTCTCTTCCTGAGTCTTGGCTCAAATCAGCCAGTTGTCCAAACACAGGTGTACCAGGATCCCATCTCTTCTCAACGCCACAGCTACTACTATCATGACCTTGAGAAACGCTCTGGGAGCAGTAGCTAGACCAAAAGGCAGTACCCAAAACTGATAATGGCACCCCAGCATAGCAAAACACAGAAAACATTGGTGCTCCAAATGGATGGGAATATGAAGGTAGGCCTCAGACAGATCCAGGGAGGTCAGAAATTCCCCCAACTGCATGGCCATTATCACTGAGCATAAGATTTCCATGCGAAATTGAGTCCCTCTCAAATGATGGTTGACACTTGAGATCCAGGATAGGACAAAAGGAGCCCGCCTTCTTGGGCACAACAAAAGAAATGGAATATCACCTCATACTTTGAGACATAGGCACTGGAACCACAACCCTCAACTAGAGAAGGCTTAAAAGTGTAGATTCCATTGCCTGCTTCTTCTGCAGGAAGTGGCAAGGAGACACCATGAACACATCTGAGGAATACTGTGAAATTCCAGCTCATATCCTTCTCGTATCACCTTCAGGACCCACTGATCTGATGTGATCTCGATCCACCTCTGATAAGAGAGAGGCGTCTCCCTATCCTCTTGTTCCCGAAGGTGGGTCTGCAAACCTTCATTGGGAAACTCAGGAAGATCTGCCCCAGAGGCCACTCCTCTTTTGGGCTATTTGGGATGAAAGGACTGAGACCTACTGAAAGGCCAAGTCCTCTAAAAGGTTGACCCTCTGTGGGGACGAAAATGATTGGAACCCCAGAGACTACAACTAATACCAGAGGGGCAACTACTTCTTATCCTCTGGCAACCAAGGGACCAGAGATTCGCCCCATTTACTGGCCAATTTCTCCAACTCGCTTCCAAACAAGAGCGACCCTTTAAAGGGCATTTTTGTAACATTGGCCTTGGAAGCTGCGTCCACTGAAATGTTGCAACCATAGTTGATGCCTTGCCGCTACCACCAAAGCCATTCCTCTGGCCAAGGTATGGACCAAATCACAGCCCTCAAATGTTAAAAAGGTGGCAGTGGGTTCCATAATTTCTCTGGAATTCACGCCAGAATCATCATCCTGAGAGAGAAGCAGACAAGATCGTGCCACAACAAGAAGCTATCTGTAAAGTTATCGCTACTGCTTCAAAGGCTTGCTTAAGAATAGCCTCAATCCACCTATCATGCACATCTTTCAGGGCCACTCCTCCCTCCACGGGGATAACTGTATGCTTAGAGATGGCACAGACCAGCGCATCCACTTTGGGAAAACTTAAACACTCCCTCACCGCTGGTTCCAGGGGGTAGAGGCCTTCTGATATCAAACCCCCTTTGAAATTTGCCTCTGGGGCTCTCCATTCAAGATCAATCAATTCCTGAATGGTGTCCATAACAGGGAAAAAAAACAAGAGGTTTAATGCAAGGAAATTTGTGCACGCAAAAAGCATGCCTTTAACTAAGCCTACAACGCATGCACAGAGCCAGCATACTGATGTCCTGTAGAGGGCAGTAAGGAATGCACAGAAGCACACAAACACCACTGCAGCCTACCTTATGGCATGCTGGCAAAAAGCCTAATTGCGGGGCCTAGCCCTCCAGGGCCGCTCAACCTGCCAGGCTGCTCAGTTACCCTAAACCCCACAGGAGTGGGAACAAATGTCGGAATGGCACACTGAGCACAGAGACTGGAGGAAGTCCTGCAAACCCCTCTATACTGTTTGCCTTAAAAAAAAAAAAAAAGTTTGTAAAACGTACCCGAGCTTAGCTCTTACTGGCTGAGTACAGAGAGTGTCTCCAGCTGCGGGGGAGAGGGCATATGCTGTCACAGCCACACTCAGCCTCCTGCACCTGCTGCCTTTAACCTGAACAATCAGGTAAGTCCACGCCAGGAAACCCAGCTACTGGACCAAGGAACACATCTGAGGGACCATGGATATCACCTCAGGAATTCTCAACTGGGGAGGGACCATTTGGTATCACTGCAGGAAAGCAGGGCTTTCCTTTTTCTATGTTAAATTCTCCTTCCAAATTCTGAAGCAATCCCCATAGGAAGATGCACGTCCACCATCTGCTGAAGATGGAAAATACTGGCAGGCTGGTGTCACTGTAGGAGTATATATTAGAGATGTGAATCGGAACTGAAATCCGAACAGATTCTGGTTCCGATTCACATCTCTAGTATATATACTGTGATGTCAGCTTGCTGCATCTCCATCTGTTAGCAGGGGAACATAACCCACTGGTCCTGAGTCCATCTGTCTACATGCTAGGAAACACAGGATTCACTATGGTCTTAACATACTATAGTACGTCCTGCAATTATAGGTTTGGGGGTGCGGGGGAAGTGGACTAAAGCCATGTAAATACATGTGTTAAAGCACATTTAATACCTTTTAGTAAATAAGCTCCTAAATACTTGGTAGCTAAAATATCCAAATCTGATTCAGGAGCTTCATAGCTCCTTCCAAAGTGGTTCTCAAAGCATAAAATTTATTATATAACATGAAATCAAACATACTATTTAAATTCTCAGGTTAAAACAATTTAAATGGAGATGCAATGAAACTTGTTTTCTGCCAGTGGTCCACAGAAAAGAGATAAGTATCATTAACTTACATGAGACTTCTAGGCATTCTGACAACAATGTACAAGACCAAACGCTGAATGACAATGTCACAATCTCATATGATAGCTTTACAACAACCTTGTGGTTAATTCAATTTACTTTTAATGTTACACAAAATGATTAAAGAAAACTGCAGAAAATTAATTTTGCATGTACATTATATAACCTGTAAACAGGGTTCTTCGAAGGCAGCAGGTTGAATTAGCCATTATGTGTGAGTGACGTCATCTGACAGATCCAGATCTCAAAGCTCAGAAAAGCTTTAC
Organism: Rhinatrema bivittatum; assembly: GCF_901001135.1. NCBI lineage: Eukaryota > Metazoa > Chordata > Amphibia > Gymnophiona > Rhinatrematidae > Rhinatrema > Rhinatrema bivittatum. The sequence goes on along the minus strand of NC_042618.1, from coordinate 27,950,699 downwards.
TGAGCATGCACGGAGTTCCCATACACATGTGCTGTCTCATGAGACCCTCAGTCTCTTCTAGAGCTTAAGCAAGGTAGACAACTCCAAGGACACACAAGGGTATTAAGAATGGCTAATTCATCCTGTTGTCTACAGGTAAGTAAACTTTCTCCGTAGCCTTAAATGTGGGGAGTCCCAAATTGAGGGTTCGACAGTGGAAGCACTTAGTTAAGACAACCTGGTCCCACCAAGTGGCGAGTGGATTACTGTGAGAACAGAGTGCGCCGAACTGCTTGCCCAAAAGTTACTGACGGCTTGGTACATGTCCAAATTCCAGTAGGATATAGAGGTACATGCAGAAGACCACGTAGTAGCTTTGCAAATATCTTCAAGGAAGTGACAGATGAGCCACTGAAGTCACCATGGTGCTCACTTGAGTCTTGACAGCATCTGTACTCTGTAGGAAGGTCAGCATATAACAGTGCACGCTACAGACCACTAGCCAACTGAATAGAGTTCATTTGGCCACCAACATTCCTAACCTACTGATATCAAAAAGACACAAAATTGAGAAGCTTGAGGAGAAGGTTTGAATCCAATTCAAATATTCTAGGATTCTTACAATTCAAGGGCGCGAGGAGCACTCTCTCTTCTGTGTGCATATGGCCTTGGGAAGAAAGGCATCTGCATGGAGGCTACATCCTGTCTTGTATTGAGGAGGAGCTCACTCCAACAAGGCCCTGCACCAATGTCAACTTGCTTTTTGGCTCCAAAGGGAGGCCCCTTACCACTTCGGCTCCTTTGTTCATGGCATACTCAACCCTTGACCTAGAACGAAGCTGGAAACTGGCACGATAGGGATGTCTTTTCATGCTTGCAGGGACGAGAAGGGAAATGTCCTGCCTCGATTTCTTGCACAGAAAGCCTGAAGACACTTTGTTCTGCAATGAAGATTGGCTTCACTGCTCAGCCTTAAATTAAAAGTTAAGGCTTACCCATCAGCTTCTTCCGAAGGACCTCTATCTTCTAGATCCAATACCTTTGCACCTTGGGGGACTTGCAACCACAGTTTGATGAGTAATGATCTGGGACCAAACATCAGAGGAGTGGGAATATGTGATGGACAATGGCACCCACAGATCAAGCCTTAAACCCACTTACCATGGGTATCTTAGAACCTCTCCAACAATTTAATTTCTTTTTTTTAACTAGAATGTAAAAGTTCTGTTGGAGGGGCTGCTGAGGAAACAGTGAAAAAATTTCAGCAACAGGCAGAAAAAAAAATAAAGTGGCATTAAGCCAAGAGAAAGAATGAGAATGGAACACCTGCTCAGACAAAGTCTGAAGAGCTCAAGAGGAACATAAGAACATAAGAAAATGCCATACTGGGTCAGACCAAGGGTCCATCAAGCCCAGCATCCTGTTTCCAACAGTGGCCAATCCAGGCCATAAGAACCTGGCAAGTACCCAAAAACTAAGTCTATTCCATGTAACCATTGCTAATGGCAGTGGCTATTCTCTAAGTGAACTTAATAGCAGGTAATGGACTTCTCCTCCAAGAACTTATCCAATCCTTTTTTTAAACACAGCTATACTAACTGCACGAACCACATTCTCTGGCAACAAATTCCAGAGTTTAATTGTGCGTTGAGTAAAAAAGAACTTTCTCCGATTAGTTTTAAATGTGCCCCATGCTAACATCATGGAGTGCCCCCTAGTCTTTCTACTATCCGAAAGAGTAAATAACCGATTCACATCTACCCGTTCTAGACCTCTCATGATTTTAAACACAGGAATTCCTGTGCATGCTCAGTAAAGCTTTTCTGAGCTTTTAGAGATGGGTCCATTTTGGCACTGTCTTGAGTATGTCATCCATGCATAATGGCCAAATCATGCAAGTTTGTCAATGGGAAAAAAAGATCCAATCAATAATGTTAATGTGTCCACTAACAGAGTAGGCAGGGAGAGAAGATCTGTGGGGTTGTTTGAACATACTGGTCAGAAGAAAGAAAAACCATCCTAATTCTTCAATACAGCTATGGCTCCTGTATTTAAAAGTTATTTTTCTGTAAAATAGTGAACAGGCATTCCTTGTACTATCCCACCATTACAAATTTCATTTCTGAGTCCAACTCATTTTCATCTACTGTACGTACCCGTAGGTCTCTCACTTCCTCCTGCAGTTTTAGTTTTTCATAAAATGAGGCAAAAAAGTCACTTCTGTCAATGTGTCTTGGGGCAACACAGAGAGCATCAATATCAGCACCTAAAAGCAGAACAATTAATCTCTTTATACTGCAAAGCTATGCCAGACAGTAAACACAGAAAACTGCATACAGTTCAGTATTTGTTACACAAACATGTGCCACGAGATCTGCATTCCATATTTCTGCACTTACCTAACATTTGAAAACAAATTTAAAATACCACTTGCAATTTTTTTTTTGTTTTATTGTGAATATTGAGAATATAGACAGATGAATCCAGAACCAGTGGATTATGCACCTCTACCAGTAGATGGAGACAAAGCAAAGCTGATATCACAGTACATATAGCCCTGCAGTGACATCAGCCCGCCAGTATTCCCTCAAAAGCCAACTGTGGACAAATTAACAAAACTTAACACCAGATAACCAATCCAGTCAAAACACTGAGCTCAAAAGTATGTATTAATACTAGTCTAGAGACTGGATTAACACTTACTATTAACCCCTGAACCACATAGCCCTGCAGGAGGACCATAGCACAATTATTCGGTAGCCAAAGGCAGGAAGCTGGATTCATCTGTCTATCCTAAAGAAAAGGAAATTATTAGGTAAGTAGTAATTTCTCATTTCTTAGCATCTAGACAAATGAATCCAGAACCAGTGGGATGTACCCAGGCTAATCAAATATAGGGGGGCTGCCCGCAGTCCAGTCAAAACCGCTGCATCCTCCTGGGCTTGCACATCCACAAAATAATACCTGGAAAAGGTATGTAAGGACCACCACGTCGCAGCTCGGCAAATGCTGATGGAAGATAATCTAACTTCTGCCCATGACACTGCCTGAGCCCTAATGGAATGAGCCCTAACTTGAGTAGGCAACGGCTGCTCAGCAGCCACACATGCGGCTGTGACTACCTCCTTAATCCAGTGAGCTATTGTGGCCCGTGAAGCCAGCTTGCCCCGTTTACCTCCACCATGGAGGACAGACAGGCAATCAGTCTTCCTGAGAAGTTTGGAAACCTCCAGATACCTCACAATATGTCTCATTAACATACAAGGATCACAAGAGGCAATATTCCTCCTAATCTCTCTCTCTATCCAGAGACGAGAGGGAAATGGACTGATTCAAGTGAAAATCCGAGATCACTTTTGGCAAAAAGGAACGAACAGTATGCAGCTGCATCGCCCCTGAAGTCACTCGAAGGAACAGCTCCAAGCAAGACAAGGCCTATAGCTCAGATATTCTACGTACAGAACAAATCGCCACAAGAAACACCATTTTCAAAGTCAGTAACCACAAAGAAAGTTTATACATCGGTTGAAACGTAGACCCGCTAAGAAATCCAAAACCAGATTGAGACTCCACAAGGACACTGGTAACCGCAAGGGAGGTCGAAGATGTTTCACTCCTTTCAGGAAACGGGCCACATCTGGATGAGCCAACAAGGGCCCACCATCACAAGACCCCTGAAAACAGGCAAGAGCTGCTACCTGTACCTTTAATGAATAAAGGGCCAACCCTTTATTCAAACCATCTAGCAAAAATTCCAAAATGAACGTGATCAGAACCAAACTAGGAAGAACCCCTCAATCTTCACTCCAAGCCTCAAACACATGCCAAACCCATACATAGGCTAAGGAAGTGGAGAACTTTCTAGTTCATAGCAAAGTGGCAATCACTGCAGTAGAATATCCACGCTTCAGCAAGTGAGCCCTCTCAAAGGCCATACCGTAAGACAAAATAGAGTCGGACCCTCATGAAGAACAGGCCCCTGCCGCAACAGATTCCTGTGTGCTGGAAACCGGAGGGGGGAGTCTACCAGGAGCCTTTGCAGGTCTGCATATCATGGTCCACTGGGCCAGTATAGTGCCTCCAGAAGCACCAACTCTGTGACTCTCGACCCTACGAACCATTCTGCCCAACATTGGCCATGGAGGAAAGGCATATACAGGGTGGCCCATGGAAAAGTAGCCTGCCTCCAATATCAGTGCCATGCAGGCAGGCTACTTTTCCATGGGCCACCCTGTAGAAGCTTGTTCTCCAGCCATTCCTGCACAAGAGCAACAATGCCCAAAGTCTTTGGATCTCTCCTGTGACTGAAGAATTGAGGAGCCTTCGTATTGCAAAAAGTCGCCAGCAGGTCCAGAAATGGCAGATCCCAGCAAACCACAACTGGCTGAAAAGTCTCATCTGACAATTCCCATTCTCCTGGGTCCACTCTGCCTGCTAGGAAAGTCTGCTCTTAAGTTGTCTTTTCCTGCAATCTGCAAAGCTGAGATCTCCTGAATATGCACTTCTGCCCATTCCATAAGTTGGTCTATCTCCTGCGACACTTGCTGGCTCTCTTGGTTCCTCCCTATAGATTGATATAGGCTACTGTCGTTGCATTGTCCAACTTGATCCAGACCGCTCGAACCTGCAACCTGTCGCCAATCTGCAAGCATACCAATCAGTCTGACCAGACTTCCAGACTACTAATGTTCCACAGACTCTTCTGCACTCCAGCACCTCTGTTCTGTCAGCTCCTGACAATGACCTCCCCAGCCTTGGAGGCTCGTCATCGAGTACTAGCCAGTCCTATGAACTTAGGTAAGCCTCCATCCTTCGACGATCCGCATTTAACCACCACTGCTGTTGAGTGCAAATTTCCATCGGCAGGTGGAGCCAAATCGAATAGTCTTGAGACCGTGGGCTCCAATGAGACAGTAGAATGCGTTAAAAAGGACACATATGAGCCGCCGCCATCAATCCAAGCATCTTCAGATAGGACCACACTGTCAGGCATATTACATTGGTCAATAGACGCACCTGTACCATCAGCTTCTGAATACGGCCCTCCGGCAGGAACTCCCTGCCCAATTCTATGTCGAACTGAACACAGATACTCCAGCGACTAAGATGGTTGGAGATTGCTCTTGGCCAGGTTCACGACCGAACCTAACCTCTGCAATAAGATCACCTTGCATGAGAACCAAAGGCTATCTTCCAGACTCTTGGCCCATCCAAGTATGGATGTACAGGATCCCATCCTCTCTCAACTCTGCAGCCACCACTACCATAACTTTGGAAAAGGTTCTGGTTGTGATAGCCAAGCCAAAACAAAAACGCTCGAAACTGATGACATTGCCCCAAAACCGCAAAACAAAGAAATCGTTGCTGCTCTAGCCAGATGGGAATATGCAAGTATGTCTGACAAATCCAACGACATCAAGAACTCCCCTGTCTGTACTGCCATTATCACTTCCATAAGAAAATGAGTCACACAAATGACGGTTGACTCATTTGAGATCCAGGATGGCACGAATTGAGCCCTCCTTCTTGGGCACAACGAAATAAATGGAGTATCAGCCCATATTTTCTTGAGACATGGGAACTGGAACCACAGCCTGCAGGCTGAAGAGTCTGGACAATGTACACTCCACTACTTGTCTGTTCTGCGGAGAGTTGCAGGGAGATACCATGAACACATCCCGAGGAACGATGCAAACCTTCAGCACATATACATTTCGTATCACTTCCAGAACCCACTGGTCTGTAATGATCTCGATCCATCTCTGATAAAAGAAGAGACGACTTCCTATCTCCTGTTCCCAGAAATGGGTCGGCACATCTACATTGGGAGGCTCAGGGTGCTCCACTACCCGAGCCTGCTCCCCATCTAGGCTGCCTGGGGCTCAAAGACTGAGATCTACCAAAGGTTGAGTCCTCTGAAAGGCCATCCTCTGTAGGGATGAAAACGTCAGAACTCCCTAGTATGACCTCTGGAGCTGAAGGAATGTGGCGCTTGTTTCTTATCCTCTGGAAATTGAGGAAGCAGGGATTCACCCCTCTTATTGGCCATTTTCTCCAGCTCACTCCCAAACAAGAGCAAGTCTTTAAAGGGCAACTTCATAAGTTAGACTTCGAGGTTGAATTGGCCGACCTATTTCTCAGCCATAGCTGACGCCTAGCCGCAACTATTGAAACCATCCCTCTGGCCAAAGTTCAGACCAAATCGCAACCTGCATCTGCCAGAAAGTCGGCTGCTGGTTGCATCTCTGTCCTGGAATTTACACTAGACACGTTGACCTCCTGAGAGAGCAGGAAACAAGCACAAATCACCAGGGATGAACAAGATGAATCTGCAAGGTCACTGCCATTGCCTCAAAGGCTATCCTTAAGGATAGCCTCAATTCTTCTATCCTGTGCATCCTTCAAAGCCGCTCCCCCTTCAACAGGAATAGTCATCCGCTTGGTAACTGCAGACAAGCACATCCACCTTCAGAATACGCAATTTCTCTCTCTCAACCGAATCCAGGGGGTACAGTCCATCCAAGACTCGCCCCCCTTTAAAATTTTCTTCCGGGGCACCCTATTCAAGATCAATTAATTCTTGAATAGCCTCCATAATAGGAAAGAAACATGAGGCTTTACCTAAGGAAACCAGAATGGGATTTTTCTTTGGCTCAGAAATGGATTCAGCGTCAGATACTCCCAGCATCTTCAACTTGGCTATCCTGTGACCATGGTAGATTTTCCTTTTTATTCAACACTTGTTTTCTCCTTATTGCCTTTCTCCTTGTAAGTGCTCTCGAGAGTGAAGGGTGGGTTGTTTTGTAATACTTCAGTCTCCCAGCCCTGGTCATATAATTGCCCTCTGTCTCTGTCCCAAGCCTGCTTCAATCTTGCTACATTTCTGGTTTCCACCACCTCTGCTAGTTATTACAGGCAGCTACTGCCCTTTCAGGAAAGAAGTGTCTTCTCGAGTTTCCTCTGAACCAGAGTAGTCAGCTTATGAAAAGGCTTTTTAATGACAGTTTGCAAGTTTTATACATGTGTGACTTTTTTTAGTCAAAGTCTGGGAATGAGATCCGGTAGCTGATCTCTATGAAAGAATCACAAAATAGTTTTATAAGGTTCCAATCCGGGAAGAATCTCCCCTTCCTCTAAGGAGTAAGCATCGGCTTCACCATCCATACCATCCGGGTCCCTATCAGGAAAACAGGCTTGAGGTGTACTCCCGTCGCTTACCCGCAGCACCAAGCACATGGGATTTCACTGTCTAACTAGATACGGTTGGCTGGGGCCAAGAACTGCGCCTGAAGAAAAGACTGAAGTCCTTGAAAAATTCCAGCCAAGAAAAGGCTGAAGGATCCATGCCAAAGCCTGGGGGCAGGTGTCCTGAGCCCACTGAACTACTTTCTCCTGCTGACAAACCGGTCAGGGGAGCCCCACGATCAGGCGATCCTTCTGGCAGCTCTTTCTCCATTCTCACACCAGGCTGGGAAGAACTGGGCTTAGAAAAATCAGATGGGGTAATTCCGCCTGAGCCTCCAAACAGTGCTGACAAGTTAGAAGGAGCACCAGGCTGAGATTCCTAAATATGACACAGGGGAAGGCACTTAGGTTTCTTCGCTATAGGAGCCAACATATAAGGCGCATAACATTGTACCGAAATAAGCGCCCAAAGACCCAATAGGATGCTCAGGGAATGCGTGTAAAAACAAGTGCATGTGAGTGTATGCGTGTAAAAAAAGGGCATGTGCACACAAATGGGCACCCTGGTAGGTGCTCCAATGCTCTTAACTAGGCGCTCAACTAGGCGCCCAGCCAAAACACACAACAGGCCACACAGTCAGGCACACAAGGAGTGATCTGACGGAACTGAAGAGGGCAGGATATGGTGCACAAAAAGCGCAGTCACGGCCTACCAAACGACATACCAGCAGAGTCTCAGATTGGGGCCTATCCACAAGGGCTGCTCAACCCGCCAGGCTGCCCCCTCCCCCAAACGCCACCGGTGCTGGAAACAGCCATTGGATTGCTCACAGAGCACGGAGACTGGGAAAAAGAGGGGAGGGGGAGGACTCCCTACTCAACTCCCCTTCTCTTCAAGAAATTTTAAAACTTTACATGAGCTCAGCCCCTCCTGGCTCAGTTCAAGCATGGTCTCTGGCTGCGGGGAGAGAAGGTATATACCTTCACCACCATGCTTGGCTTCCTGCACCTGCTAGCCTTTCAGCTTTTTTTTTTTTTTTTTTTTTTTACACCACAACTAAGTCCATGCCAGTTGAAAAGCCAGCTATTGGACCAAGTCACTCACTTGAGGGACCACAGAAATCACCTCAGGAATTCTCAACTAAGGGAGGGACCTTAAGGTATCACCACAGGAGAGCAAGGCAAATTAATTTCCTTTTCTCAAACTATAAAGCAATCCCCAGTAGGTACATGCATGTCCACCATCTGCTGGAGATGAAGAATACAGGCAGGCTGATCTCATTACAGTGGAATATATATACGGTGATATCATTTTTGCTCTCTCTCTCCATCTACTGGTAGAGGTGCATAATCCACTGGTTCTGGATACATCTGTCTAGATGCTAAGAAATACCATAATTTCAAACATTTAGATGCCATAAACTAGCACTGTAGTTCACTCATTTAAAATGCTTTTGAGGGTTATTTAAATCCATTTACAATGAACACTGCAAATAATCTCTCCTCTCAGTGAAGCCCTTTTACTTTAGAAGGGAAAGAGGTACACATTTTTTTATACTATCCCATTTCTTTTTATAACAGCAGAAATATATTAAGTTCCTTCTGGTGCAAACTTGCATTTGCCTGGAGTAACAGCTTATAGTTGCATGCAGAAGTTCAGGTACCCCTAGTCAAATTGTATGTTTTAATAAATCTCTATGTGAATAGAAGCAGACACCTAAAGAAAAAAAAATTAAAAATGACTATTAAAAATTGCAGAAAACTAAGATACTATTTGCTGATTTTAACAGATTTAAAAATTTTAAAAAAGTGAATATGGCATGTGCAAAAATGTGGACACCCTTCTAGCTAATTACTCAAAAAAAAAAAAAAAAGGTTGTTAATAAGCCCCATAAGGTTGACTGACTCATTAGGCCTTTTAACAACTAGGCGAAAACAATTCCACAGTTGAACAAATATTCTGACCCTTTAAACCTTTCATTTTGGGATTGTTATTCTGGATTACTTTCAACCATGGACTTCTCAAAGCAGCTGTCTGAGCATTTGAAAATCAAGAATTCACTCTTGCAAAGTAGGAGAAGGCTATTAAATACACATACATATCTCTATCTCAAACTTTTAAGCAATCCCCAGTAGGTACATGCACGTCCACCATGTTCAAAGCTAGCAATTTCAACTGTCAGAAATGGTAAGAGACGGAAATTACATGAAACTGTTTAAGCTCGGTCAAGATCTGGAAGATGAAGAAAAAAAAATCACAGATCTGCCCAAAACTGGTCAGATCTGCAGAACAGTGCCCACAGACCTCTGCAAACAACCTGCTGAAAAGTTTACCCAACAATGGAGTAATTGTTCACACATCCACAGTAAAGGGTTGCTTATACAACAATGTTCTGCATGGAAGTTTTCAGAAGGTAAAGCAAATGTTGCTTACCTGTAATAGGTGTTCTCACAGGTCAGCAGGATATTAGTCCTCACATATGGGTGACATCACAGGATGGAGCCCAATCATGGAACACTTCTGTCAAAGTTTCCAGAACTTTGACTGGCCCCTACTGGGCATGCCCAGCATGGCACTAACCTTGCAGCCAACAGGGGTCTCCCCTTCAGTCTTATTTGATAGCTACAGGCAGTGCCGAAAATAAAATACAAAAACGTTATGAACCCAACACCGCGGAGCGGCGGACAGGTTTCGTGAAGACTAACATCCTGCTGTCCTGTGAGAATACCTGTTACAGGTAAGCAACATTTGCTTTCTCACAGGACAAGCAGGATGGTAGTCCTCACATATTGGTGAGTGCCGAGCTGAGGATGTCCGAGTATGCATCAAATGTACTCAGGCGTGCAAGGCACTAGGCCTGGGATGAAATTTGGCCGAGGGCATCCTGAATCCCATCGGGCAGGTGGAAGGGTGTTGGTATGTCACGTTGTAAATAGGTTGCGCAAGACAGACTGGCCGAAGATGGAATCTCGTCTTCCAGCTTTATCTAAGCAATAACGGGCTGTAAAGGTATGGAGAGAACTAGAGGTGGCAGCCCTGCAAATGTCAGGAAGCGGCACCAAGCATAGGTGTGCTACTGAAGTTGCATGGCCCTCACAGAGGGGTAGATTTTAAAAGGGTTACGCGCATAAGTTATGTGCGTAACCCTTTCAAAACCCTCCTGTGCGCATCGAGCCTATTTTGCATAGGCTCGGTGGCGTGCACAAGCCCCGGGACGCACGTAAGTCCCGGGGGGGGGGGGGGGCAGGCGCATGTCGAGCGGCATGTCACAGCAGTGCGTCATTCGGGGGCATTCCAGGGCGTGGCCACAGGCATGGTTCCGGCCCGGGGGCGTTTCAGGGGCGTGGCCGAGGCCTCCAAAATCGCTCTAGGGAATCGAGCGGCGGTGGCCAGCCAGGGCAGGCGTAACTTTCACGATAAAGGTAGGGGAAGAGAGGGGAAGGTGGGGGGAGGCTGAAGGAAAGGAATGTGCACCCCCTTGTGTGCGTCGACCCCGGATTTTATAAGATACGCGCGGTGTACTTCTGTTTGCGCCTGGTGCGCGAACAAAAGTACGCGCACCAGGCGTACTTTAACATGGTCTTGAAGTGGAATGCCCGCTTGCTGATAGCAAAAGGATATGCAGTCCGCCAACCAGGAGGAGAGAGTCTGCTTACCCACAGGATGCCCCAATTTGATAGGATGGAAAGACAAACAATTGAGTGCTTTTCCTGTGGGTAGCTGTACGGTTTAGGTAGAACACTAGAGCCCGTTTGCAGTCAAGGCTATGCAGAGCCTGCTCTCCTGGATTGGAATGGGGCCTGGGAAAAAAGGTAGGTAGTAGAATAGATTGATTGAGATGAAACTCCGAAACTACCTTAGGCAAGAATTTAGGGTGAGTGCGGAGTACTGCCCGGTCCTTCAGAGATAGAGCAGCTTTTAAACTAGAACAAAGGGGAAAGCAGACAGTCGCTCAGCAGCGCATGGTTCGGAGAGAGGTATCTTCAAAGGATACTAATGATGCATTAGAATTAGGGCATCCCTTCTAGGTTACCATGATTCTTTGTTCTTTACTTTTGCTTTTGCAGTCTGGTTTGCGAATGCAGTATGCTATTCAATAAGCTGCTTTTGATATTGTTAACTACTGTATCCTATTGGTAAGGCTATTCTGATCATACCTGTTATTCATTTTGTTATCTCTTATCTTATGTTTCATGAAAGCCTGTTCTTAGCCTGTTTTAAGCTTATTGCTGTTTTTCTTTGTGTGACCTGATTATACAATAAAAAGATTATATACAAAAAAAAAAAAAGAATTAGGGCATCCCGACAGCGAGGCTCCAATAATAAGAAAAGTAGTCCAAGTGCCCGTAACTAAAAACTCACCTGAGCTAAAAAATTCTAAATCTCTATCAATTAAAACGCAGAATGAAAATACAAACAAAAAACAAACTTTGAAATGTTTGTATGCTAATGCCAGAAGTCTAAGAAGTAAGAACATAAGAAAATGCCATACTGGGTCAGACCAAGGGTCCATCAAGCCCAGCATCCTGTTTCCAACAGTGGCCAATCCAGGCCATAAGAACCTGGAAAGTACCCAAAAACTAAGTCTATTAAAATAAAAATGCTCCAGGTGAGGTTTGAACTCACAACCTCAGCATATCCCACAGTCAGTACTGCTGTATAACTACCACACCCTATCCAATTGTGCCACTGGAGTAAGATGGGAGAATTTGAATGTATAGCAGTGAATGATGACAGACTTAGTTGGCATCTCAGAGACACGATGGAAGGAGGACAACCAATGGGACAGTGCTATAACGGGCTACAAATTATATCGCAATGACAGAGAGGAGCACCCGGGAGGAGGTGTGGCGCTTTATGTCCGGGATGGCATACAGTCCAACAGGATAAACATCCTGCATGAGACTAAATGCACAATTGAATCTTTATGGGTAGAAATCCCTTGTGTGTCGGGGAAGACTATAGTGATAGGAGTATACTACCGTCCACCTGGTCAAGATGGTGAGACCGACAGTGAAATGGCTAAGAGAAATTAGGGAAGCTAACCAAATTGGTAGTGCGGTAATAATGGGAGACTGAAGCAGCTCGAATGCTGGTTTCATGAGCCGACCCAAAACTAGGTTGAGGTCCCAAGAAGGGGCCAGAGGGCGCAGAGGAGGCTTAGAGGTTGTCAATAATGAAGCAAGCCCTTCAAAAAACGTGTTACAAGGGGTTGTACTGAAATGGGAACATCCCCGACACCTTTATGGAAGGCGGCTACCGCACTGACATGCATCCTGATGGAGAAAGTTTTTAGACTTGACTGACAAGTGCCAGAGATAGTCCAGAAACTTCGTGATTGGACAGGTAAGGGGGATCAAGGGACTGAGAAGAACACCATGATGCAAATCTGGTCTATTTGTAAGAACACGATTTTCTCGTGGAAGGCTTCCGTGAAGCAATCAGGACATGGGAAACTGGTTCAGAAAGGTTAAGTGGCTGAAGGATTAACCTTTCAACATTCATGCAGTCAGGGACAAGGCTTGACGATTGGGGTGGCGTAGGCACCCGCTGTTTTGAGTGATTAGAAGCGGGTCCTTTCCCAAGACAATGTGCCTGCGAATGGAAAGATCCTGAAGTATTGGAAACCACACTTGGCGCGGCGAGTGAGGTGCTATCAGGATCATGGTTTCCTTGTCCTGACGTAACTTCACAAGAGTCTTCAAGAGAAGTGGAAGTGGAGGGAATGCATATAGGAGACCGGTTGTCCATGAGAGGGAGAACGAGTCTCTTGGCTGCTAGTGTTGGCTGCGAGTGAGAGAGCAGAAGTTGTCTACTTTGCGATTTTGAGGTGACGCAAAGAGGTCTATTTGAGGATAACCCCATTGTCAGAAGATCGAGTTCGCTAGTGAGGGGTTGAGAGAACACTCGTGCAGTTGAAAGGTGTGACTCAGCTTGTCTGCCAGCACATTGTCCACTCCCAGCAAGTAGGTGGCCCTGCGGTACATCGAGTGGGAGAGGGCCTCCGTCCATAACTGTACAGCTTCCTGACACAGAAGGTAGGAGCCTGTCCCACCCTGCTTGTTGATGTACCACATGGCCACCTGATTGTCCATCTGGATCAGGATGACTTGATTGGAGAGGCGATCCTGAAATGCCCTGAGAGCATATCTGATTGCTCGAAGCTCCAGGAAATCTATTTGGTGTTTGGCTTCCTCTGGAGACCAAGATCCTTGTAACTGCAGATTGGCCACATGGGCTCCACAGCAGAGGTTGGAAGCATTGGTGGTGAGAGTTATTTGAGGGTCTGGAGCCTAGAAGAGCAAGCCTTGGAGGAGATTGACTTGATTTCTCCACCAGGCGAGAGACCGGAGAGAGTCGGTTACATGGACAATGGCTGAATGGATTGAGTCCATTGTGACCTTAGAGACCACTGCATGACTCATGGCCAAGCGGGCCATTGGGGTGACCTGAACTGAGGACGCCATGTGTCCCAGGAGGATGAGAAAAGTGGTGTGCAGTCGTGGAGTGCTGAGACAGCAGCTGGTGTGCAAGAGACACGAGAGTGAGAGCTCACTGTCGAGGCAGAAAAGCCTTTGCCTACAAGATGTCCAAGTCTGCCCCAATGAACGATAAGGTTTGAGATGGAACTAAGCAGGATTTGTTGTAGTTGAACAGAAATCCGAGCGAAATTAGAGTGTGTAAGGTAAGATGTAAGGACGACAGAGCAGCTTGCTGAGTGGGAGCCCTGATTAACCGATCGTCTAGATAGGGGTAGACGTGAACACCTTGAGTCCTGAGGAAGGCTGCAACTACAACGAGGCATTTTGTGAACACTAGTGGTGCAGACGCGAGGCCGAATGGAAGCACTCTGTACTGATAAGTGCTTGGGGCCTACTAGAAACCTTAGGTATTTGCGATGGGATGGAATTATCGCGATATGAGTGTATGTGTCCTGGAGGTCTAGAGAGCAGAGCCAGTCTCCTCTTTGTAGAAGAGGAAGAAGAGAGCCCAAGGTTACCATTTTGAACTTTTCTCGCTGGAGGTACTTGTTGAGGGCACGTAGGTCCAGAATTAGACGAACACCCCCTGATTTTTGGGGGATTAGAATGTACTGGGAATAGAACCCTAGGCCGTGCTGAGAGTAGGGTACTGTTTCTATTGCCTTGGATTGGAGGAGGAGGGAGACCTCCTTTTCCAGAAGGGAGTGATCGGATGTTCTCCACGTCAGTAGAGGTGGGGAGTCCTGTGGAATGGAGAGAAAGTTCAGATGATAACCCTGAGCAATTATCGCCAGGACCCACTGGTCTGAGGTGATTGAGTGCCACCTGTTGAAATAGCACAATTGACCTCCCACTGATATGTGGGGAAATGGAAGCTGGCTGCTGCTCTCTATGCAGGAGTCAAAAACCGGAAGCAGGACCTGGTTGAGGAGGTGCTTGCGGTTTTTGTTTTCATGTCTGACGAGACTGGGGTTTTTGAAACTGTCTCGTAGAACAGGTTCTAGCTGGTGGCGGGCAGGATTTCTTCGGCAGAAGAATGACTTAAGAGTCCTTTCGGAAGGGCTGTTTTGAAGAGTACTCAGAAGGCATCAGAGAGAGCTGTCTTAGGGTCTCATGATGGTCCTTGAGTTTCACCACCATTCGTTGAATCTGCTTGCCAAACAGATTATCTCCTACACAAGGCAGGTCGGATAATCTGTCTTGTACTTCAGGGCGAAGGTCGGAAGACTTGAGCCAGGTCCATCATCTTGCCGAGATAGAAGCTGCAGATACCCTGGTAGCAGTGTCAAAGATATCGTAAGATGATCTGATCTCATGCTTGCCTGTATCAAAACCCTTGTTTACTAGGGTTTGGAGTTGATCTTGAAATTGCTGAGGCAGGGAGTCTATGAAGTCTTATATTTGCTTAAATAAGACCCTATTATATTGGGTCATATAGAGCTGATAAGAGGCAATTCTGGTGATGAACATTGATCCCTGGAAGACACGGCGACCAATGGCATCTAGAAATTTCTGTTCCTTGCCTGGGGGAAAGGAAGTGTGATGTTTTGATCTCATTGCTCTATTCTGGCAGATTCTACAACCACAGATTAGTGATTCAATTGAGGTTTGTGAAAGCCTGGAGCTGACTGTACGAGATAGGTGGTGTCAGCTTTCCTGCTGACTGGAGCAACAGAGCCAGGATGTTCCCAGTTCTTTTTGAGGAGATCCAGAAGAACCTGGTGGATAGGGATGGAGGTTATTTCCTTGGGAGCATCCAGGAATTGTAGCAACTCCATCATTTGATGCCTATTGTTCTGTTCAGTCTGTAATTGGAAGGGAACCAATTCAGACATCTCCTTCACAAAATTTATAAAGGAAAGGTCCTCTGGAGGAGAACGCTTTCTGCTTTCAGTAGGTGAAAGTGGTGAAGGCAAATCATCGGAGTCTCGTGAAGAATCATCAGTCCAAGTATCATAAGGATCAGCCCCTGCTCCTCTAGGGACTAGAGGAGGATGGGGCGGTGGGATCCATGAAGGTCCTGGTCTAGGCTCCGAAGGACTCGAAGGAATAACTGGAGGCACCGATGAAGACATCGAAGGTTCCGGTGCAGGCATCGATGAATGGCTCGGTGGCGCCGACGGCCATATCGGCACCAATGGATGGTTGAGTATGTCATTTGTAATATGCGAAAGCCCTTTTGCAGTCCAGAGTTTGGAGGGCTTTTTCCCTGTAATACAAATGCAGCCTTGGGGAGAAGGTAAGAAGTACAATAGACTGATTAATATGGAAAGCTGAAACTATCTTCAGTAGAAACTTCGAGTGGCTACGAAGAGCCATCCTGCTGAGCCTGGAGTTAGCTAACTTACTGCCAAAGTCAATGCAACTAGAAAAAAAGATTTGTCAAGTCAGGAATGTTAAAGGAGCTGACACCAATGGTTCAAAAGAAGGCCTCATTAATTGAGAGGGGAACACATTGTAATACCATGGAAGAGGTGGTTTCTGTATTAGGGTTTTGACATGCCAGAGACCTTTCACAACATGACAAGCGGATGCATGGAGTGTTAAGATTACTTACCTGGTAATCTCCTTTTCCTTAGTGTATGCAGATGGACTCAAAACAAATGGGTATAGTGTGCTCGTGCTAGCAGTTGGAGATGGATCTGACGTCAGCACGGGTACATATAGCCCCACAGGAAGTGAAGCAATTCAGTAATCTTCCTTGCAAAAGCTGTTATAGCCATATGTGTACTGACCGATCGATTAATCAACAGGATTACCCTGACCAATTGATGGTAGCTGGAGACCGCCAGTGTTCTCAACCGGAAGGCGTCGACACCCGGCAGGGTGGAAGCCCTATTATAAGCAAAACATGGCTTACCGTGAGTCAGCGAACCCCCATGTATACCGGCAGCCGGGCGGGATGCTGAGTCCATCTGCATACACTAAGGAAAAGGAGATTACCAGGTAAGTAATCTTAACATTTCCTAGCGTGTAGCAGATGGACTCAAAACAAATGGGATGTACAAAAGCTACTCCTGGACTGGGTGGGAGGCTGCCCGAGGACCGTGTAGGATCGCCCTCGCAAATGCTGTGTCCTCCCTGGCCTGAACGTCCAGACGGTAGAATCTGGAGAAGGTATGGAGGGAGGACCACGTCGCCACTTTACATATCTCTGCAGGCGACAGCAGCTTAGCTTCTGCCCAAGAGGCCGATTGGGGTGTGAAGCTTGCTGGGCAGACTGGATGGGCCGTTTGGTCTTCTTCTGCCGTCATTTCTATGTTTCTATGTTTCTATGTTTGTGCTCTGGTAGAATGAGCCTTGACTTGTAGAGGTGGTTTTCCTGCCTCTACGTAGGCTGCCTTGATAACTTCTTTAATCCAGCGGGTGATTGTCGGCTGTGAGGCCGCTTCCCCTTGCTTCTTCCCGCTGTGCAGGACGAACAGGTGGTCCGTCTTTCGTACTGCTTCTGACATTTCCAGGTCTCTGGACAGCAGTCTGCCGATGTCGAGATGACGTAGTATTCGACCTTCTTCCGATTTCTTCAAACCTTCCGTGGAAGGCAAGGAAATGGTTTGGTTGAGGTGAAAGTGGGAGACCACTTTAGGTAAAAAGGAAGGAACTGTACGAAGATGGATAGCCTCTGGAGTGATTCTAAGAAATGGATCACGACAGGATAGTGCTTGTAGCTCTGAGATGCGGCGTGCTGAACACACAGCCAGCAAGAACACCATCTTCAAGGAATTTCTAGCGGGATCAGCCTGAAGGCTGATCCCGCTAGAAATTCCAATAATAGGTTAAGGTTCCACAAGGGCACTGGCCACTTCAGTGGCGGGCGAATGTGTTTAACTCCTTTCAGGAAGCGTGAAACGTCTGGGTGCTGGGCAATGGATTTGCCGTCACAACTGGGACTGTAGCAAGACAGCGCTGCTACCTGTACCTTGATGGAGCTGAGGGAGAGACCCTTCTGAAGTCCATCTTGTAGGAAGTCCAAAATGATAGGAATCTGTGCGGTATGTGAATTGGTGCTGTGAGAATCGCACCAGGCTTCAAAAATTCTCCAGATCCTGATATATGTTAGTGATGTGGAGAGCTTGCGTGCTCGGAGGAGTGTATCTATCACCGGCTCTGAGTATCCTCTTTTCTTCAGTCTAGCCCTCTCAATGGCCAGACCGTAAGAGAGAATTGAGCTGGATCCTCGTGGAGAATGGGGCCTTGCCGAAGCAGGTCCCGGTATGGAGGCAGAGAAAGCGGATTCCCTGCCAGTAGTCTTCTCATGTCTGCGTACCAGAGTCTTCTTGGCCAGTCCGGGGCCACTAGAAGAACTAGACCTCTGTGTCGCTGAATCCTGTGAACAATGGTGCCCAAAAAGGGCCATGGAGGAAATGCATATAGTAGGATCCCCTGAGGCCATGGCATCGATCCCCTGAGCTCGAGGATCCCACCTGCGGCTGAAATATCTGGGAACTTGAGCATTGGTCCTGTCTGCTAATAGGTCCATGGCTGGCGTCCCCCAGTGATCCACAATTATCTGAAAGGCTGTGGGTGACAGCTGCCATTCTCCCGGGTTTAGGCTTTCTCTGCTGAGGAAGTCTGCTGCAGTGTTGTCCTTCCCGGCGATATGTATGGCGGAGATGTCCTGAAGATT
This sequence comes from Rhinatrema bivittatum, assembly GCF_901001135.1. Classification (NCBI taxonomy): domain Eukaryota; kingdom Metazoa; phylum Chordata; class Amphibia; order Gymnophiona; family Rhinatrematidae; genus Rhinatrema; species Rhinatrema bivittatum. Next base: position 27,932,425 of record NC_042618.1, on the reverse strand, counting down.
GGCCTCTGCCCAAATCATCAGGGGAGTTATTTCTAGGGACACCTGTTGGCTTCTGGTTCCGCCCTGTCGATTGATGTATGCCACTGTGGTGGCGTTGTCTGACATCACTCTGACCGCTCTGTTGCGAAGTCTGTGGGCAAATCGCAGGCATGCTAGCCTGACTGCCCGTGCCTCCAGTTGGTTGATATTCCATCTTGACTCTTCTCTGGTCCACCGCCCTTGAGCGGTGAGCTCCTCGCAGTGCGCTCCCCATCCGTTCAGGCTGGCATCTGTGGTGAGCTGAATCCAGGTTGGAGGGGACATTCGTAATCCCCGGCCCAAGTGGCTGGGCTGTAACCACCAGCGTAGTTGCTTCCGCACTCTGGCTGGGAGAGGCAGGTGTGTGGTGTAGTCCTGTGATCGTGGACTCCATCGAGATAGAAGGGCGCGTTGCATGGTCTCATATGAGCCCACGCCCATGGCACCACATCCAGGGTGGATGCCATGAGGCCGAGGACTTGGAGATAATCTCGAGCTGTGGGCCGGCTGGCGCTCAGCAAGACCTGCAGATGAGTCCGGAGTTTTGACCTTCTCTTGGAGGTCAGGCTGACCTTGTCTTCCTGGGTGTCGAATTGGACCCCTAGGTATTCCAGCAACTGGGATGGCTGTAGGGAACTCTTCTTTATGTTGACTACCCATCCTAGGCTTTCCAGAAGAGCTAAAACTCTGTTGGTTGCCTGGTGACTCTCTTCCAGTGACTTTGCCCTGATCAGCCAATCGTCCAGGTAGGGGTGGACGAGGATTCCTTCCTTCCTGAGTGCCGCTGCCACTACAACTGTTACCTTGGTAAAGATCCACGGCGCGGTGGCTAATCCGAAGGGTAAGGCCCGGAACTGGAAGTGCCGATTCAGGACTTTGAAGCGTAAATAGCGCTGATGATCCCGATGAATTGGGATATGCAGGTTGGCTTCTGACAGATCTAGGGAGGTGAGAAACTCCCCTGGCTGTACTGAATTCTTGACAGACCGTAGAGTTTCCATGCGAAAACTGGGGACCCGTAGGTGTCTGTTGACTGACTTGAGGTCCAGGACAGGCCTGAAGGTGCCCTTCTTGGGTACTATGAAATAAATGGAATAATGCCCAGAAGGTACCCTCTTCCACAGGTACTGGGATTATGGCTTTTAGGGCCAGGAGCCTCTGTAAGGTCACTTCTAGTGCCACTGCCTTGAGTGACGAACAAGGAGATTCCACAAACTTGTTCGGCGGAAGCCGAAAGAAATCCAGGTAATATCCTTCCCGGATGATGGCGAGGACCCACTGGTCCGAAGTGATCTCAACCCACCTGCGGTAGAAGAGGGTTAGCCTGCCCCCTATGACTGCTACCCTCGGATGGGTCGGCTGATTGTCATTGTGGGTTACGGCCGGGGCCAGAACCCGGGCCGGTTCTCTTCTTGGTGTGCTTAGCCCGAAAGGGCTGATTCCTGGCCTGAGAACGAGGTGCCTGATAGCGAGACCGGTAAGGGTTGAAGCGCTGCGAGTTTCTACCTCTGGATGGTCTAGAAACAGAACGCTGGTTCCTCCTTGACCTGTCTTCTACTAGACGGGGTAATGGAGAAGCACCCCATTTAGTAGCCCAATTCTCAAGGTCGCTGCCGAACAGTAGGGAACCCTGAAAGGGCATTCTTGTGAGTCGAGTCTTGGAGGACGAGTCGGCCGCCCAATTGCGTAGCCAAAACTGTCTTCTGGCTGCCACTGAGGAGGACACTCCCTTGGCTGCCGTACGGACGAGGTCGGAGGCTGCGTCTGTGAGAAATGCGAGACCCGATTCCATGTCTTCTCCCGGGGTGTTATTTCTTGCCTGTGATAAACAGGAGCGCATCACCACGGTGCAGCAAGTCGCGATTCGAAGGGACATGGCTGCTACCTCAAAGGCTTGTTTCAGAATGGTGTCCATGCGTCGGTCATGCGCATCCTTGAGAGCCGCTCCCCCCTCCACCGGAATGGTGGTGCGTTTCACAATTGCGTTAATTATGGCGTCTACCCTGGGGCACGCCAGCAGTTCCTTGGCTGTCTGATCTAGAGGGTACATGCCAGACAAGGCCCGACCCCCTTTGAATGAGGCCTCCGGTGCCTTCCATTCCAGCTCAATTAGCTGCTGTGCTGCTTGTAGGTGGGGAAAGTGGTGAGCCGATTGGCGCAAGCCCTCTAGCAGAGGGTTCTGTACAGTGACCCCCTGGGGGGTCCTGGCCCGAAATGGCCAGCTCCGATAGGCATTGTGAGACCAGGCCCGGCAGATCTTCTTTCCGAAAGAAGCGTCTCATGGTCCAATATGGTTCTATCTCCGAGGGAAGTTCATTCTCTTCAGGGGGCTCCTCACTTACCTGTGAATAATCCGAATCCCCATGATTGGGGCTGTCGGGTGGTGAATGGCTGCGCCTAGGTCTCGAGGGTCCAGGGACCGGATCAACCGGGACGGCAAGACCCATCCGAGGAGCAGACTGCATCTGGACAAAGGCGTGAATCCCCTTAAAAAATTCCACCCAGGAAAGCGAAGCCAGATCTGGCCGCAGGGATACCAGATCTCTCGGATTCCCTGGCTGCTCGCCGCGGCCTGCTAAGTCCGGAGTGTTCTCTAAGGAACCGCTGGGCTGGGACCGGTCCTGTCCTGGGACTACCATGGCTTCCTCACATTGGGCACATAGGGAGTCTGCTTCCTCGCTCTGTGTGGCTCTAAGACTCCATGCTGAGCAGAGGCTTAGAGCATTCATGCCTAATTCTGGGGGTGCGATCTCTGCAGCCGCAAAGGCCTTCTTACGCTCCATTTGCCTCAAATGCAGTGTCAACTATGAACGGGCGCCTATGAATGTGCGCCTATGAACGGGCGCCTTATAAACGTGCGCCTATGAACGGGCGTCTTAGCATATGTGCGGCAAAAACGTGTGCTCACAACGTGCGCCCATCGCGTGCGCTCACAACATGCGTTCAGCAAGCAAAAAGTGCCTAATTAGAAAAGAGAAGTAGGCAGGCAAAAAATGGCGACCTCCCAGGCAGGCGGCCTCGTAGGCAGGCCCAGTTAATCCACACTTCCTCGGAGACCAAGTAAAGATGTACGCCTTACCTTGTCTTCGGTGCTTCCCGGCTGCGGGGGGAGATTACCTTCAACCGCCGCGCATAAGGAAGTGCACCCGCTGCCTCTAGGCCGCGCCCGAACCACTCGGGGGCCAAGCTGCGCCCGAGCCCTTCTCACTCAGGGGCTGGGTCCCTGCCGCGAACCGGCCACCGGACCGAGGCTCCTACCTCCGAGGGACCACAGAAGTCAGCTCGGGAAACTCAACTGGGTGAGTGACCGCCTGGTATCACCACAGGAGTGCGGGGCTCGTCTTCAGTAGATTTCTTCTAAGAATTTAGTCGATAGAATTTGGAAAACACGCTCAGCGAGCGTGGGTAGCTCCAAACTGCTTTGGAGACGGAAATTACTGAATTGCTTCACTTCCTGTGGGGGTATGTGTTCCCGTGCTGACGTCAGATCCGTCTCCAACTGCTAGCACGAGCACACTATACCCATTTGTTTTGAGTCCATCTGCTACATGCTAGGAAAATTTGGTTTGTTATTCAATAAAGTATGGTAAGCCATGATGGCGCCAAGATGTACTCTCACTGAGGCAGTGGCGAGGCTTGCATTAGATAGCTGAAGCAAACATTGCAAATGTTATGGAGGCTCACCTGAAAAGGGATCAGAATCATGATATTGGGACCAGATGGAAAATCTCTTCCATATGAAGGCAGTTTTTCCTGGTTTAAGGCTTTCTAGAGGAAATTAATGTATCATCACAGATGGGAAGAGAAAGCTGGCAATCGCTGAGCATTCAGCATCCATGCCTTTATTTTATTTATAAAATTTATACACCACCTATCAATTACTAAGTGGTTTACAATAAAAAGGTTAAGAGCTGAGAGAATGGGATGATAAAACATCCCATTGTCTTGAGTCAGAAGAGCAGATTTGGATCCAAACGGTATGGGAGGACTGCTGGAAAACTCGATGATACACACATCAAATTTGCCTGGGTCATGCTGGAGGTATAAGGATCAGGCAGGCTTGATCTCTGAGAACTTTCTATACCACTGTAATGCTATCAGTGGAAAAACGTACATGAGGCTTTTGACTCAATTGAGAAGGAAATCATTTTGTGCTAGCCTCAGATTGCTTAGAAGAATGGAGCAAAATGATTTAGTTTTGTGTTTCGCTGTGACACAAACAGATCCACTGTCAGAAGACGCCAGGAATTGAAGAGTTTGCTCACTACTAATTGCTGAAGAAATCGCTCATGGTGTCAAAATACTCTGCTTAGATGATCCACTACAATGTTGGAAACACCTCATAGGCAAATTGCTTGCAAAGTAGCCTGGTGCCATTCCACCCAGTTCCAGTTCTATAGTGCTTCTCGGCAGAGAAGGCACTATCCTGTTTCTCCCTGCTTGACGACATAGAACATGGCTACTTGAACGTCTAAACAGGATACACTTTTTGTAGAGGAGATGTGGGAACAGAGTCAGCATGCCAGATTGCTCTTAGTTCCAAGAGATTGATTTGGAAGAGATTCCTATGGTGTCCAGGGACCTTGGATAGGGAATTGCTCTACATGGGCTCCCCAATCTTTGGCTGAGGCGTCTGTTGGAAGGAAAAGTTGATGAGGACATAACTGGAATGGAACACCATTCTGAAGTACATGTGGACCCAGCTACCATTACAACTCTCTCATTTGTGGTGCTATATGTTTAACTGAAGACAGTGGCTGAGGGAGTTGATCCAACTGGAGCTAACAAATGTTTAGATGGGTCAGTGGAACTACATGGAAGGCTGTCGCCACATAACCAAGCAGTACTAGAGGCCTTCTGAAAGTGGACCTAAGATGGGAAAGCTGCACTAGAATGAGCAAGATTATGGTCGACATCTAATCATTGGGCAGGAATGCTTTATGAAGCAAGACTCTACACAGGCTCCTATGAACTAAATGTTTTGTATGGGCTGTAGATTGAACTTCTCAAAGTTAATAAGAAAAGCTAAACCCTATGGCTACAAATAGCCACATCTAGAGGGCAGTTTCTCTTGAAGTTCCTGGATTAAGCCAGTCGTTCAGATATGGGAAAACCTGAATATCCTGGTGACAGAGGTGACCTGCTGCTACTGAAAGGCATTAGGGTAAAGATTCTGGGGCAGAGGACAGTTCAAAGGGAATTTTTCTATTGATAGCGGGAGGAATCTACTTGGAACACCGGGTAATGCCAATGGGCCAAGTAGACTGGAATATGAGAACAGAAAAGGGCAACCAAAATGATAAAGGGGATGGAACAGCTCCCCTATGAGGAAAGGCTGAAGAGGATAGGGCTGTTCAGCTTGGAGAAGAGATGGCTGAGGGGGGGATATGACAGAGGTCTTTAAGATCATGAGAGGTCTTGAACGAGTAGATGTGAATCGGTTATTTACACTTTCGGATAATAGAAGGACTAGGGTGCATTCCATGAAGTTAGCAAGTAGCACATTTAAGACTAATCAGAGAAAATTCTCTCTCACTCAATGCACAATTAAGCTCTGAAATTTGTTGCCAGAGGATGTGGTTAGTGCAGTTAGTGTAGCTGGGTTCAAAAAAGGTTTGGATACGTTCTTGGAGGAGAAGTCCATTAACTGCTATTAATCAAGTTTACTTAGGGAAAAGCCACTGCTATTAATTGCATCAGTAGCATGGGATCTTCTTAGAGTTTGGGTAATTGCCAGGTTCTTGTGGCCTGGTTTGGCCTCTGTTGGAAGCAGGATGCTGGGCTTGATGGACCCTTGGTCTGACCCAGCATGGCATATTCTTATATTCTTGTAGGCGTCCAAGATCCAGGACACACATCCATTCACCATGTTGAATGAATGGTAAAATTGGGTGAGTGTTCATTTTGAATTTCTCTCAGAAGTTATGCTTGAGGAGGAGCCACAGGTCCAGGATTGGTTGCCGTCCCCCTGACTTCTTGGGAATAAGAAAATATCTGGTGTAGAAACCTCGCTGCTGTTACGATGCAGGGAAGATCTCTATCGCTTGGTGTTGCACATTCAGATGAATCAGAGATATGAGAAGGATCTGGTCAGAGCTGGAATTGGGAGAAATGCAACTGATATCCATGTTGCACAATGCTGAGGATCTGAGAGTCCTTATTTGACACCACTGATAGAGGAAATGCTGAATTCATCCCGCTACCAAAAGGTTAGGATAGGGATTGGATAGTATCAAAAACTGAGCCCTGGCTTAGGCTGGGCCTATTGAACTGTTTTTGGCTGATATTCCCTTTGACTAGATCTAGCTGGAAGATGACTACACTGGGACGGAAGAGGATGGAGCCAGTACTGTTGAGAAAGTTGATATTGCTATTGGTGAAAGTACTGACGTTTGTAAGGATAGTAAGGATGACATACCAGGGAGAGAGATTGGACTACCAAATTTTGATCCTTTATCCGTGAGACCATTTCTTGGGAGTTTCTTTCTGAAGAGGTTGTGTCCCAAGCATGGGAGGTTGGCAAGTTGTTTGTGGACATCCTCTGTGATAGAATTGGTTCATAGCCACACCATGCAACACTCCAATAGATATTGCGAATACATGCAAAGCAGAATCAAAGGAGCAGGTAAAGCAAAATTGCTTACCTTGTAATAGGTATTATCCCAGGACAGCAGGATGTAGTCCTCACATATAGGTGACGTCACTGACAGAGCCCTATCGCGGGAAAAACGTCTGTCAAAGTTTCTAGAAACCTTTGAATGGCAGCCTGAGGCTACTGAGCATGCCCAGCATGCCATGATATTCTCTGCCACAGGGGTCTCACGCCAGTCTCGTATGTAGCAATAAACTTTAGCAAAAATACAATAGGAAAAAATCTGAGACCCAACTCCGCGGGGTGGCGGGTGGGTTTCGTGAGCACTACATCCTGCTGTCCTGGGATAACACCTATTACAAGGTAAGCAATTTTGCTTTATCCCAGGACAAGCAGGATGCTAATCCTCACATATGGGTGATTAGCAAGCTAGAGGCCGAGTCATTTATGTTGAGGCAACAGTGAAGTATTGTTGTTGGAATGAGTCAGCCGAAGATCACAGCAGGTTGGTGCAGAAGGAGTTGGGTTTAAACTGGAAACAAGTTCTTTAAGACAGATTGTCCATAGGCTGAATCTTGTCGTCCTTTATCTAAACAGTAATGAGCTGCAAAGGTGTGAAGAGAACTCCATGTTGCTGCTTTACATCTGTCAATAACTGGCACGGAACGATAGTGTGCTACTGAAGTTGACATTGTTCTTACTGAGTGTGCTTTTACTCGCCCTTGGAGAGGAAGGCCTGCTTTTTCATAGCAAAACTGTATGCAATCTGCTAGCCAACTGGATAGAGTATGTTTACCCACTGCTTTCCCTGGTTTGTTTGGATCATAAGAAACAAAAAGCTGATTGGATTTCCTTTGGGCTGCAGAGCGGTTTAAATAAAAGGATAGAGCACGTTTGCAGTCCAAGGTATGTAAGGCCCGTTCTCCTTGGTGAGAATGAGGCCTTGGAAAGAATGTGGGTAAAACTATGGATTGGTTCAAGTGGAATTCCGTAACTACTTTGGGAAGGAATTTTGGATGTGTGCGGAGAACCACCCTATCATGTAGAAATTTTGTGTAGGGTGCGTATGTTACAAGAGCTTGTAACTCACTAACCCTTGTAGCTGATGTAATAGCTATGAGGAAGATAGTCTTCCATATGAGAAATTTAAGCGCACAGGAATCTATGGGTTCGAAAGGAGAACGCATGAGTCTTGTTAATACTAAATTCAGGTCCCATTCTGTGACTGGTGGCCGAATTGGTGGTTTGAGTCAAACCTCTCATAAACCTACTGACAAGAGGTTGTGTGGAAACTGGTGCATCTCCTATTTTCTCATGGTAAGCAGAGATTGCACTTAAATGTACTCTTACAGATGAAGTCTGGAGACTAGAGTCTGAAAGGTGGTATAAGTAGTCTAATAGAGAAGTTGTGGGGCAGGTGAAAGGATCAATATTGTTTTGTCTGCACCACAAAGTAAATCTTTTCCATTTGGAAGAATAATTCTTTCGTGTGGAAGATTTACGTGAAGCTATAAGGACTTGGGATACATTGGTTGAAAGGTTGAGTGGTTGTAAAATCAAGCTTTCAACATCCATGCTGTTAGGGATAGGGATTGGAGGTTGGGATGGCGCAGCCGACCCTGATCCTGAGTTATAAGAGTGGGAGCTATGTCCAGGCGAATGGGATCCCTGACAGAGATTGAGGAGTATTGGAAACCATACTTGTCGAGGCCAATACGGGGCTATGAGTATCATGGTCCCCTTGTCCTGTTGTAGCTTCACAATAGTTTTGGTTATGAGCGGTATCGGAGGATACGCATATAATAGGCCTGAGTTCCAGGGGCGAGCAAAAGCATCCTTGGCTGGCTGATTTTTCTGTTTGTGTAAAGAACAGTATTCGTCCACTTTGTGATTCAGATGTGACGCAAAGAGGTCTATCGTTGGTTGTCCCCAATGTTGGAATATCCTTGTTGCTACTGAGGGATCCAGGGACCATTCGTGTGGTTGGAATTGACGACAGAGTCGATCTGCCACTACATTGTGTATGCCTGCCAGATAAGTGGCCCGGAGGAACATTGAGTGTGTCAGGGCCCAGCCCGAAATCTGTGCAGCTTCTTGACAAAGGAGATACGAGCCCTTACCTCCCTGTTTGTTGATGTACCACATGGCTACTGTGTTGTCCATTTTGATGAGAACAGTCTTGTGTGAGAGGCAGTCTTTGAATGCATGTAGCGCATAACGTATAGCTCAAAGCTCTAGGAAATTGATTTGAAATGTTGCTTCGAGCTTTGTCCAAGTCCCTTGGGTGTGGAGATTGTCTATGTGAGCTCCCCAACCCAAGGTGGATGCATCTGTAGTTAATGTTATCTGCGGGACTGGTTGTTGAAAGGATAGGCCTTTTCGCAAATTGTCCCTGTTCACCCACCAAAGTAGAGATGAACGTAGCTGGTGGGTTATTTGTATTGAAGAGTGTAGTGGTTAAATGGCTTGTATCCATTGTGATATTAGTGTCCATTGGGTTACTCTCATGGCAAGCTTGCCATGGGAGTGACGTGAACAGTGGAGGCCATATGGCCTAACAACGTTAGAAACTGATGAGCTGTTGCTTGTTTCCTTGAGTGAAGTGAGTTTGCCAATAGGGATATTGTTTCTGCTCGATCTTCGGGTAGAAAGGCTCTTGATAGGAGAGTGTTCAAGCCTGCACCTATGAAATGAAGTAGGTGAGATGGAATGAGATGGGATTTCTGATAACTGATGAGAAAACCCATAGAGTGAAGGAGCGAAATTGTTCGATTGAGAGAGACGAGAGCTCCTTCTTGAGAGTGACTTGTGATGAGCCAGTCGTCTAGATATGGAAAGACATGGACACTTTGCTTGTGCAAGTGTGCTGCTATGACTGCTAGGCATTTTGTGAAGACTCTTGGAGCAGAAGCAAGTCCGAATGGCAGTACCTTGTACTGATAATGTTGATGACCTACCATGAAACGCAGATACTTGTGGTGAGGGGGAAATATTGGAATGTGAGCATAAGCGTCTTGAAGGTCCAGAGAACAAAGCCAATCTCCTGTTGAAGAAGTGGAAGCATGGTGCCCAGAAAAACCATCCTGAACTTTTCTTTTTTTTAGAAATTTGTTGAGATTTCTGAGGTCTAGGATGGGACGTAGGCCCCCGGTTTTCTTTGGAATGAGGAAATAGCGGGAATAGAATCCTCTTCCTTTCTGAGACCTGGGTACGAGTTCTACAGCCTTGGCTCTCAGAAGGGAGGATAATTCTATTTGTAGTTAAAGTTTGTGATTTTCGCTGAGATGAGAATGACTGAGGAAAATCATGGGGAATTGAAATGAAATTGAGTTGATACCCTTGGTCTATTACTGATAGGACCCATTGGTCCGATGTTATTGATGTCCAATTGGTGTAAAAGCTGGACAGTCTGCCTCCTACTGGCAGTGTTGACTGAGGGTTCGAGTAAAGGCTTTGTTCCCTGGATGTGTTTTCAAAATCCAGTAGCAGGCCCAGTAGCTTTCTGTTGCCTTTTTTGTGGTCTTTGCTGGGATCTTGTAGACCTCGGTCTAGAAGCAGGGGGATAATATCTGCGTTGTCTGTAGACAGGCCGTCTGGTGTCTCTACGTAGGGGCCTGCGGCTAGGATGCGTGGAAGAATCATGTGGAAGGGAGGATAACTGTCAAAGTTTCTGTGGGTTCTCGCAACTGTGAAACTGCCTCTTGTACCTTGGAGCCAAAAATTATCTCCAAGGCAAGGAAGATCGACTAGCTTATCCTGTACCTCTGGCCTTAGGTCTGAGGCCTTGAGCCAGGCCCATCTTCGAGCACTGATACCTGATGCAGCAACTCGTGAAGCCGTGTCATAACTATCAAAGGCAGCTCATACCTCATGCTTTCCAGCATCTAACCCCTTGTTTATAATAGCCTGCGCAGCTTCCTGGTATTGTGCGGGCAGTGACGGTACAAACTCTTCCATTTGTTTCCAGAGGTTCCTCTGGTATTGAGTCATGTATAAATGGTATGCTGAGATTTTAGAATTCAGCATTGCTCCTTGAAATAATTTGCGGCCCATTTGATCCAGAAATCTTATCTTTTCCTGGAGGTGTTGATGAATGGGCTCTAGTTCTTCTGAATCTCTTCTGCGCCGATTCTACCACCACTGAGTGGTGGGGGAGTTGTGTTTTCTGATATCCTGAAGTGGATTGTACAAGATAAGTTGACTCTACCCGTTTATTCATTGCAGGAGCCATGCAGGGATGCTCCCAAAGGCGTTGTTGCAGTTGTAAAAGGATTTCATGAACAGAAATGGCTAGTGTGTGCTTAGGGGGGGGATCTACAAATTGGAGCACTTCCAAAGTTTGTTGCCTACTGTCCTGTTCAGCTTGCAACTGGAAAGGGTTGGAATCTGCCATTTCTTGAACAAAATTTGAAAATGAAAAATCCTCTGGAGGTGATTGTTTTGTAGCATGAGGTGGGGACGGATCAGACAAAGTCCTCTGATCAGGGATCAGACTTAGTGTCAGACCAAGTATCATAATGAGTTGGTTGATGATGGGTAGGTGTAGTCCTGTGGGGAGGAGGTACACCAGAGGGCCCCAGTAACGGTTCATCAGGTGAAAGGTCCTCTACCTGCTCTTCTACTGGGTTAGATGGCAAGGAGGATAGTAAGTCATGGTATCTCTTGGTAAAGATACCATGTAATGCCGCTTCTTCTGACATTGGAAGCTTGGGAAGTGATGGTAGACGTTGAGTCAGAGGGTTTTAGCTGAGTCGATGACTTTGGTCTCAAAACCGGTGGTTTCGTAAGCAGAGGCATGGTGGGTGCCATAATGTACACTGACATCGATGGAACAGGCGATGTCGATGCAGATAGAAATGAAAATATCGATGCAGGAGTAGAAATTGAAGCTGTTGATGGCACCGAAGAGCTTGGCATCGATGGAAGTTCTGTCATCGAGAAAGGTACCGATAGGGATGAGAATGACACCGATGACGTTGTCGAAGACAGCATCGGCATGGTTTGTGGCATCGATATTATCAAGGATTTCGGCTCGATTATCAGCATCGGCGATGTCGCCAGAACTTGTGCCTGTAAAGCCTCCATTACAATCTGTTTGATGAGGACAGTTAGGTCCGGAGTAGTCAACGCAGGCATCGGCGATGACGTAGTCAATGGCACTGTAGACACTGAGGTTAGCGGAGCATCAGTGGATTTATGCCGCTTTGCAGACTGTTCTGCCGGTGGTGGAAACGATGGGGATGCCGCGGGTCGACGATGTCGATGCTTGTGTTTGGGCTTTGGTTCCGAGGCTGACCTGGTCGATGATGTGGACGGGGTCGGTGATAAAGCGTCCCCGGATCCTTCAAGGTGTCGTTTTTTAAGCAGGAGTTTTAGTGACTCCTGAAGGAGAGGACTTCGAAGTAGACGGTGATGGTACCAACTGGAGATGGAAAAGATGAGCCATTTTTTCCTGTTGGAGCTTCCGACCCTTTGGGGTCATCTCCTGGCATTGTTGGCACTAAGATATTTCATGTTTTTCTCCTAAGCAGATCACACATCCAAGATGTGGATCTGTTATTGACATGGTCCGGTTGCAGGAAGGGCATTTTTTGAAACCGGAGGCCATGTTTGTATCGACAGCCATCAATGAAATAATTCTGTGAAAATTTGAATCAGTGAGAAAGCCAGAAATCGATAAAGTTTTGTCACCGTCCGGTGACAAAGGTGAAGTGAGACCAGATGTGGGAAAAAAATGAGAATTTAAAGTGACTTTTTTAGTCAAAGTTGTGAGAAATCTCACAGGGCTCCTGTCCCCGCGATGCTAATGGCAGCGCAGAAAACGAAGACTGGAGTGAGACCCCTGTGGCAGAGAATATCATGGCATGCTGGGCATGCTCAGTAGCCTCAGGCTGCCAGTCAAAGGTTTCTAGAAACTTTGACAGAAGTTTTCCCGCGATAGGGCTCAGTCAGTGACGTCACCCATATGTGAGGACTAGCATCCTGCTTGTCCTGGGATAAGTATGGTTTCAACTTTTGAAGATAATCATGAATGATTGTACAAAATAGAACTGATGAATGGGAATGTGTACAGTGAGCATTGTGCTCTAGAATGCTCTTTTGCCAAAATTGTCCAGAAGTTTGTGATCTTCCCCAGTGGAGAGTTGGAATAAATTTTCCTTTTCTTTGCTTTCTTCATAGCTGATTCTATTATAACAGACTGATGTGGGAGATGTATCATGTCACATCCTGGAACGTACTGATCTCAAAACTTGAGATCCAGCTTTCTCGAGATGAAGCAGCAAGATATGGGCCTCTCATAGTTTTAAGAAGTAGTGCCTTAAGAATGTCATGAACTGGTAAGATAGCAGTTTCTGTTGGTTTATCCAAAATTTTTAAGAGACCAAGGAGTTTGGTTCATAGGTCTTTGTCCTCACGGACATGAATACCCAATGCTGTTGCCAATTTTTCAATAAATTTAGAATAGGTGAAGTCTTCCAGGGAAGAAGAATACTCTGTTACATCTAGGGGAGGGTCCAATGGTGTTCCAGTGAATTCTTCAGAGTCTGAAGGTAGCTGTTAACCAGGATTCCAATGATGAAGAAGATAGGCAGTCCTCTGAGGTTGCCACCACAAGAGTGGTCGCCACTACAATTGACTATGTTGATGAAGGTTTTAGCATACCTAAAAGTGAGTTTGGGACTTCAGACTGAAAAACTGCTGAAGCAAGAGTGGAAAATAGGTTGGAGTGTTCCATTTGCCTTTTGCTAGGGAAATAAAGAAGATTCTCACTAAGTCTTCAGCTTGGTCACAGGACTGCTATATCCTTTGCCCTGGGATTAGCAGAGGAACATCTTCTGAGACTAGGACTAGTTCCTGAATTATATTAGGCAGGGGATTCAAGGTCAGCAGTACTAGTAAACAGATAGGATCTGGTGTTTGTAACTGAAGACTTTTGGTTACTAACCTTAGGGTATTAGCTGTCTAACCAAGGGAGAAAAGTAAGGGTACTCTTACTCCTCCAGATCTTGGATGGCTAATATATGTGTAGGTAGTCCTCTCAGGTCCCAGGAAGGTGATGCAGAATCTTTGGGAAATATAGAGGATTTTGAGCTCCTCATGGGCTGCAGGATCGAAGGAAGATTTGGAGCACAATATTAGTGGAACGCATCATAACCTGCATAGAGTATCCCAGGACATGATGTGGAAAACACAGTCATACCAGAAGAACAAAAATGTATCTAGTGGATTGGCACAACTTGCATCGGTGCATCGTGGTAGTGTGTGCCGATGAACCTTGCAACTGAACATAGTGCAGTTGAACTTCAAGCATCGAGAGCATCAATGCACCATGCATCAATGCCTTTGAGTGCATTGACTATATAGAGGTTCTATATTTCAAATGTGTTGATGCATCGTGCTTCGACACAGCATAAGTAGATGTATCAGTTTTTCAATACTTCGATGCACCATGCTGGGAAGAAGCCTGCACTGGCAGCAACAGAGGAAAGGCTTGATGCTGCTTGCACCGATGCACCTCGATGCTTCTTCAATGCAGATAGGGATGGCTTGAGGGAGTGATGTCACTTGTGTTGGTGTTCAAGTACCTAGACTCTGTGGCCACAGACCTTACAGATGAGGGAGTTTTGGAACATCTCTGACTCAAAAGCAGACTCAAGGAGGCAGACAATGCTGCACTGCGGAAGGAAGATCTACTGCCACAATTTAAGAGATTTACACAGTTCTTCCATGTGCCTGGCCTTACAGGCTTTACACATTATCTGATCGTGCTCCAGTTCCAAACAGCGGTAGCATAACTCATGGCAGTTAGTGAGGGACATGACTTTTTCACATGAAAGTTTTTGAATTCACTAACTGTCGTTGGCTTTTCCTTGTGGCTTGACATCCTGTGAGTGTTAAAAAAAAAAAAATGGAGAAAAAAATGACTGAGGCGGCTCACAAGGCAACACCTCCTTGGGAAATCCCACACATGCTCAAGTAGAGCTCAAGGCTCTACAGCTCGGAGAGGCAAATCCATTCAGATGACATCACATACATGCAATGGCTAATTTGGCCAGCTTAACAACACAAAACATGTTTAACTATGTACCAGATTCAATGAAATATACAATTTGACCAGGGCTGCCCAAACCTTTGCTATGCCATGGTAACAATAGTGAAAAGTAAAATGTCAGTAATTAAGCAATGGATATAACAAAGAAAACTTTAAAAACATGTCATTCAAATGTTTCCCATTTCAGAAGTGAGACATTTGACCAAGCCTTATATCCCAGTGCATTATGGTGTTTGTGGTTCAAATTCTTCCAGGTAAAGTCAGCACTATGGGTACCAAAATGCAAATAATCTCCCTCCAGAAATTAGATCACTTGGCAGCTTATTTGAATGTGTTTTAATATTTCTTAGACCAAATGGCCACAAGTCACTTTAGAAGTTTCTAACTTTAAAGAGTAAATACAGAATGTAGCTAGACAATATATGGCTATTTTGTCTTTGGTAACAAGTTGCTTCTGTAAAAACGTATGATTTACCTGGATTCCTTCAGAAAAAATTCATAATATGATTTTTCAAAACAATCTACCCTTATTTCAACTTTAAAGATTTGTTTAAAATTTCAACATTCAATTCTTTCCATTTATTGTGTAGCAGTCCTGCTATTTATTATAGTCAAGATTTAACAAAAATGCATCAAGATCTACTTGAAAAAATACTATGATTAGAAAATTTATAAAAAACTAGCGGTACCCGGCCACGCGTTGCAGTGGCAGAGTCAGGTTCTTTACCCTCCCTCCCCCATCCCCATTTACCTCAGTCACTCATCCTCCTCCCCCTTGGTCACTCACCCCCCCCCTTCCCCGTCCCCACCCCAACACTCTCCCCTTATTCTCCCTCCCCTGACACTCACCTCCCCCCTCATTCTCCCTCCCCTGACACTCACCTCACCCCGCCTACTGCCTACACCCTTCAGATCAGAAAACCTGTGTCTTTCTATTTCTGTGGGAACCCCCCACCCCCAACAAAAACCCCCAATCCCAACCCTTTAAATCAAATAATAACCCCCCACCCTCCTGCCCCCTCCCAAGACCTGGGAAATTAAAATTGTTGATGCTACATGTGGTCTGTCCCTGGGTGCGCATTATGTAGCCAAATAGGGGAGTGCCTAACCAAATTTGCACTTCCAAATTTGTTTTGTGGTCTGGGGAGGGCTATTTTGGTGCGTTCCCGAGATTGTGCAAGTTTAGTATATGTATTTGTGTGTGAACCTCCCCCTTCCCCCAAACAACAACCCTATGAGAAAAGTTCTCTTAAACTAACCACCCCACACTCTCCTGCCCCCCCTCCCCCAGCCCTGCGAAAAACAGTAGCCCACCCCCTGCCCCCCCCCCCCAGAGTTGCTGAATGAATTAAACCTGTCCCCCCGTGACCCCTCCCCAAGATGTTCGCAATAAATTCGTTACCACCCCCCACCCTCCAGACCCCCCGAGACCTGATAAAAATGTCAGTCGGTGGAGCGGGCGTTCAGGAGCGGTCCGGGAGCAATGTATTGGCATTGGTCTGTCGGCTGCGAGCACTGAAACAGGTTCCGACGGCCCTTTGCCCTTACTACGTCAGTGGGGTGGAGCAATGGCAGCGGTAGGCCCTCTGACATAGTAAGGGCAAAGGTCCGCCGGCTGCCAGTCCTGAAAATGGCACCGAGGGGCCCTCGCCCTTACTATGTCTCATGGGCTACTGCCGCCATTGGTGTCCCCGAGTGGCATAGTAAGGGAAAGGGCCGTCTGCGCCATGTTGATTGCTGGCAGCCGACGGCCATAGTGCAGGAGATATGTCCCGGACCGGTCCTGGCCTGCCGCTGGAGCCTCCCGGACTTTTGTCAGGTTTTGTGTGTGTTGTGAGGACCTGGGAAGTAAATCAATTTGGCATGTGTGTGGGGGGTGTGAGGAGGGTGGTGGGTGTATTTTATCTGTAAAGGAAATAGTTATCTTCCGGCGAAAAAAGTGCGCGAATGTGTTAAAATGGAAGTGAAACATGGACCTGGACTGGTGAAATGATTAGTGTAGCATGGGTTAGTGTAAGGTGTAACAGATGGCGCTTACGTCCAGCAGATGGCGCTGTTTTCTCAAAAAAAAATTTTAACCTATTTTACCTGTCACAGGTGTGACATATCTGTAATGTGAGTACAGAAGAACCTTCCTGTATGCGAAATGAAGGTTGTGTCCAAATTTGAAAGCAATCTGTTCAGTGGTTTCTGAGATTAGCGATTTTATCCAAACTATTTAACATTTTTATTTATATAGATATATTCATTCATTAAATCTCATATGGGGGGGAATAAAAAAAATAAGAAAAGAGAAATGCGATAAAATAAAATATTCAAAGGTCATATTTAAAATGCCACAGTTAAGCAGACCCACATTTATAAAGTTATAAGCTAGTTAACATATCTGAACACTTGTTTACAATAAGGAAAATATACTGTACCTTTTGTGTGCACTCCTAATCTGTACGATCCAAACGTAAAGATTTTCCCGCCAACATTTTCAATTACAGATTGTGGAAGATTCTAATGGGATAACCATACAATGTAGTTACTCTCCAAAACATGGTAACAAATGGGTAGACAATTTTGATATGCACTACCTTTTAATGAAACCAACAACTCCTTAAACAGGCACTAAGGATCTGGAATCTATATAAATATCCGAAAGACTGCAAAAATCACTTCATTTATCCAATCTAGCCCTACCTTATAGGCTAAAAAGTGTTGACACCATCACTTAGCAAAAATACACCTTAAATTCAGTTTTTATTTAGGTGGTGGTGGTGTCAACATCTGTGTCGGCCCCGAGATCAACCAGAAAGCAAGTTTGCTTACCTATCAATAGGGCTCTCCATAGACAGCAAGATGAAATAGCCATGATGTGTAAGGTGACGTCTTATGTTGGTAGTGAACAGAGCCCTCTCTCCTAGCTCAGGAAACATTTTATTGAGAATACAAAATGGATCCCACATGTATACTCTTACGAGTTCCTCAGTCTTTTTGCAGAACTTAACTTTAGTGAGACAGTCAACTCTCCAGGGAGGTGGGCAAGTAATAAGCATGGCTAATTCATCCTGCTGTCTATGAAGAACTCTGTTTACAGATAAGTAAATTTGCTTTCTCCATCGACAAGTTGGGCTGAATTAGCCAGCGATGATGCAAAGGGGAGTCCCAAGTTGAGGGATGCACAGCAGAAAACCTACTGAGTAAACAACCCAACCCCACCAATGGAATGGACTACTGGGTGAACAGGATGCACAAAACTGCAAGACCAAAACTGTCAACTCTTAATATGCTGTCCAGTCAGTAGTGGGATTATGCAAGTGCAAGTGCATAATAGTTATTGATTCAGTTCACTAGCCAATTTGACTGCATTCTTCGCAATCATTACTCCCAGTCTATTGGGATCAAAAGATACCAACAACTGAGAAGCCTGACAATGAGGCAGAGTCATTTCTCAACTAGCAGGCAAGGATCTCTTGCAGTCCAAAGAATGAAAACTTTCCAAGGCTTCACTTTTATGCACATGAAGCCTTGGAAAGAAAGTTGGAACAGCTTAGATTATGTAAAAAGCTAACACCACTTTTGAAAGAAACATGGAATGATTACACAGTACTACCCTGTTGTGGACAAGCTGAATATGGTGAATAATTTACTGACCCATTGCACAGACATGATGGCTATCAACAGTAGCACCTTCCATGTGAAGAACTTCAAAGAGGCCAACTCCAGAGATTCAAATGGAGGCTTTGTAAGATGAGCCAAGACTTCATTAAGATCCCAAGGCACCGGAGGCTTGGAATGCCACAATACCTTCATGAAGTTGAATACCAAGGATGAATGGAGACTGGAGCTCCCTCTGCTTTGTGATGGCATGCCACAATAGAACAGAAGTATAGTTTCACCAAGGAAGTAATAAACCCTGATGAAAGGGGAACAGGTACAGCAGCAAGTTCTCTGGGATACAGGCAAACAGATCCAGAGAGCCAGCCTGAACCACAGGACCTTTAGTTGAAGGTTCCTGGCCAAAAATCAAGACATCCTCCATCTCCTTTGGAAGCGGCAGGGAGGAAGCAACCCGGTATTCAACATCTATGCTGTGAGGGTCATAAAGGACAGATTTGGCTGGTGAAGCTTGTCCCGTCCCATGTCCACCTCCCCTCTCCTGGCATGGCAGGAGATGAAGTCCCCAATGGGATCAGAGGCTGCACAGACAACTGGACAAAGGATGGAAACCACACCTGTTTTGGACAGAGAGTAGTAAAGATCACTTCTACTCAATCTCTGATCACCATTTGGATTGTTCTTAAAATCAATGGGATTGGCATATAAGCATAAAGACCAATATCCCAGTACAGTAGAAAAGCATCAGGAACTGAGCTGCAGCTACTTAGAATTATGGAGCAGAACTGTTCAACTTATCTGTTGCTTTCTGTAGCAAACAAATCAATTGCTGGATGACCTCAAAGGTCAAATAAGTTGTTGCCACTCACTGGTCCAAGTCCCATTCGTGCAGTAGGACTCTGCTAAGGCAATCCACCAGCATGTTTAAAGTACCTGGAAGGTAGGTTGCTTGTAAGTTCCATAATTAAGAACTAAAATAAGGATCCTGAAACACTTCTGACATAGAACAAAGGATCCTGTCCACCACTGTTGTCTGTATCTGGATTTAGATACAAGGGATACAGTGCATGCAAATCTCTCATATGCATATTCATTGTGGATATCCTGAAAACCAAGCCTGTTTGTGCCCCTTGAGGAGTGGAGTTGGCCACACCTGCATTAAAAGGTTTTAAAGGGAATTTAGAGAAATTCTGGCAGCTCAACTGGCTAACCTCTTCAATGTTTCTTTAGAATCCGCAGTACTCTCCAAAAAAAAAAAAAAAAAAAAAATACAAAAACTAAGGAACACTCCATGAAGTTAATAAGTAGCACATTTAAAACAAATCAGAGAGAAAATTGTTCACTCAACACCATAAAGCTCTGGAATTCATTGCCAGAGGATGCAGTAAAGGCAGCAAGCATAGATGTGAAAGCGTGCCCTTACCTACCCCACCTTAACTAGTGCAAGAAGCCTGGGCCACCATATATCCCATTGAGGGAGACAGCTCTATAGGCAGAACTCTGCTGGGTAGGAAAAGCTCTGATGGGCAGGGTAAGAGGCAGAGCCCAGACGTGGAAGAGTCAGAAAGATACTTGGATATACAGGGAGAAGAATGGTCAGCAGAAAAAAAAGAAGACTATATTGCCCCTGTAAATCCTCTGAAATCTCATTGGAAATACTGAATACAGATCAGGAGTCAGACCAGAAGGTGACTACTAAAATGATCCGTGATCTTTGTTCTAAAGCATATGGAGATAGACAAAGATGAGACATTTAAATCCCTCAAAGTTTCAATGCATAGGAGATGGGCCTCTTTCAAATGAAAGGAGGCTATAGAACAGGGCCATGGGATGAGGGTGAAAGGGGGACTCAGGAGTAATCTATGAAAAAGATATTTTACTCCTAGGGGAAATTCTGCGCAATACAGAATTCACGCAGATTTCCCCCACTGCAGAATTTATGTTTTCTATGCAGAATTTTGCAGGAATTGCCTCCCAAGTGTTAAAAGTGACACTACAGGCCTGCAGATGGTAGAGAAGCTGGTGATATCTCTCTACACCAGTGGTTCTCAACCTTTTTTCTGTCGGGACACACCTGACAGATGGTTTTCACATGCATGACACACTGACCCACGATAGTCACAGGGCTAGATGTAAAAGTACAGTTTGCATCCATGGGAACCCCCCCTGACCCACAATAATGGATGTAAAGCAGAATTATGACATTCCCCATACAACTCACCCTACAAAAAAAGATATTCTGGTTCTGGTGTCATCTCAGTATGCTGGAAATTCCAACAATTAAATCTGCAAGTTTAGCATTAACCAGAAAAAGAGCTTTTTCTGTTGCAGGACCTACTCTGTGGAACTCTATTCCTGAATATATCCGACTAACAGTTAATCATAATGAGTTCAAAAAAAGCATTAAAAACGTATTTACTTGCGCATATAATATAATTGAGTGACCTTTCAATTCTGTTGATATTCATTAGTATCTGCTGCAAGGTGATTATAATGTAATGATTATCATGTATGTTAAGATTTTATGTTGATGTATGATGCTATTGTGTATGTTTTATTTTTTGTGAACCGCTAAGATGGATAGACTACTACCCCCAAGGCGGTATATAAAAACTTTTAAATAAATTCAAATTCCTTCTACTTCCAGGCTCAATAGCCCTACTTATGAAAAGACATCAGTTTACCACCAATGCATGTCCTCTTGAGAAAACACAATAAATAAGACTGATACAAACGCTTACATGCTAGTAAAATATCTGATCTCGGTAACAGACACAGAACCGACCTAACATACTCCCAGGATCTGTAGTAATGCACATAAACTAATCCGCACACAGTTACACCTGTATTATGGAATACACTCAAACAGGAGGAACCCTATCTATGAAAAGGCAACACTATAAATATTAAATCAGACCCTAAAAACCAATACACCTCTTATTAGGAAAACAGAACTAGCAAGCAGAAATAATAGTAAAACTATACTAATAAGCAGAATAAATGTTTCAAAACAGCTATGAACAGAATAACATCCAACAATTAAAAACTCATAAAAACTATTCAACATTCTCCAAACACCAATAAAATATTTCAAAAAAGCAGACATCACATAATATTAAATAATTAAAATGGCAGTCAATCAAGAAAAATAAACTTAAAAAGCCACCTTTACTTACCCCCTCCAGCAGCTCTCCTACTCCCCTTCCATGCAGGCCGTGGCACACACCAGAAGCAACAGTAGAAGCTAAGCTCTATACTCATGGTCCTCTTCCTTAGTGCCCATGTCTCTCACATACACCCCCATACCAGTCATGCCCCCATGACCAGTTTCTTTTTCTCACACACCAATCATCTCGCAGTCTTTGACACACAACAGTCACCTTCCTGAACAGTTTCTCTCATGCCGTACACATACACAGGCTTCCCACTCCCATGTTCTCTTTCAGATATACAGGCTTCTCTCTCCCATGCTGTGTGTCACACACACCCAGGTTTCTCACTCCCATGCTTGCTCTCCACGTGCACAGGCTTCTAATTCCCTGAATCACATTCTCTCTCACATTCACACACCAGTCTCTCTCTCACACACCGTCACCTTACCAACCAGTTTCTCTCTCTCATGCATGCACACAGACACAGGCTTCTCACTCCCCTGCTTTCTTTCACACACACACACCCCCCCCCCCCCCCCCACAACACCAGGCTTCTTAGCCCATGCTTTCTCACATACCCAGATTTCTCACTTCCATGCTTTTTCTCTCTCTCACTCACACAAACACACACACACACCAGTCACCTCCCTGACTAATGTCTCTCACACTCACATACACATCAGTCATCTCCCTGAGCAGTCACTTTCATTGTCTCTCACATATACACACACATCCGCTCTCTGACCAGTTTCTCTCAATCACACACAGGCTGGCTGGCTGCTTCTCTTTCTCACTCACTTCCTCTCC
Organism: Rhinatrema bivittatum; assembly: GCF_901001135.1. Lineage (NCBI taxonomy): Eukaryota > Metazoa > Chordata > Amphibia > Gymnophiona > Rhinatrematidae > Rhinatrema > Rhinatrema bivittatum. The sequence goes on along the minus strand of NC_042618.1, from coordinate 27,910,197 downwards.
CCACCCCCCAAGCACAAATGGTAGCTGCAGCAGCCTCCTCCTCCAGCCCCCGCAGGCCAAGAAAGAAGAATCCCATCGGTTGCGGTAGGCTCATGCTGCTGTCTCCTTTCCCGATTACTGGCTGCTTCGATTGCTCGAGGGCCGCTGCTATTTTTCCACGCGGCACGGCTATTTCTCCTTCCTGCGCACCTCGATTCATTTCCTGTTCCGGGTCACGGGAAGAAGAAAAGGCCAGCTGCAGGTGCCACTGCTTCTACCACCACTGCCGTTCCCACTGGGTTTGAACGTACTGATAGCCCGGTGGCAACGGCAGCAGGGAAGAAAGAGCAGCGGGAGAGACCGGGAGCATGCGACACACCTGCTGGTGGCTTGGCGACACACTGGTGTGTCGCAACCGGTTGAGAAGCGCTGCTCTACACCACAGGGCTCTCACACAGCATGAGCCCTGTGGTGCTTGAAATCTCACACTATTATCAGTCTCGCAAGAACAGCTTGCACCCGCGTGGCTCATACTGTGAGAACCCCATAATGCAGGATGATGACTGAACCAGTTTCTCATCTATATGCAGGATTGCAGCACCATGGACTTCAGACAACATGCAGCAACTGCAGTTCTTTCTGCTGGCTCTCTACATTGTTACACAGAGAGCAAGAGCGGACGAGCGAGTGGGGCTAGTGGAGATGGGTAGGGATGAGACTAAAGTTGAAATTTGGGGATGAGAAGGAAGGTGAGGGGAGAACAGACATTTGGGGGACAGATGAGCTGGGAAGGAATGTGTAGGAAGGGGAAGCAAAAATGTGAGGCAAGATGAGCTGGATGTGAAGGGGGAGAGAGCACTGGAAGGATGAGGGAGAAAGAATTGGGGGTGGGAGCTGAACAGAGGTGAAGGAGGAGAGAACACTGGAAGGATGAGCTGGGGGTGAGAGAGTTTGCATCGGGGCAATTGAGTGCGAGCTAAGGAAAAACCAAGAGTGGTTTACTGTCTTCAGATTAGGGCTTTTGGTTTTGAGGAATTTTAATTCGTCATTCTGTGGAGACCAAGAGGAGATGCCGGCAACACTAATTTCCTTCAACTACTAAGATTTCTATAGATACCAATGTGTTGCAGAAAATACTAGCAACTACAAGATGGTGCTAGCCCTTGGATTTCATGGACTGCTCAAGTAAAATCCCCCAAAAAGCAAAGTTGCTTACCTGTAACAGGTGTTCTAGGACAGTAGAATGTTAGGGGTGACACATTGGGGGTGACATGATCAGAAAACTTATGTCAAAGCTTCTAGAACTTTGACTTGTCACACTGAACATGCCTTATACCACATGTCCATGCAGGGTCCCTCTTCAGTCTTATAACACAGAATTATATAAAAACAAAATAGGAGAAACCCAACTCCGCGGGGTGGCAGGCAGGTTTCGTGAGGACCAACATCCTGCTGTCCTTGGACAAAACCTGTTACAGGTAAGCAACTCTGCTTTATCGGAGGTCAAGCAAGATGGTAGTCCTCACATGGGTGAATCCCTAGCTACATGTTGCTCCAATACAAAAGGGGACCAAGAGACACCAGAACAATGGTACTTGTTGGTAACAGGAGGAAGAGACAGCCTGAACCCAAAGAAATGGCCCTAGGCAGGAGTTGGGTTCTATACCTCAAACAGATTCCGAAGGACAGACTGGTCAGACCTGTCGCGTCTGCCTTCCCAAACAACGCAGCCTTGCAGATCTTCTCCACGGAAACTGCTCGCAAGTGGGCCACCTATGCTGCAATGACTCAGACAGAATGAGACTTGACATGGCCCCAAAGATGCAGTCCCATCTGGGTGTAACGGAAGGAGATGCAATCTGCTAGCCAATTAGATAGTGTGCTTGGCAACAACAATGCCTAACCTATTCCTATAAAAAAAAATAAAAAGTTGGGTGGACTGTCTATGGGGCTTCTATCCGCTCCAGATAGTGGGCCAAAGCTCGCTTGCAGGCCAAACTGTGCAGGGCTCGTTCGCCTTGGTGCAAATGGGGCCTGGGAAAGAAGGTTGGCAGGATGACAGATTGGTTAAGATGGAAGTTAGTCACTACTTTAGGCAGGAATGTAGGAATCATACGCAAGACCACCTTGTCATGATAAAACTTAGTGTTAAGGTGGATAAGGCACTAAGGCTTGGGGCTCAGTGACCCTGCGCGCTGAGGTGACTGCTGCCAAAAATATGACCTTCCAAATCAGGTACTTCAGGTCACAGGTGTGCTGCAGCTCAAAAGCAGCTTTCCACAGCTGAGCTAATACCACACTGAGGTACCAAGACACAGCAGGAGGCTTTAGGGGAGGCTTCAACTGAAGCAGGCTCCGCATGAATGGTACAACTATAGGCCACCAAAAATCAGACTACCACAAGTACAACAGCATTATAAAGTAGATGCTTGTAGTGAATTTTGACCAGTTATAATAGGCTTCATCTTATAAGCAACATAGCAAGATGATTGGCCTTAATCTGTCAACTTCCCAGACCATGGGTCAATTTTTTTGATATTTTCATTTGCAATTAATACTCTGTGCAGTTCATGTGATTTAACTTTATGAAATCGCTGAAGCCATGAGAGATGTCAATACGCCCGACATGGTTCCATGTTTCGAACGCTTGCCGTTCTTTATCAAAGGCTAGAATTCAGCGTCTAGGAGATAAAACCAGTGTTATCTCTCTATAAATACAAAAAAATCACAACAGTCCATAACTTGTCTATTGGGCAACACATGAATATTGAAAAACCAATTCTATCACTCGCCATTTAATGTCCTGGAACAAATGATGATATTGTACACAGTGAGACACAATTGGAGCTTGAAGTTTGGATGTACTTAAACAACTTCGATGTTCAGTCAACCTGACCTTAATGGAACGTTTTGTTCTACCTACGTATATCAATGGGCATGGGCATTGTAAGATGTAAATCACATTGCTCGAGGTACAATCGGTGTGTTGATAAGCTGAATAAACATTATCACGAGGGTCAGTCCACCATGGCCCCCAGTATAGCAAATCTATATGTAGCGGCATTTGAGAATAAATTTTTATATGCTGCACCAGAATTTGTTCATGTCACCCATTGGCACCGCTACATTGATGATGTTTTTTCCTTTGGAATTCAGATGAATCATCTTTAAAAGTTTTTTTTGTTTTTTTTACAGTGGTTAAATTCATTAGATGGACATTTGCAATCCACACTGCATTATGATCTTCAAAAAATTGATTTTTTGGATATCCTCATCTGTAAAGAAGATTCCCATCTTATTTCAAATCTTTATGTAAAGCCTTGTGCAAGAAATACTTATTTACATTTTTCCAGTTTCCATCCATTTCATTTGCGGAAAAATTTGCCTATGTCAGTTTCTCAGGTTACAAAGGTTGTGTTCTCATAAAGCAGATTTTATAGTACAATCGCAGATCATGATTCAAAAATTTTTAGTGTGGTTATCCATTGAAGTACATCAAAAAAGCTTATAAACGGGCTTATAACGCGGAACGAGAATGGTAGCTGCTGAACAAAGCAATTGAGGATACTCCGTTAATGTGTGTGTTACCTTTTTCCATCTTTTCAACACAGATTTCACAACTGATATTACATTATTGGCCTATTTTAAAAATGCATTCTATATTTAAAAATCCTCCCATAATTGCTTACAACAGAGGGAGAAATTTGAAAGATATTTTAATCCACTCTCATTTACCAAGATCTTTGCCATCATTAAATATTAATATTACGGGACATTGGACCTGCGGCAAATGCTCATTTTGTGGTCAGGCTCTAATTGGGCCGAACTGGACTGACCCTCGTGGTAATGTTTATTCAGCTTAACACACCGATTGTACCTCGAGCAATGTGATTTACAACTTACAATGCCCATGCCCATTGATATACGTAAGTAGAACAAAATGTTCCATTAAGGTCAGGTTGACTGAACATCAAAGTTGTTTAAGTACATCCAAACTTCAAGCTCCAACTGTGTCTCACTGTGTACAACATCATCATTCGTTCCAGGACATTAAATGGAGAGTGATAGAATTGGTTCACGTTAATCCTAGAGGTGGAAACACTAAGGCTGCTCTCAATTACAGAGAACAATTTTGGATTTTTAAATTGAATTCGGTCCACCCCAAAGGACTGAACCTCGCAGTAGAATGGTATACATTAACTTGACGGTATTTACATCATTGATTAATCATGATGACATTTTGCATATATTAGGAGACACTTCCGGTGTCCACATAGGAAATGAAGCAGACACGCCATTATTGAAATCCCGAACTCATGAATTTCAAAGGATTACAAATACAGTAAGTGCCAGCCCATGATTTTTCAATATTCATGTGTTGCCCAATAGACAAGTTATGGACTGTTGTGATTTTTTTGTATTTATAGAGAGATAACACTGGTTTTATCTCCTAGACGCTGAATTCTAGCCTTTGATAAAGAACGGCAAGCGTTCGAAACATGGAACCATGTCGGGCGTATTGACATCTCTCATGGCTTCAGCGATTTCATAAAGTTAAATCACATGAACTGCACAGAGTATTAATTGCAAATGAAAATATCAAAAAAATTGACCCATGGTCTGGGAAGTTGACTGATGATTAAATATAAGGCCAATCATCTAGCTATGTTGCTTATAAGATGAAGCCTATTATGACTGGTCAAAATTCACTACAAGCGTCTACATTATAATGCTATTGTACTTGTAGTAGTCTGATTTTTGATAGTTGATATTTTTACCTCAGTACTTGAATTTACCAATATTGGGGTTTACGTGTGTTACAGCTGATGACAACTATAGGCTATACAGAGATGGGCATACCATCTACACCATGTGATGGTATGTGCCAATTGCACTGAGATGAACTCTGATGGAGTTGGTTTTTAAGCCAGCTTCTGATAAGTGTAGAAGGTAATCAAGCCTTTTTTGTGTAGGGTGGGAGAACAGATCTAGGACCTTTTGCTCTCACCACATGGAAAACCTTCTCCACTTCAGTCCATAGGACTTTCTAACAGAAGGCTTTTTAGAAGTCACCAGGACCCGAGACGCATCCTCAGAGATCAAGCGGTTGCAGAATTAGCCTCTCAATTTCCAGGCTATGAGTGACAGGGCCTGGATAATGGTACATCGCTACCTGCTTGATCTTGTGTGATGAGATCTGGGAAGTCCCCCAACTGATCGGTCTAGGATGGGCAATTCCCACAGGAGTGGAAACCAGAACTGTCTCAGCCAATAAAGGGCTATGAGGATCATAATCACCTTGTCCTCGCAAAGCTTCAAGAGAGTCTTCACCACGAAGGGAATTTGAAGACAGGCATACAGAAGACCTTGCTCCAGATCAGAGGCTGGTTTGCCATCTGACCTGTACAGTGAGCAGAACCAAGACACCACCCCGTGGGACAAGGCCCTTGACCGGATACGGACCACTTCCCGACACAGGAGGTACGATCCCGTTCCTCCCTGCTTGACGACATACCACATTGCCACCTGGTTGTTGGTTTGGATCTGAATAACTTTGTTAGACTACTGATCTCTAAAAGCCCTTAGCACGTACCCGATAAATCTGCCCGAAGCTCCAAGAAGTTAACAGCTTTCCTGAGTAGACCAGAGACCCTAGGTACTGAGCCCATGTACATGAGCTCCCCAGCCCAGAGATGATGAATCCATGGTTAGGACAATTTGGGTAGGACTTTGAAAAGAGATCCTTGAGTCCAGATTTGAAACTACCCGCCCCAAGGACAAAGAGTCCCGGAGGAGCATAAGAACTTGCCATGCTGGGTCAGTCGAAGAGTCCATCAAGCTCAGCATCTTGTTTCCAACAGAGGTCAAACCAGGCCACAAGAACCTGGCAATTGCCCAAACACTAAGAAGATCCCCTGCTACTGATGCAATTAATAGCAGTGGCTTTTCCCTAAGTAAACTTGATTAGTAGCCGTTCATGGACTTCTCCAAGAACTTATCCAAACCTTTTTTGAACCCAGCAACACTAGCTGCACTAATCACATCCTCTAGCAACAAATTCCAGAGCTTAATTGTGCATTGAGTGAAAAAGAATTTTCTCCTATTAGTCTTAAACGTGCTACTTGCTAACTTCATGGAATGCCCCCTAGTCCTTCTATTATCCGAAAGTGTAAATAACCGATTCACATCTACTCATTCAAGACCTCTGATGATCTTAAAGATATCATATCCCCCCTCAGCCGTCTCTTCACCAAGCTGTACAGCCTTAACCTCTTCAGCCTTTCCTCATAGGGGAGCTGTTCCATCCCCTTTATTTTTTTATTTTTATTTATTTATTTATTAACTTTTATTTACCGACATTCGTGAAGCACATCATGCCGGTTTACAATGAACTCAAGGAGGAAAATTACAATAAAACAATAGAACAATAAAAACAATAGAGCAATAAAACAAGGGAGGAGGGTGGGGAAGGAGGATATGGAGGGGTGGGAGAGGGAGGGGATAGGGGGATGGGAAAGGCAGAACTGATAGAAGAAGTAAGAAACAAAATAGAGGAAAACTATATACAGTTGACAATATGTACAGTTATGATCAACTTATGTAGAGCTAAGGAGGTATTGAGAGACTGGCTGTATTATCTGAACGATAGTATTCACTTAAATATAACGTAATTTGGGGGTGGTTAAATTTTGGTGGTGGTTTGTTTGCCCTTCTCTGTACCTTCTCCATCGCAACTATATCTTTTTTGAGATGCTGCAACCAGAATTGTACACAGTATTCAAAGTGTGGTGTCACCATGTAGCGGTACAGAGGCATGACAACATTTTCCGTTTTAACCATTCCCTTAATAATAATGCCTAACATTGTTTGCTTTTTTGACTGCTGCAGCACACTGAGCCAACGATTTTAATGTATTATCCACTATGATGCCTAGATCTTTTTCCTGGGTGGTAGCTCCTAATATGAAACCTAACCATGTAACTACAGCAAGGGTTATTTTTCCTTATATGCAAAACCTTGCACCTGTCCACATTAAATTTCATCTGCCATTTGGATGCCCAATCTTCCAGTCTTGCAAGGTCCTCCTGTAATGTATCACAATCCGCTTGTGATTTAACTACTCTGAATAATTTTGTATCATCCGCAAATTTGATAACCTCATTCATCATATTCTTTTCCAGATCATTTATATATATATTGAAAAGCACTGGTCCAAGTACAGATCCCTGAGGCACTCCACTGTTTACCCTTTTCCATTGAGAAAATTGACTAATCCTACTCTGTTTCCTGTCTTTTAACCAGTTTGTAATCCATGAAAGGTCATTGCCTCCTATCCCTTGACTTTTGTTTTCTTAGAAGCCTCTCATGACTCTTATGCAATCTGGCGTTTCTGCATGGCCTGGCGCCACTGTGACTTCAGGGTCCATTGGACTCTGTGCATGTGTAATCATGCCAAGGGAGTGACATGGTCGATTGCAGCCAAATGGCCCAACAGCCTCAACGTGCGCCAGGCTAACACCTGCTGGCTCTGCTGAATCTCTGCCATGATGGACGTCAAAGTGATGAGCCTTTGATGAGGCAGGAAGGCCTTAGCCTAAACCATGTCTAGGAGAGCTCCTATGAAGTCCAATTGAAGTGACTTGATAGCTGATGACAAACCCTAGCAACTTCAATACCTGGATGGTCAAATGCATGGACCCAACGGCCCCCGCCTGAGATGTGCTCTTGACCAGCCAATTGTCCAGATACGGGAAATCATGCACCCCCAGCCTGCAGAGATGGTCTACCATCACAGCCAGGCATTTTGTGAAGAACTGTGGGGTGGACATTAGCCCAAATGGCAATACCCAATCCTAGAAGTCTTGTTTCACCACCACAAATCGGAGATACTTCCAGTGGATAGAGAAGATGATCTCAATGTGAGTGTACGTGTCCTTTAGATTGAGGGAGCATAGCCAGTCCCCTTTTTGCAAAAAAAAGGGGGGGAATCAAGGTGCCCATGGAAACCACCTTGAACTTTTCTTTTTTGATAAATTTGTTCAAGGCCCTTAGGTCTAGGATAGGTCAGAATCCTTTTTCTTTGGAATCAGGAAGAATCTGGATTAAAATCCTCACCCTCTTTGCCTTGGATCAAGCTTGACCACTTTATCGTTAAGAGGAAGGAGAACTCTGTTAGAAGTATCTCCTGATGTACTACTGGCCTCCAAAACAGGCTCGGAAGGCAATTTGGCAGGAGACTCAATAGGTTCAACTGGTACCCTTGGATGATGGAAAGAACCCACTGGACCAAAGTTATACTGGGCCACTGGTTTGCAAAGAACAGCAGCCTTCCCCCAACCGGTGGATCCATCGTCCTGGGTACGGGCAACTGGCCTACACTCCTTACAACCCAGTCAAAACCCTGTCGCTGGAGTTGACTGGGGTGCTGGCTGGGCTTGAGGGCTCTCTGCTGCCTGGGATGGCTGCGGGAGCCCTGATGCTGTTGACTGGAGCGAGTAGGCAGAAGATAGTAGTTCCTCTGGCGAAAAAGACTTCCTCTGCCCCAATCTTGCCAACCTCCTAGACGAAGATTAGTCTGGACTGCTGGTAGAGTTGTAGGGTTTCATGGTGATTCCGAAGCTGGGCCACTGTGTCTCTCCCCTATCTCCAAAGAGATTCTCCCCTGTACATGCCACATCAGCGAGTAATTATCGTACCTCTGGTCGGAGATCCAAGAACCACAGCCATGCCATTCTGCAGGTGCCAATTCCAGCTGCACAAACCCTCTATGCCATGTCAAAAATATCGTAGGTCACTTGGTCCTTGTGTTTTCCGCACTCTAGGCCTTTATGCATCAGCGACATGAGAGTGTCTGGCTGCTGTTGAGCCAAATGCTTGGCTACCTTCTGCAGCTGCTTCCAGATGTCCCACGTGAACTGGTTCATGTAGAGCTAATAGGAAACTCTGCGGGCAATGAGAATGGCTCCCTGAAACACCCTTCTCCCAAGAGTACCCATTGCTCTGTGATTCCTCTCCAGGGACGTCGAGGAATGGGTCAGAGAACGCTTGGCTCTCTTGAGATTGGATTAGACCACCATCAACTGATGGGACAGTTGTCGCTTATCGAATCTGGTAGTTTTCTGGACAAAGTAAACCCCATCAGCCTTTTTGTTTACGGAAAGCACCGACAGGGTGTTCCTATATCCACAGCAGCAACTCCTTAAGGATATCGCGCACCGGGACTGCCATGACCTCCTATGGAAGCTCCACAAACTGGAGGATCGGAAGCATTTTGTGTCTGGCATCCTCCTCAGGCAGTAACTGAAATGGGATGGCTTCTAACGTAACTTTCGAAGGGCTTGTGAAGGTGAAGTCCTTAGGTGGAGACTTCCTTCACTTTTTGGAGAAGAAGGGTCTGAGAGGAAGCCCTCAGAGCTCTGAGGACTCTGTGGTGTCATCACCCCAAGGGTCACGGGGACCCTCATACTCACCGTAAGCAACAGGGGATGGGGCCCTAGCACTCTGCCATCGTTCAGAGATGCAGACACCGGCAGAGATGGATAAGGGGGCTACAGGCATCAGCATGTCAGTTGGCATGGGTGGAGCTTTCTCCTCTGAGGAACTAGCAATGACCACCGTATCGATAGGGGAAGGCTGCGGTGTCCCAACAGGCACCAATGTCGGCCCAGGAACAGAAGCCAGCTGGGTCTGTATTGCACAGATTAGTGCATTGAGATTCTCCAGTAACAGTTCCAGGAAGGACAGTACCAGCTCCAGTACTGTTGGTGTCACAGGACCAACGCCCTGCATCACCCGTTACACCACCAATTGGACTCGCTGCTCAAGCTCCTCCTGAAACATTGCTGATGCCAACACAGATTGGAAGGAAGGAGGGGTGGCCAAATCCTCTTCAGACCTACGAGGCGACTGGCATCAGGACTAGTGAAAGCCATTGTGGAGCTCCGGTACCAACTGAGGACTGGTGCTCCTTGCCACAGGGTCGCTTTGGAAGCACAGTATGATCCGGTGCATTCCCGTGCATCGCTGGGGACCAATTCTTCTTAAACTTCCCTCGATGCTCGGCACAGTCTTTCCCCGATGCCAAGGCCGCTGATGAGGAACTCAAGTCTTCTCCAAACCAAAGAATTGTTCCACCTTGTTGAACCAAAGATGATGTCCCTTCAGGGTCATCTGTGCGCATTGGCAGCAACCCCGGATATCATACAATGCCCCCAGGTAGAGCACATGTGTCTCATGAGGGTCCGTAATGGGCATGGTCCTCAGGCACCATCGCCGGAACAAGGCACGGTCATACAAAAATTGACAACTCCAAAATACAAATGAAAAATCCAATAAAGGATCTTGGCATTTGGATTGATTACGACCTGAGCCTTAAGAATTGCATTGCCATAAAAATGAGAGAAGGCTTTCATAAACTCCAAATCCTAAAACATCTCAAACCATTACTGTATCCGAATGACTTCAGAACAATTCTTCAGACCCTCTTTTTCTCAAGTCTAGATTATTGCAACGCAATTTTCTTAGGACTACCTAAAATCATCTCTAAAACCACTACAATTACTTCAAAATGCTGCTGCACGAGTTCTAACCGGAATAAAGAAGTTTGACCACATCTCTCCAACCCTAAAGAGCCTTCACTGGTTACCTATTTCACAAAGAATAAGATACAAATCCCTAACCATCATACATAATGAAATTTACAAAGACAACAACTCATCCCTAGACAACATGATTACAATCCACAAATCACCCCGCTCTTCAAGATCTTCTGACAAATTACAGCTATTCATTCCTCCTCTCTCCTCTGGAAAACTATCCTCTACTAGACATAGAGCTTTCTCCATAGCCGGACCAAAGAATGGAACTCTATCCCAGAATATCTAAGTTCCATCAAAAATTCCAAAAACTTCAAAAAAGAACTAAAGACATGGCTGTTTAGACAATCATACACAGAATGATTTGATCTACATAGACCATTCCCAACCACCTTCTAAACACAATTTCTTTGTTATATATGCTAATAAGTACTATACTAAACTAACCTAGTTTGTCTCATTCTAAAAAAAAAAAAAAAAGTGTTTAATCTACTTTTGCTGAGACGTTATTTAACCACATTTTTCTCTTAGTTTGGTGTTATTTATAATTTTATAACTGTTCACTGTATGAAACTGTTGTTACAATGTAAACCGGAATGAAGGCAGCCTGCTATATTTCGGTATAAAAAAAGAATATAAATAAATAAAATAAATAAATAGGAAGCAATAAAAAGGACGCAAAATCAAAATAGATGGCGGCAGGTGGCATTGGCCAGAGGGCACAGAAGCACTCCCGCTGTGGAGGAAAAAAAGACCATGAAAGAAAACAGATATCATCGCTAGTCAGGGTTTTTGTCATCTGGGAATGGACAGCGAGGGACCTGGCGTCTAACACATTGAAAAATCTGCAAAAAAAAAAAAAAATGGAAGAAAAAGTTTTACAAAATAGGTCAAAAAGGCCAAGAGCACTGAAGAGAGACCCCTCGTGGATGTGTGGTACAGAGCATGCTGGGCATGCCCAGTGTGGCAAGTCAAAGTTCTAAAAACTCTGACATAAGTTTTCCATGTCAGGGCTCCATCTGATGTCACCCCCAGGTGTAAGAATGTGAGAACTACCATCCTGCTTGTCCTCTGAGAATCAGAAATCCTAGTTTAGTTGCAGTATTACTCTTTAGAGGAATTGTGCAGCGAATCTATAAAGTTTGACATCTTTGAGATGCAGCTTTTTTTTTTTTTTTTAACGATTTTAAGTTCACAGGACAGAGATTTTTAATTTAATTCTGATATAGTATGCAGAATGTTTTGAATTTTAAAATCTTATGCGCAGAATTCCCCCAGGCGTAATTATTTTTACAGAGGGTAGTAGATGCATGGTACAGCCCCCCCCCCCGTAGAGCTGATGGAGACAAGGACATTAATCTAAATTCAAGAAGGCATGGGATAAACATGATCTCAGAGGGTGTGGTAGGGATCGTAAAGCTGAGAAGTGTGAATGGGCAGACTGGATAGGTTGTAATGTCTTCCTGGTACCATGTTTTCTATAATGATTTTAAGCATCACTGCAAGGATGCTTTTAACCCAGTCATTACCAAAAAGTAATGAGATGGAGGTTGACATTGTTGGTCCCACTGACAATGAAGGCCAACTGAAGACCTATCATGTTCATCTGCATCATGGGGACAATGCTCATTGCAGCTGCCATGTGACCAAGGATGACAGACTGATCTCACTGGAATTTGGTCTCACAGTAGGATGGTCTTCACAAGAGCTCTTAGTTGTACAGCCCTTTCGTACAGAATCATACCCATTCTCAGGCTGAATCTATTCACATTCCTATGAACTGAATCTTCTGGAGAAGAACGAAGGCCAACCTGGCAAAGCTGACCAGAAACAAGAGACTGAAGAATGATCTTCAAAAGAATCCAATAGCCCTAACTGGACCTATTACCAACCAATTGTCCAAAAGGGTGAAGAGACTCCCTGACAAATGTGCGCTGCTCCCATCACCAAGTACTTTAATATCCTAGGAGCTGCAGACAGGCTAAAGGTGAGAACCTTGTATTGATGAGTCCCTTCCACCAAGAGCCTGATGTATCTCTAGAGAGTTGAATGAATAGGGAAATGAGCATAAGTATCCTTGAGATCCAGGGCACCCATTCAATCCCCAAGCTGAATAAACAGAAGCATTATATGGAGTAAGTTCATCCTGAGGTCTCAGCCTCCTGGTTTTCTTAGGGATGAGTAAATATCAGGAGTAAAATCTCTGGTCATACTCCTAGGGCAGAATCAGCTCTAAATTAGCCTCTACTGAAGGAGTGAATCCATTTCATTTGAAGCTGGGCCAACTAAGACAGGTCTGAATTAAAAATTGAAAAATCACTCTGTCAAGGGCAAACTTGAGAACCATAAATTGAAGCCACATTTCACAATTTTCAAGACCCAACCATCTCTGGTGCTCTTGATCCATTTTGAAAGAAGGCCTGGACTCTCTCCCCATTTAAGATAGCAGAGGCAGGCCTGAGACTAGTCAAAAACTAAGCCCATACGAGGGATATCTGCAAATTGATAATGTACATAATCTTGCAGACCGCTGACTCACACCCAAAACCAGCCTGCAAGCCCCAATGGCTTCTGCTGAAGTTCTGGCTGTTGTGTCAAAACGCTTCAGACTGAGCATATTAGATATTGCTCACACTTTCAGATCCTCCACCTCGTTATGAACTGCAGTATGTTCTGGGTCTAGTGATGCTGTTAGGGGCTTCAGCTTAACACGCTTGTCCAAGTACTGCACCATGTACTGCTGGTATGACACTATGTAAGCACTCCGCATGGACCACTGAAGACTCTTTCCAAAGCTGCCCATGAGTTTCAGATCTTTCCCCAGTCTCTTCTTGGCCCGCTTAAACACAAGCTCTACCACAGAGCAGTGAGAAAGCTGGCCCACACCAAACCCAGGGGGGCTAGCTACATCATGCATTACAGGCTGCGTCTTCTGGTGACTGGCAGAAAAGTAGTGGGATTCTATCATATTCTGGACTGAAAATCCTGGGGTAATTTATGCATAAGAATCATTGCCAAGTCCACTGGAGGTTGCAGAATCTGCACAAAGCTGAAAACCTCTGTTCTTGGATCATCTCTTTTCTGATACCCAGTGCATTTACCAATTTATCCAGAAACCTGGAATAGCAAAGGTCCTTAGAAGATGAGGAATTCTGCAGTAATCAGGTAAGGGATCAAACTGAATTCCTGTTGAGCAATCCTCAGTGCATGACAAGTTGGTAAAACTAATCCATGGTTTCAATGAAGATGGCAGCAGCTGAAGGGAAAATCTATCACCTCGGAGGGGCCATACCCAGAAGGAAAGCTGACCTAACAAACTCATTCCCCTTTCTTTGACTCACGATGGGATAACCACAGCCTGCTTCACGATTGATGGGAGCCTCCACAGAGCAGAAGGCTCACCTTCCAAGGCTGCTCCAACCTCCGGCACCATCTGGAACTGATGTGGATAATGCACCAAGCTCGGTGACACCGCCCTTCTCTGCAGAAAGCTGAGAGGGCAGCAAAGAAAAGGAGCTCAACCCCTCTCCAGTGGACACCCCAATAGCACCCTCCAAATAGGGAGCCAAAATGTCATCAAAACACATCTCCCACTGTATTGGCGCTTTTCTAGGCAAGCACAGGCAGTGGAAGTTGCAAATCCAGTAGGCTGAGTAACTTCCCTAGGTGAGAACAGGGCTTCTTTCTCTGTCTCGCCAACAGGGCTTGAAGCTCACAAAATGAGGGAAATAAACTGTATTTTCAGTGATGGTCCACTAATCTACAGGGAGCGAGGGTTCAAGAAGGGAAAACCCTCACTCTCTCCTTTGTGCAGCATAGTTCAAACGATAATAGAAGAAAACCAGGTATGTGGAGAGCAAACTAATATGTGACAGCTCACACCGCAATCTTAGATTTCCCCCAGGCCCAAGCAGTTCTAACAAACCTCATGGGCATCCATGATAGATATCCAGTGTCCACAAATGCAAGTCTCGGAGCAGTTGATAGTTGGCTACTACTTAGGCCTCTCTGGACATCAACTATATTTGAGAATTTTTTTTAAACAGCATTTGTAAGTGCTGTTGAGGGGCAGCAAGGCATGAAAAATGATTTCAAGCTACAAGGCAGACAAAAATACAATAGAAATAAAAGGGTCATTTGTTGTGTAGAAACTAAGACAAAAATCAGACTGAGAGGCTCATGAGGAAGCGTGTGTGCAGGAACCATCATGCATGCTCAGTAAACTTTTAGTGAGTTAAGAGAGACGATTTTGTTCACTGTGACATCATTGCCCCAAACATTACGGCTAATTCAGCCTCTTGTTGATGGAAAAAAACAAACAAAAAAAAAGGAAGACTCCCTTGCCATTGGAACAGAAATATTTGCTTTACAATCAAGAGGATTTTTTTTTTTTCAAATTATTAGTTAAAAGTCACCATTAAAAGTAGGGGGTACTAGTACAACAGATTACTTGTTTTACAGAATATTAAGTTAATGATTCTAGTATTGGAGAACAGTAACATATGAGTCATACCTTGATTTCACTGATTTCACGTATCCATTCTTTAACCAGGTTATTTAATTTCCCCAAAATTAAAATCCTGTAGATAAAACATTAGAATTTAGGGATATATTCATAATTAAGGAGTCAAAAAGACATTCACAATCAATTACTGAAGCTATAAGCATATTATAAAGGTGTTCTGCTAGCCAGAACCCTGAAAAAAGCAAGTTTGCTTACCATAAACTGTTTTCTGTAGATAGCAGTATGAATTAGCCATGCTGGCTGGGAACATCCCTCTGCGGCGGCTAAGTGAAGCTTGACAAATGACAGAGCTTTGCTCTGTGTGCGGCTGCACGTCCTTTCCTGCACAACTCCATTTTCTCCTCAGTCTATTCAAAAGCGTGTCTGCGAAGCATAAGTGGAGATTGTTCGGGAAGGTGGGCGGGTCAGCATGGCTAATTCATCCTGCTATCTACGGAAAACACTGTTTACCGTAAGCAAACTTGCTCCCCCCCCCCCCCCCCCCCCCCCTATAGATAAGCAGACTGAATTAGCCATGCTGTCTGGGAGTCCCCAGCTGAAGGTTGTGAGTGCAGAATGAATGATTCCCTGTGGGAACGTGGCGAGACTGAGTATGACGTGCTACGCCCAACCTGGTCCAAAGTAGTGGACAGTGTTTGTGTGGTCCCTGATTGGAGTATGGATCTGCCCATCACCATATCCCCAGCAGCTTACTGGTCGAGACAATAATGAGACGTAAAAGTATGGAGCGAGGACCACGTAGCAGTTTTGCACATATCCATTTTCGGGACCTCACGTAGGTTAGCTACTGATGCTGCCCTTTGGCAAACTGGTCAGGGTCTCTGATCTTTTATGATAACAGAACTGAATGCACTGCAAAATCCAAGTCGAGAGTGAGTCCTCTTGGAGACCTGCAGACCCAGGGCATTCGGAATGAGAAAAATAGTTGTGAGGCTCTAGATTCAGAGTGCATTCTACGCTTATAATAGGCCTAGGCTCACTTGCAGTCTAGCATGTGGAGCCACCTCTCATCCTCATTTTTGAGTGGCTTTGGAAAGAAGATCGGCAGGGTAATAGTTTGATCAATGTGGTAGGAATGAGGGGTGTGTCCGTAAAGTCACCTTGTCGTGATGAAATTCAAAGTATGGTGAGTAGTGGACTGGAGCCTACAACTCACTGACTTCTTGTAGAGATCAGAGCAACTAAAAACAAAAACGTTCCGCGACATATCTTATATGAGTAGTCTCCAGAGGTTCGACGGGTGGAAGAGTCAGCTGTTCCAGAACTAGGCTGAGATCCCACAGGTAGTCTGTGAACCGGAGGTCGCAGTCGTAGAATGCCTTTCATAAACCAGGAGACCAGTGGGTGGTTGGACACCAGTAAGCCATCATAGGGATGATGGTAGGCTACAATGGCCCTGATATGGACCCTCACCGAAGCTGTCGCTAGTCCCACTTGATAGAGGGTATGGAGATAAAGGACTTCCGGCAAGCAGAAGGGTCTAAGCCTTTGTCATCGCACCAAATGGAGTATATAAGCCACTTGCCTTGATAGTTCTATCTGGTGGAAGATTTTCTGGATGACACCAGCACCTCTCGGATCTCCAAAGGCAAGTGCAGGTGACTTAGTACTGTCCTTTCAACCTATGAGCAGTGAGGAGTGCATGGGATGAAGCAGAGTGCCCCTGTCCTGTGACAGTAGATCTGTACTGTAGCCAAGGGGGATGGGTGGAACGATGAAGAGACACAAGATAGGCGTTCCACAGTTGTCTGGTCAAGGCAGAGCTATCAGGGTGAGGTTGGCAACATCCAAGAAACACTTCTGTATTGTTCGAGATGGGCGAGATCAGAGGGGTAAGAGTAGAGAAGTCCTCACGTCCATTTTATGAGAAAGTCTTGCGTGAGTCGTTTCTGGCTGGGGTAGACCAAACAGAATGTCTGCACCATCCTGTTGTGCTTCGTAACAAAAAGATCTATGCGTGGGAGGCCCCAAGCCTGGAAGATAGCCTCCGCCACATCCTAGCGAAGCTCCAATTTGTGTGGATGGAAAAGCCTGCTTAATTTGTCTGCTCTGGAGTTCTCCATCCTGGGTAGGTAGGTTGCCTGAAGGATGATGGAGCACTCCTCTGCCCATTCTAGGATGTGCATCGCTTCCCTGCATAACATCCAGGAATTAGACCCTCCTTCCTTATGAGGAACATCTCGACTTGATTGTCCATGTTGACCATGACAGTTCTCCCTCATAGGAACTCCTCAAACGTGCCTATGGCATTTCTGATCGATCAGAGCTCTACATTTATCTGTTGGAGACTTTCCCAGCAGGACCAGAGTCCTTGTGTTCGTACTTGATCAAATGGGGGGGGCCCTGACAGAGAGCGCTGCACGGCGTAACTACCAGTCCAGGTCCACTCATGCTTTGGGTTAGACTTACTCGCCGGAACAGCAGATGCGAGATCTGTGCCCATTGTGTCTTGAGCCCCCATTGCAGGCGCCGTATGTGCAAACAAGTACATGACACCACATAGATGGCTGCTGCCATGTGGCCCAGGAGGATCAAGAGCTGGCGGGCCAAGGTGTGAGTAGAGTCTCTCAGCTGAATGGCCAGGGTGTGTGGGACCTGTCTGCCTGAAGGAATGCTCTGCCCTGAGCCATACTTATACAGACTCCAATAAACTGCAGGTTCTGCGTTGAAGACTGGATTTCTCGTAATTGATAACCAAGCCACTGGATTGTGGTCTGTAGGCTGCTCTGAAGGGTGACAAGTTGTGGTGCTACTATCAACCAGTTGTCAAGGCATGGGAACAACTGGATGCCTTGCTTCCCAAGGTGGGTGACTGCTACCATGAAGCACTGGTGAAGACTCTCAGGGCGGACGAGAGACCAAAGGAAAGCACCTTGTATTGGAAGTGGTGCTTTTTGACTTGAAAGCTCAGGTATCGCCAGGAGGAACGGTGCATAGGGAATGTGAGTACACATCCTTGAAGTCCAGTGAACACATCTAATGTATAATGGGAAGGATGGACTTGAGAGATGTTATCTTGAACTTCTTTTTCAGCAATTAGTTGAGAACTCTTGAATCCAGGATTGGGTGGAGTCCTCCCAATTTCTTGGGAATGAGGAAGTATTGGGAGTAGAATCCCTAGTCCAGCTGAGAGCTGGGAACCCGCTGGATCGAATGCAGTTGGAGTAGTTTGGTGACCTCTTGAAGCCAGCGACGGTTCCTTGAGATGGACCGATGCAGCCTTACTCTGTGAGGAAGATTTGGTGTTCTTGAATTTCAGGGAATAGCCATCTCTGACAATACTGAGTACCCAATGGTCGGAGGTGATCGCTTCCCAAGAGTGGTAGGAACGGGAAATTCTTCCTCAGACATGTATTTATTTAAAATCTTTTCTATACCGTCGTTAAGGTGGGCACCGTCAACGGTTTACAGTAAGGCACAAAGCAGTGCAATTAAAATCTTTCAGTTTACATAGGTGCCATAACGTTCGGTAACAGTTTTAATAAATGTAAATTGATAAATGTGAACAACATCATGTCCAGGTTAATTCTATAATAACATGTAACAAGAATAGAGAGACATATAATATAAATTTAATATTTTATTAATGTAGAAAAACCCCCCATTATTTAACCCTACATAGACAAATTAAAACTAAGCTAGCACATCCATCCACATACACCACACTAAAAATATTGCATGAAGTTTGACAAAATTAATGCATAAATGTTTCTTCTATATTTATACAATTATACATTCAATATTTTTAAGTACAAATATGCAAAAAATCACGTGTATAATAATTCATCAAGTTTGAAGTATCCAGTTTTTCATAATACCTCTTTATAGATATGTTGCAACATTCGGGCGTTTGAATTTGGCTACAGGGAGTTGAACATGGCAATGTAAGTTGGACTTTAATGGATACAATTTAACAATGAGAATGGTTAAGTTTTTGGAGCTATTGCATTTGTAGCCCGTGGCTGGAATGCAGTATGTGTAGGTGTTTAAGAGTAGTGTGTGTAGGGATAGGGTTTGCTCAAGTAAATGGTTGGAGCGCTATAGGGCCATTCAGTGTATGAGTTGATTTAGTTTCATCATTAAAAAAAATTTTTATATATAAAAAAAAATTTTTTCAATAATAGGTTGTTAAAGACAGATTTGTTAATATCAAGGGGAATCATTGTATTTATATTTAGGTTGGAATATTCACATGTGAGTTAAACACATTATGATATAATATCTATTTAGATTTACATTGGCTTTGTTATTTTTTGCAGTGCATGACTGCAAGGATAACGCTATTAAAATAGTCCCTGAGGAAGCCTCAAGATCATAGAGGCGAAACGAAGATATCTTTTGTGGACCTATTACAGATGAACTTCAAACTTGATGAATTA
The DNA here is from genome assembly GCF_901001135.1 of Rhinatrema bivittatum. NCBI lineage: Eukaryota > Metazoa > Chordata > Amphibia > Gymnophiona > Rhinatrematidae > Rhinatrema > Rhinatrema bivittatum. Next base: position 27,890,719 of record NC_042618.1, on the reverse strand, counting down.
TTATACACGTGATTTTTTGCATATTTGTACTTAAAAATATTGAATGTATAATTGTATAAATATAGAAGAAACATTTATGCATTAATTTTGTCAAACTTCATGCAATATTTTTAGTGTGGTGTATGTGGATGGATGTGCTAGCTTAGTTTTAATTTGTCTATGTAGGGTTAAATAATGGGGGGTTTTTCTACATTAATAAAATATTAAATTTATATTATATGTCTCTCTATTCTTGTTACATGTTATTATAGTGATATAGGGAGTTGTACTTTAAAATTGCCCTTAGTATTGTTATACCTAGCAGGTTAATTCTATGGCAGTTTTGAGTACAAGACTCGTTTTATAATTGTAACTTATTTAGTGATGCATTCTCTCTTAAAATAAAAACAAAAAGCTACACACTTGGTGATTACTGTTGTGTGTATGGGTGTTCCTTGCGCTTCCCTGGTTTCTATTCTCCCTTCTCTTTTTGAAAAGCTTGTTTAAACAGCCATGTAGCAGTAAACGTGGCCCAGGTACCTCTAAAACCGTGCTGGGTTTTTGTGCTGTTATTCATGGGTAGGTGCTGTTGTCACTGCCTGCTGCGATTCTGTTGCAGTTGAGATGGCTGAGACCGGGTTTGAGGGTAAAGCGGTGAACTGTACGATGAATATGGCCTAAACGGTTATCTTTGGAAACAGGCCTTCCTGTATGATGGGTAATACTTTTTAGTCGAGGATTGCTCCATGGGGGACGCCAGAGACTACACCACTATGATTTGTTCCTTTAATTGGGCCACAGTTTCACGAAGCTGGTCTCCAAAGAGGGCGGCTAGGAGACAGGTGAGGGCGGCCAATTTCTCATGGACGTCCTTTTCTCATGGCACTGGCCCGAAGCCACATCATCCGTCCAGCAGCTATGGCTCCTGCTGTAGTACGAGCAAAGGTTTCAAAAGCCTTGTATATTGACACAAAAATGCCTTAGACCCTTCTCCAGGTCATGGAATCGCTGTGGTGGGGCTTCCTAAGGCAAAGTATTAGTGAAGTGGAGCTTGAGAGACTGAAGGCACTCTTAAAGATATTGGGTGATATAGAATTGTGTTGCTGGATTTTCGCATTCAGCATCCCCACCTGGAATGCTTTTCTGCCAGTCGTCCAGGTATTTACAGTCGCACCCTGGAGGGGCGTTCGAATGGAGGCATGATTTTTTAGCCCTATTCATGGCCAACTCAACCACTATGGAGGCGTGTGGGAGCTAGACCACACTATAGAACGGAGAACGGCGCATCCGGAACTTGAGGACTGTCTTCCAAGAGGTCGCTTGCCCCGAGAAGTTGGGGGGGGGGGGGGGGAACGGGACTCCAAACCTTCATCATGACAGCATCTAGCACCACATGTGAAGGCAAGGCATTGGCTCGGCCTGCACATCAAAAATCTTCAGACTTCCTAAAACTTCAGCAGGAGGGTCTGGCACCTTTCGTGTTTCAATGTTGAGTATAGAGCCCACTTTCTCCACGAATTTTAAATAGGAGACGTCCTCCAGAGGGGAAGCCAGCTTAGGTTGTTCCTCCGGCACGTCAGAAGGGCACCCCATCGAGGAATCCGGTGACGTAGGAGGTGAGCGTGCACCCTGGAGCCGGGCTGCAGGATCGAGGGTTGGAATTGATGTCCTCTAGCGGAGGTCTGCAGGGTTGGATTCTGGGAGGACTTCTCCATCGAAAGTTTGAAGGCAGGTTGAATTCGGTCATCTGTAGGTGCTTTTTGCGTCGAGCTGCGTGACACCGCATGGGCCTGCATCAGTGTCCATGTCGACATGCCGTCCTACGTTGATCCCAATGATTTTCGGCGATGGTGCGGTGTGTCAAATCTCCCTTGTGCTTTTCCTTCGATGCGCGTGGTGCTTTGTGATGAGAGGTGCATTGGCACAGCATGACACATTGAACAGCTGCGTCAGGGCTTCGACTCCAGACAACACAGATTGCCTTGGTGGATGGATCGGTGCATCCCGACGCTCCCCACGCCTGGATGGTCTGGGGGCACTGAGGGACGGAGGGCTGGCCCACCTATTTGGCGGTTCCATGGAGGCAGCCCTCTTGGATTTTATAGGGCTGTCCAGAAGGGGACCCGGAGAGGAGTGGGCCAACAGGATCTCCAAGCAGGGGGCATAGGACCCTGAGTTACCTTCACGCAGCCGGGTGATTTTGGCGGCATGTTGACACTGGGCACGTGGGGACATGCGACCTGGTCGTGATCTGGGCAGAGGCACAAACAGTAATTGTGCTCATCGAAAGTGGACATTATCTTGCCACACTGGCAAAGTTTAAAGCCAGGTGGTCTTGGCAGCATGTTTTTTTTTCTTCTTCTCTTGATTTGTTCAGCAACTATGCTCTCTGAGGGGAGAGGAAAAAGCTCTGCATGCAGCCTGCAGCGCAGAAAGAACAGACTGAGCAGAAAATGGAGTCACACGGGAAAGGAAGCACAGCTGCACACAGAGCAAGCTCTGTCATCTTTGTCAAGCTCTGCCTATCCACCCCGGAGGGACATTCACAGACAGCATGGCTAATTCAGCCTGCTTAACTGCAGGGGAAAAAAAATGATTCTTTACAGGTTGTAATATACACTGCTGGACCAAAATGAAGATTACACAAAATGTTACAGCATATAGCACTTGGAGATAGATCTGAAAACAGATTTTGGGATCTATACTGACAGAAAAGATCAAATTCATTGGTCTAATAAAATATAACTTGCAAAGAATGCAAACAAGAATTGTACAGGTATGTTTGCTGAAACAAAATCAAACATACTTAAGCATGCCATGCTACATAGCAAAAAATAGGCAACCTCCTAGCTTTAAGAATCTACTTTCATTCCTTCTATTTTATTCCCCCTATTGCTGCATATACGGAAACGCAAAAAACATTGCAATTTATGACAATTGTTTTTAAAACTTCATTTAAGCCCTCACTGTTTGTGCTATATTCATACTTCACATGTAGAAATATAAGAGATACATAAATCATGGCACTGCCTCCATTTCCTTATATTTCTAGTGAGGAGTAGAGAAAGAGTTGCTTACCTGTAACAGGTATTCTGAAGACAGCAGGATGTCAGTCCTCACACATGGGTGATATTGGATGAAGCCCAGTCCAGAACTGATCTCAAAGATTCCACAACTTTCAAATATGCCCTACTGAGCATGGGCAGCTGTAGTTATCAACCTGCCCCTAGGCAGAGTACCTCACTCCATGATATAGCTAATACATGGAGAAACCAAATCCCAGGGGAGGCGGGTGGATTTCATGAGGACTGACATCCTGGTGTCCTCACAGAACACCTGTTATAGATAAGCAACTCTGCTTTCTCAGAGGATAAGCAGGATGGCAGTCCTCACACAAGTGATTTCTAAGCTATAAGCTGCCTAAACAGCACAAAGTGGGAAACCCCACAATGCTGAAAGCACCACCTTTCTTCCCTTTGCCTGAGAGGCAGCTGACCCAAAAATGGGTCTAGGTGGGAAAACAGGGGTTCTACATAAAAGAAAACCATAGAACAGACAGACAAAACCACGATGTGTAGCAGAGGCACCTAAGGCAGGGATGTGATGTGAATTCTAACAAGGATACTTTGCATCATGGAAAATATTACAGTTAAGGTCTCAGATCAATGAACTCTGGTAGTGACAGTTGTCCTAGATCTTCCTGGATACAAGAAAAGGCATAGAGAACCCACCAAGAGAAATCCCTTGGACAAAGACCGCAAGTTTTCTTTGGTGTTACAAGATAACAAAAAAGTCAACTGGGGCCAGAGAGCCCTCCAGAATGCAGTCCACTGACATCTGAAGGACAGAATGTATTTGCAGAAGCACACCCAATATTGGCTGATAGGTACAATGAGCAGAAAAACCGAAGCAACACTTGGAAGAAGGAGCAGCAACAGCCAGGTCTGTGGAAGACCAAACAGACCTAACCACCCAGGACAGACGTCAAAAGTGTCAGGGGATGAAAGGCAATCCCTGAAATGGGATCGCTAGCCCAAAAATCTGAGTAAGTAGTTAAGGTAGGCCTGAAGTTCACCCATGCTCCACCCTGGCAAGGGTAGCTCATGTGAACAGGAAGGCACTTTGGTCAACAGGCAGCACTAGCCAGAATTTGGGGAAAACAGGGAAATGTGGAGAACCATTCCCTACAGGTATACTCTAAGACAGTGGTTCTCAACCTTTTTCGGCCAGGACACACCTGACAGATGTTTCTCACATGCATGACACACTGAACATGTGACAGTCACAGGCTTTATGTAAGCATACACACTGCATCCACGGGAACCCCCTTGACCTCCAACAATGGATGCAGAGCAGAACTAGGGCATTACCCATAGAACTCACCAAGCAAAAAAATAAAAGATATTCTGGTTCTGATGACATCTCAGTAAAAGCAAATCAAACTCCCTTAACTACCAGGCACAATAGCCCTCCTTATGAAAAGGCAATAATTTACCACTAATGCATATCCTATTGAGAAAAAAACAAATAAAATTGATACAAATGCCTACATGCTAGTAAAATATCTCACCTCGGTCACACACCCAGAACTGACCTTCACCAAGTACAGAAAGACCACACATTATAAATATGGAGACAAACTGGAATGGAAAACCAAAAAAAGTCACTGTGCATGCAATATAAACCTGGAGAAATGGAAAGAGAAATATAGCACCTAACAGTCCCAGGATCTGCAATAATGCACAGAAATTAATCTGCACAGTTACACCCGCATTATGGAAGACATAACAACCCTATCTATGAAAAGGCAACACTACAAATATTAAATCAGGTCCTAAACACTAATACACCTCTTATTAGGAAAACAGAACAAGTCAAGCTGCTATAGATTCCCACCCAGAAATAATTGTAAAACTATATTAATAAATGTTTCGAAACAGCTGATGAACAGAATAAGGTCAAACAATTAAAACTCATAAAAATTAAAAATTGTCCAAATATCAATAAAATATTTCAAAACAGCAGACATCACATAATACTCAATAATTAAAATGGCAGTCAATCAATAAAAATAAACTTCAAATGCCACCTTTACTTACCCTCTCCAGCAACTCTCCTACTCCTTTCCCTTGAAAGCACATACCAGGAGCAGCAGCGGCTGAAGCTCTGTCCTCGCGGTCCTCTTCTTTAGGGCCCACAAGTCTCTCTCACACACACACACACACACACACCCCAATTAAACCCTATGACCAGTCTCTGTCTCTCACACACACCCCAGACAGAGGTAACTCTGCACCTATGAGGCAGTGTGATAACCTCAGCTGCACGTGCTCAGAAGGGCATGTTTAAAAGCTCTACAATCTTTGAGATTAAAGTTCTGGGCCGGGCTCCATCCAATGATCTCACCCATGTGTGAATACTGCCATCCTGCTTGTCCTTAGAGAAAGGACTAAACAGATGTTTTCAAAAACAGGATTTCCTTAGTAGCAAATTTAAAAATAGATATTTTAATAATCAAATCTAACAGAAATGTGCTCCATACTAAAATGAGGCTGTGCATACATATATACATTTTTCAATGGCTACTGTAAGATGTCACAAAACAAGCATTGGGACTGTTTGCCGACTTTTATCAGACATTAACAAGACCCTTGCAAAGACCTTCATTTTACCCTACCATGGGCTTCATCAGGGGACCAATATAAAGGACTATAACAGCCATTTAAATAAGGAAAACATCTTGACTGGATTTCACCATAAAGTTCAATATACTGCTTCAACTCATTGTGGCATTCTTAAAAAGTTACTTATTGAGGCGTGCATTGCCACTTATACATGTGCAATAAGAAATTGAAAATGCATAGTTCATTTATTAAATCCTGCGAACAATTTTAGACAAGTATTGATTTGTTGCTTGCCACTTGAAGTGGTTACAACATTCTCTTAACAGTGGAAAACAAAGGTTGAAACTTATGTTCTTTCGGCAATGTAAATGCATGTAAATGATTATCTAATACCATCTGCGTTATATATGGTGTGAGTGGTGGAGTGAATGGAACAACTTTTTCTTTTTTCAGATATCTGTTGAATTTAGGAAAATTAGGAGAATTTATAAAAAAAAAAATCTTGATACATGAAATAGATTGTAAAGCTTTTGTAACTGAGAAATCTTGAGCCCATTACAACTTCTCTGAGTTTATTACTAGTTTCTCATAATATAGAATGCAGGTCTCTTGACATTTATGCATTACTTTTTTTTTTTTTTTTTTTAAAGAAATTGTGCCAATTATGTTTACACACACACACACACACACACAGTTGTGCTCATAAGTTTACATTCCCCTGGAAGAATTTGTAACATGGTAGCATCTTAAGAAAACTTGAGTGATCAGATAAAACATCTTATTGTTAATGTAGCTCAAATTTAACTATTATGCATCATAGAATAGCATAATCATTAAACAAATGATAGCAATAAAGGAAATAAAATGGTCCTGTTCAAAAAAAGTTTACATTCCTTACTTCTTATGTATTGATGACAGTTTGCAACCTTTAGTGATAGTTATGAATGAAGCCCTTTATTTTCTCATGTGGTATATTGCCCATTTCTCTTGGCAAAAAGTCTCCAGATTATGTAAATTCTTTGGTTTTCTAGTATGAACTGCATGTTCCAGTTCTCCCCAAAGTACTTCAATGATGTTTAGGTCAGGCAAATGTGATGACCATTCCAGAACCTTCACTTTCTTCTGCTGCAGTCACTGAAAAGACTTGGCCCTATGTTTTGGATCATTATGTTGGAAAGTCCAAGTGCGCCCCATGTGCAGTTTCCTGGATGATGAATACAAATTCTCTTCCAATATCTTCAGGTAAGATGCTGCATTCATTTTGACTAAATTCCCTGTGCCGCTGTAGCTCACCCCTCCAAACAGCAGAGAATCACCTCCATGTTTCACAGAAGAGATGGTGTGCTTATCACAGCATTTATGGTTGTGACCATACAATTTAATTTTGGTCTCAAATTATTTTATTCCAGAAATTTTGAGGCTTCTCTAGTTGCTGTTTGGCGTATTGTAAATGGGCTGTTTTGTGACGCAGATACAGCAATGGCTTTTTTTTTCTGGCAACTCTTCCATGCAGCCCATTTTTGTTCAAGTACCTACTTATTGTACATGCTGGAACACCTACACCATTTTGTTTCAGAAAAGCCAGCATTTCAGCAGAAGTTGCTTGTAGTTTCTTTGCGTCACAATAAATTTTCCTGGCAATTGTGTGTGAAATCTTTCTTGGTCTACATTGGTATTAACCGAACCCATTCATTTTATTTATATGCTATCGTTCTGTTAGACAATCACAGCAATTCACAAAGTTCATATTCATAAATTAAAATACCAAATACATACATAAAATCAAAAACAGTTACTTAACTACAATTTGATCTTTAATCACATATGACTGTCAGGCTACTCATCTTGTCAAGAGGCTTAATCAGTTTCGAAAGCTACTTTAAGATCTTTTTGTATTCATAATTTTCCACTTCTTGATCAGAAATTGAACAGTACTGATTGGCATTTTCAAATCTTTGGATTTTGTTTTATGTCCTTTTCCTGATTTATAAAGTTGAACTACTTTTGCTTTCCCCATGCTTCAATAACCAAAGTCAGTGTAGTCTAGAGGAAATGCACAAGGGTTTCTCAAGAACTAAGAAACTCATTGACTATTTATACACAGACATTAATTAAAATCAGAGAAGGCACAGTTGTGGATACCTACCCTTCATTGCCATCTCAACCTGTGAGTGTCAACTTGAGTATATATTATCAGCCCAAACATTCAAGAGTAAGTAAACTTTTGAACCACCATTTTATTATTTCCCTTATTGCTATGAGTTGTTTAATGATTGTGGTCTTCTGAGATGCATAATAGTTTTAATTTGAACCATATTAAGAATAGACATGTTTTGTCTGATCACTCATCTTTTCTTAAAATGCTACACATCTTGCAAATTCTGCTGGGGGGTGTAAACTTATGAGCACAACGGTGTGTTTACACACATACACATGCCCCACGTTCTCTCCTTTAAGGGCTAGTGGATGTGTACATATGAAGATCTGGTTGTTAAATTATACACATTTACCTTTTCCTAGCAAAATTCTTGTAATAGGTCCTAATTCATAGTCTGAGTGCAATGCACATTTCCTGCGTAGACATTCTCACCAAAAAAGGGAAAACAAAGGCAGCTTCAGTCTTTCAGGATAAACGCTTGCTATACAGAAGATTGATGAGCTTAAAATATGACAATTTTTTTTTTAGGATTTTGGTATACTTGTGCTACTTTGAATCCTATCAGTGCTACTACTCACCTGCGTTGCAGTTCTTCCTCTTCTTCAAACACACCAAAAGGTTTTAAGGTTTCGATTAATTTCTGTGTAAGTATACAGTCACTTTCTTTAGGAGCGGCTAAACTGATAGGTGAGGTAATGCCATAATGCTTCTGTGCCTGTTGTGTTTGTTGTGATCCCTGGGTTGTAACCGGACTAAAAGAAATTGCATAAAAATTAAACATAAGCATCCAAGAACATTTTACAGCAGCTTATATGTACAAAAACAGGTTAAACTGATGTTACAGACCCGGTTAGCTACTGTCCTGTCCACATGCTGAGGAATGGCCTCAGAATATTTTTAAAAGATTTAAAAAAAAAAACAAAACAAAAAAAAAACTTAAAAGCACATAAAATTGCTGAAACTTTTCCTATTTCTCATTTCTACTGCTCTTTTACCTAATTTGAAGGTTGCTTCTATTTTTTAAATATATCTATTTTTGCCATGCATAGCAATGTTAGTGTTCAGAGGCAGGCTTTGTGCAGTACGACCAGAGAGTGAGCCTAATACCTGATGATATTGGCAGAGCAGGATTGAAGGGGCATCACTTCTGCCCACAAAGACTAGCACTTGGCCTCGGGTAAGATGGGAGAGAGGTCTGGCGATGGACCTGCAGAATGCAGGATTGGGAAGCTGGATGTGTATGAAAGGCATCCGGGGCTGGGGGAGAAGTAGGATGAAGAGACAGTGGTTGTGGCTCTGTAGGCAGGGAAAGGGCAGAGCTCATGGTGTAAAAGCACAAGGCAAACAGTTATCACTCAGGTATGCCAACAGAGGGCCGAGTCAGCAGAGCACTTAGTACTACAGTGGAAGCGATGGGCCACGGCCTTGGCTACACTGTATTTAGGAGGCACTGTGAGGCCATGAGGGTTAGTGTTAGGTGCTCTAGGAGCTAAACAGGTTGAGCAGCAAGAGATGACATCGATTGGATGGAGAGGGTAGGGTGAGACAGGGAAGAGCTAGAGGGCATCAACTCAGAACGTGTGTAAAAGAAAGGAAACTGGCACTGTGTCTGAATTTGAAAAGCACCAGGGATGGGGTTAGAAAGAAGCAGAGGGCTGGAGGTATGTCTGGGGTGGAAATGTAAGAGGAGCAAGACTGGTGCCAAGACCCCCCATCCTCCTCTTGACTGAATCATTGGTAAACCAATATAGTGTAAAATCCTGTATTTACAATGAAGATTAAAATTTCAAATATACTGTAGGTTTCAGCAATGTTTAAATAAACTGTAGTTCATGAGGAACTTGAGTTGAGAATTAGGCTTTCACCTCATCTTTCTCACCATGCTTTTAACTACAAATGCTTAGTTGTGTACTACTTATTAAAAAATAAATAAAATGAAAGAAGTTTTATTCACTTGTAAAACGAATCTTTATCCATGTAAGAAACACTGCAGATATGAAAATGTAACTGTCGCATTGATAAAATCAAATTCTTAATACAACACTGACCAGTTTCCCCCAAACAACTAAGGGACATCAACTAGAAAGCCTTTAAAACTAGGCTTAAGTATGCCAATCCCAGGACATTTTTTCTAGAAACTTTGGAAGGTGAGGATTGGCGTTGTGTTTTCGAAAAGACAGCCATTATTATTTTTTATATTTTTTGTCTTTATTTTTCTGGACATGGGCCCTGTTTCGAATTATCCAAGATCCAGCTGTTTTGGTTTTTTTATTTTTATTTTATTTTTAAGTTTTTTTGGTTCTGTTTTTTTAGTTCCAACCCTAAGTTGTGATCACTGGACAACATTTCTGTCTGGGGATCCCAACTTTCTTTGAGCTGAGGGATTTGAAATGTTTGGATGGAAAGGAGGGTGAAACTGGGAGGGTATGAAGCTTACATGCAGGCCGATACAGTAAAGCGCGGCCGCAGTTACCCCGTTTCTAACCCGCTGCGTACTCACAATTTGGCCACACAAGTCTAACCCGCGATTCACTGCTTTTACCGATCCTTACCGCTTTTTTAACTCGACGCGTTTCCCTTTCCGCCCGCGGCATGTATATGTATGTTAAAGATCCGATTAGCTATTCCCTCCCATACAGTAAAGTGTGCCCCGACTATCGCCTTTTTAACCTGCTATCTTGCCGCGTCTTTAACCTACTAATTTACCGCCTACCCTGACACTGGCATTAGTGTGGTGAACTTAGCCGCCCAGTCCCAAACCAACCCAATCCACAGAAAAAAAAATGCTTCTCGTACTTAGCCGCCCAGTCCCAAACTAAACCAACCCAATCCAAGCCCCAGCAGAGAGAGACGAAATTTCACAGTCCCAAACTTTCCCCCAGCCCCCGCTCACCTGCCCTGGCCGCGGCCACGCAAGCCCCCAGCAGCAGCAGTAGAAATAGAAGGGCGGCGAGAGAGAGCGGCTTCAGCAGCCCCGCCGGCGAAGGTGAATACGTGCACCACTGTAGGTCCAATATGGGCACTCAAGGCAGCGAAGGCGCATGTGCACACGCCATGACCTCCGACATCCAGCCGGTCTCAGCGTGTGTGCATGCGCCTTCGCTACCTTGAGCGCCCATATTGGACGTACAGGCATGCACGTATTCATCCTTCGCCAGCAGGGCTGCTGAAGCCGCTCTCTCTTGCTGCCCTTCTACTTCTACTGCTGCTGCTGGGGGCTTGCGTGGCCGCGGCCAGGGCAGGTGAGCGGGGGCTGGGGGAAAGTTTGGGACTGTGAAATTTCATCTCTCTCTGCTGGGGCTTGGATTGGGTTGGTTTGGGACTGTGAAATTTCGTCTCTCTCTGCTGGTTCTTGGATTGGGTTGGTTTGGGACTGTGAAATTTCGTCTCTCTCTGCTGGTTCTTGGATTGGGTTGGTTTGGGACTGTGAAATTTCATCTCTCTCTGCTGGGGCTTGGCTTGGGTCTATGAAATTTCATCTCTCTCTGCTGGGGCTTAGCTTGGGTTGGGACTGTGAAATTTAGTCTCTCTTGTCCGTCCGAAGGAGGGTGCTTTGTTGAGCTCCCTGCCTCCGATCGCCGGCTGCTGGGGCTTGCTGGTGCCGGGCGCTCAAGGCAGCGGGGTCTATAGGAGAACCATCCACTTCCTGGTACCTGTCATTTCAAACGTCATTTGAAATGACGTTTGAAATGACAGGTACCAGCGCACCCAGGATACTGTATAGGCGCTGTATAGCGCCTATACAGTAAAATGGATTGCACTTCATGGACGTGCATTGGACGCGGCTTGCATTTGCATGCCATTTAAATACAGTATCGAGCGGTAGGTGATCCGAACTGTGCGTGCGGCAAACGCGGGTGCGCCGGGCACTAACGCACCTCCTTCTACCGCACCTTACTGTATCAGCCCGATGGTTTGGGTAGCAGTGTGAAAGGGTCAATGTGTGAATGGGGAAGGGAATTGGAGGGGGTGGGGCTGGTTTCAGTTGGAATGTTCGTGGTGTTGAGTTTGGAGTTTTTTGGGGGAATTCAGCAGGGATGGATAAAGGGCAGGAGGGAGATAGGAAAGAGGATGGTTGGGGTAATATTTAAAAATTGCAAATTTACAGTTGTATGACAGGAGAAATTACTATTTTCCTGATAATTTCCTTTTCTTTAATGAAGACAGGTTAATCCACGACCAGTGGGTTACACACCTGTACCAGCAAATGGAGACTGAGCAAAGCTGACGCAGCAACATCAGCCCACCAGTATTCTCTGTAAGAGTCAACTAAATACATGATCATAACTATTAGACAACCATTCAAGTACTCAGTTAACAGGAAAACTGAGCTCAGACAAAAATAATCTAGGAACTGGATCTGACACTTACCAGTAATCCCTGGAAACGCAGCCATTCAGGATGACAACAGCACTACCATCCGGCAGCCAAGGGCAGGAAGGTGGATTAACCTGTCTTCATTAAAGAAAAGGAAATTATCAGGTAAATAATTTCTCCTCTCTCAGCATTCAGACAGATTAATCCACGGCCAGTGGGATGTACCAAAGATACTCCCAAACAGGTTGGGAGACTGCCTACGGTCCGATCAACACTGCATGCACAAAGGCTGAGTGTCCCCCTAGGGCCTGCACATTCAGGCGGTAATGCGTGGAAAAGGTGTGTAAGGAGGACCAAGTTGCAACTCAGCAAATCTCAATGGGAGACCATCTAATCTCCGCTTATGACGCTGCCTGAGCCCTAGTAGAATGAGCCCTAACCAGACTAGGGAATATCTGCTCAGCATCCACGTGTCCACGATAACCTCCTTAACCCAGTGGGCTATCGTAGCCCGCAACGCTGGCTCACCGTTTACCCACACTGTGGAGTATAAAACAGCCAGTCCATCTTCCTGAGAAGTTTAGAACCTCCAAATACTCATGATATGCCACTTGACATCCAAGGTCCATAACAGACTATATTAATCCACATCTCTCTCCCTGTCCGGCATTGGCAGAGAAACCAATTGATTCAAGGGAAAATCCAAGACCATCTTCGGCAAAAAGACTGACTGTTCACAGCTGGACTGCTCCCGGAGTCACCTGCAGGAATGGTTCCCGGCAGGACAGAGCCTGCAGTTCGGAAACTATGCAGAGAACACTATCCTCAAGAAGTAACCTCAAGGAGGAACTAGATTAAGACTCCACAAGGCCACTGGCAACCACAAGATGCTTTACGCCTTTCAAGAACCAGGCCAGGCCACATACATATGGGCTGACAAGGGTTCACCATTCACCTGACCTCGGAAACAGGCAAAAGCTGCCATCTGTACCTTCAAGGAATTAAGTGCCAAGCCTTTAATCAACCTGTCCTACAAAAATTCCAAAATAAGCAGGCTCTTAACCGAACGAGGATGAACCCCCTCATTCCTCACATCGAGCCTCAAACACTCGCCACACTTTAACATAGTCTAAGGAAGTGAATAACTTTCGCATTTGAAGCAAGGTGAATCACAGTAGTGGAATATCCACACTTCAGCAACCGAGCCCTCTCAAGGGCCATACCATAAGATAAAAATCAAATCTGATCTTCGTGAAGAATAGGCCCCTGCCGTAGCAGACCCCTGTGGACTGGTAATCAGAGAGGAGGGTCCACCAGAAGCCTCTGCAGATCTGCATACCACAGCCTCCTGGGCCAATCTATCACTACCAGAAGCACCAACCCAGTGTCTCTCTCGATCCTCAGAATCTTTCTGCCCAACATGGGCCAAAGGGGAAAGGCATATAGAAGCTTCCCTTCCGGCCACTCTGCACAATGGCAGGGATGCCCAAAGTCTTCAGATCTCTCCTGATATTTATTTATTTATTTAACATTTTTTCTATACCGACCTTCATGGTTAAATACCATTGAATATTGAAGCGAGGAACCTTTGCGTTGTGATGTCACAAGCAAGTCTAGAAACGGGAGGCTTCAGCTTCACACTATGAGCTGGAACGCTTCATTTAACAATTCCCATTCTCCTGAATCCAGACTGTCAGCTGAGAAAGTCAACTCATACATTGTCTTTTCCTGCAATGTGTGAGGCTGAGATCTCCTACATAAGAACATGCCATACTGGGTCAGACCAAGGGTCCATCAAGCCCAGCATCCTGTTTCCAACAGTGGCCAATCCAGGCCATAAGAACCTGGCAAATACCCAAAAACTAAGTCTATTCCATGCTACTGTTGCTAGTAATAGCAGTGGCTATTTTCTAAGTTACCGTATTTTTCACTCCATAAGACGCACCTAGGATTCAGAGGGGGAAAATTTAAAAAAAATAAATAAAAATGGTGTGCTAAACCAGCTCTGTTCCCGGGCATCTGTGCGTCTTATGGAGTAAATTAGGGGAGTGCATAAAATTGTCCCCATTTCATTTTCAGGTCTAGGGAGGGCCATTTCAATCCACTCCCCAGATCAGAAAACTTTTATCGTTCTCTTTGTGGGGAAAACCAAATACAAAAAAAACCCTCCATCCAAACCCTTTAAATTTAATTAACTACAACCCCCCACCCTCCTGACACCCCCCCTCCCCCAAGACCTGCCAAAAGTCCCTGGTGGTCCAGCGGGGGGGTCAGGAGGGTGGGGAGTTGTAGTTAATTAAATTTAAAGGGTTGGGATGGGGGAGGGGGGGTTATATTTGCTCCAAAAGACGCACAGACATTTTCCCCCCACTTCTGAGGGGAAAAAAGTGCGTCTTATGGAGCGAAAAATACCTGCTATTAAGTTACCGTAACGGACTTCTCCAAGAACTTCTCCAATCCTTTTTTAAACACAGCTACACTAACTGCACTAACCACATCCTCTGGCAACAAATTCCAGAGTTTAATTGTGCGTTGAGTGAAAAAGAACTTTCTCCGATTAGTTTTAAATGTGCTACATGCTAACTTCATGGAGTGCCCTCTAGACTTTCTATTATCCGAAAGATTAAATAACTGATTCACATTAACCCATTCTAGACCTCTCATAATATACTTCCGCCCATTCCATGAGTTGGACTATTTCCTGCAACACTTGCTGGCTCTTGGTGTCTCCCTGGCGATTGATGTTAGCCACAGCTGTCACATTGTCTGACATCATTTGGACCACTCGATCCTGTAAGTGGTCAACAAATCGCAAGCATGCCAACCAAACAGCTGATTGATACTCCAGAGACCCCTCTTTACTACAGTACCCCTGCGCCATCAACTCCCAACAGTAAGCCCCCAACCCAGGGGGCTCACATCCTTCGTGAGTACTCGTCAATTCGGTGTTTGTAGGGGAAATGCCCTTCTTTAGATGATCTGCTTACAACCACCACTGCAGTTGGATGTTGACCTCCACTGGTAACTAAAGCCGAATCGAGTAGTCCTGAGACTGGACTCCAATGGGCAGCATGTGTTGAAGAGGACGCATACGCACCTTTGCCTACAGAATCACCTCTAGGGCATCAACCTGAGCACCTGCAGATAAGACCACACCATCGGGTGTATTGTTTGTCAATAGTTGCACTTACACCAGTTTTTGAATACAGATAGCTGGCAGGATCACCCTGCCTTGCTTCCTGTCAAAACGAACACTGAGATATTTCAGTGTCTGGGATAGCTGCAGATTTTTCTTGGCCAAGTTCACCACCCAACCTAGTTCCTGTAGCAAGGAGATCACCTTGCACGAGGCCTGAAGACTTTCATGCTCTTGGCCCAAATTAGCCAGAATGCCATCCTCTCTCAACAGTGCCGCTACTACCACCATAACCTTGGAGAAGGTTCTGGGTGAGGTGGCCAAACCGAAGGGAAGCGCTCAAAACTGATGTCATCGTCCCAAAACAGCGAAATGCAGAAAATAGTTGATGCTCCAGCCGGATGGGAAAATGCAGACACGCCTCTGACAAATCCAGAGATGTAAGAAACATATGACTATATGCTATTACCATAGAGCATAAGGTTTCCATGCGGAAACGATCACTCGCAAATGGCTGACTCCTCCCTTGAGATCCAGAATGGGGCGAAAGGAGCCCTCCTTTATGGGTACAACAAAATAAAGAATATCTGCCAGTATTTTCTTGTCACATGGGCACTGTGATCATGGCCCGCAGACTGAGGAGCCTACACAATATACACTCCACTTTATGTCTCTTCTGTGGAGAAGTGCAGGAGACACCATGAAAACTTCCAGAGGAACACTGAGAAACTTCAGAGCACCCACCAGACGCACCATCCCTCTATGACTCTTGAGCCTCCAAACCATTCTGCCCAACATGGGCCATGGGGGAAAGGCATACAGCAGCTTGTCCTCTGACAATTCCTGCACGAAAGCATCGATGCCCAAAGACTTTGGATCTCTTCTGCGAATGAAGAATCGAGAAACCTTGCACTGTGAAAAGTCGCCAGCAGGATCAGAAACTGCAGACCCCAATGATCCACTATTAGCTGAAATGCCTCATCTGACAATTCCCATTTGCCTGGATCCTGACTCTGCCTGTTGAGAACGTCTGCTCTTAAGTTGTCTTTTCCTACAATGTGCAAAGCTGAGATCTCCTGAAGATGCACTTCCGCCCATTTCATAAATTGGTCTATTTCCTGCAACACTTGCTGGAGCTCGGTTCCTCCCTGCCGATTGATGTAGGTTGTCGTTGCATGGACCGACATCCGGACTGCTCAACCCTGCAACCTGTCGCCGAACTGCAAGTATGCCAACTGGACCGCCCGGGCTTGCAGCTGATTGATGTTCCAGACAGGCTCTTCTGTACGCCAGTGCCCCTGCACTGTCAGCTCCTGACAGTCAGCTCCCCAGCCTTGAAGGCTCACACCTGTCGTGAGTACTAGCCAGTCCAACGAACTTAGGGAAACCTCCTTCCTTAGGTGATCTGCTTTTAACCACCACTGCAGTTGAGTGCAAATTTCCATCGGCAGGTGGAGCCGAATTGAATAGTCTTGAGACTGTGGGCTCCAACGAGACAGCAGGGTGTGCTGAAGAGGATGCATATGTGCCCCAAAACCGCAAAATGCATAAATTGTTCATGACCTAGTCGGATGGGAATTTGCACGTATGCCTCATACAAATCACTGAGCACAAGGTTTCCATGTGAAAATGAGTCACATGCAAATGATGGTTGACTCCTTTGAGATCCAGGATGGCATGAAATGAGCCCTCCTTGGGCACAATTACATAAATGGAATATCGGCTCATATTTTCTTGAGATGTGGGAACTGATTGAGGAGTCTGGACAACCTAAGCTCCACTGCCTGCCTCTTCTGCCGAGTTGCAGGGAGACACCATGAACACGTCCCGAAGAACATTTCAAAACTCAAGCTCATAGCCCTCTATCACCACCTCCAGAACATCCTGACCCACCTCTGATAAAAAAAAAAAAAAAAAAAGAGACTACCTATCTCCTGCTCTCAGAAGTGGGTCAGCACATCTTCACAGGGAGGCTCGGGGTACACCACTATCAGAGCCGCCCAGGACGAAAGGACAGAGATCTACCTAAAGGTCGAATCCTCTGAAAGGCCACTTCTCTGTAGGGCCAAAAATGTCAACCTCCTAGTATGACCTCTGGAGCTGAAGGAACATGGAGCGGAGCTTGCTTCTTATCCTCAGATAATAGAGGAACCGGGGACTCTCCCCACATTTGTTTCCAGCTCACTCCCAAACAAAAGCGAGCCTTTAAAAGGCAACTTCATAAGGTTAGCCTTCGAGGTTGACTCGGCTGACCAATTTCTCAGCCATAGCTGATGCCTAGCTGCAAATACCGAAGTCACCCCCTCTGGCCGAAGTGCATACCAAATCACAGCCCACATCCACCAAAAAGGCAGCTGCTGGTTCCACCACCTCCCTGGAATTTACATCAGACTCATGGACCTCCTGAGAGAGTCGCAAACAAGAGCAAGCCACCAGAGAATAAGAAGCTATCTGCAAGGTCATTGCCATTGCCTCAAAAGGCTTGCTTAAGGATAGCCTCAATTCTTTTTATCCTGAGCATTTTTCAAAGCCCCTCCCCCTTCAAAAGGAATAGTAGTTCACTTGGTAACGGCACAGACAAGCACATCCACCTTTGGAAAATGTAACTGCTCTCTCACAACTGGAATCAGGGGGTACAGTCCAAAGAATCGTTCCCTTTTAAAATTTGCTTCTAGGGCACCCCATTCAAGATCAATTAATTCTTGAATAACCTTCATAATAGAAAAGAAACATGAGGCTTTACTCAAGGAAACCAGAATGGGATTCTTCTTTGGCTCAGACATGGATTGAGTCCCAGGTACTCCCAGCATCTGCATTGTTTGGGAAATGAGATCCGGTAACTCATCTCTATGAAAAAAATTAAAAGAGTTCTATAAGGTTCCAATCCCAGAGGAAATCTCCTCAACCTCCAGGTAATAAGGATCGGCCTCATCATCCATGCCATCTGGATCCCTATTGAGAAAACTGGCTACAGGAATACTCAGACACTTACCTGCAGCTCCAGGCACACAGGACTTCACTGTCTGTCTGGATAAGGTTGGCCGGGGCAGAGGACTGCACCTGAAGAAAAGACTGCAGTCCTTGAAAAAATT
The DNA here is from genome assembly GCF_901001135.1 of Rhinatrema bivittatum. Classification (NCBI taxonomy): domain Eukaryota; kingdom Metazoa; phylum Chordata; class Amphibia; order Gymnophiona; family Rhinatrematidae; genus Rhinatrema; species Rhinatrema bivittatum. Next base: position 27,872,413 of record NC_042618.1, on the reverse strand, counting down.
CCTGCCAAGAAAAGACTGAAGGGTCCATGCCAAGGCCTGGGGGTAAGTGTCCTAAGCCCACTGAACTACTTTCCTCTGCTGACGAACTAGTTAAGGGAGCTCTAAGATCAGGTGACCCTTCTGGCAGCTCTTTCTCCATTGCCACACCAGGCTGAGAAGAACTGGGCTTAGTAAAATCAGAGGGATGTAATTCCCCCTAGCCTCCAAACAGCACCAACACAAGTTAGAAGGAACACCAGGCTGAGATCCCCGAATATGACAAGCACACACATGGCAAGGTGCTTAGGTTCCTTTGCTATAGGTGCCATCAGATAAGGCTCATAACACTGTGCCAAAGTAAGTGCCCAACTTGAGCTCCGACAGAACGCTCAGGGAATGTATGTAAAAACAAATGCACTCATGCATATGAGCATAAAAAAAAAGCACGTGTATGCATAATTTGGGCAACCAGCTAGGCGCACAAAAAGGCCACACAGTCGGGTGCACAAGTCATGATCCAACGGAACTGAAGTGGGCAGTAAATGGCACACAGAGCGCGTGAAGGCACTGCCATGACCTACCACGCGGTGAACCAGCCGAGTCTCACAACGGGGTCTAGCTGCAAGGGCTGCTCATCCTCCCCCCCCCCTCCAAAATCCCTGACCACCACTAGAGATGAGAATGGCTATTGATTAGCTCGCTGAGCACGAAGACTCTTAATTTTAAAAACGTTACCTGAGCTCAGCCCATCCCAGCTGAGTACAAGCACGGTCTCCAGCTGCAAGGGGAGAGGGTAAATACCTTTACCACCATGCTCAACTTCCTGCACCTGCTTGCCTTTCAGGTTTGTTTGTTTTTTTTGTTTTACAGCTAGTCCATGCCAGCTCAAAAGCCAACTACCATACCAAGCCACTCACCTCAGGAATTCTCAACTGAGGGAGGGACCTTAAGATATCACCACAGGAGAGTGAGGCAAATTAATCTCCTCCTAAACCTTGAAGCATTCGGGACATGCAATGTCCACCATCTGTTGGAGACGGAAAATACTGGCGGGCTGTCACTGCAGGCGTATATATATTGTGATGTCAGCTTTGCTCAGTCTCCATCTGTTGGTAGAGGTGCATAACCCACTGGTTCTGGATTCATCTGTCTAGATGCTAAGAAAAAATATCTTAAGCAGTAAATATATCCCTTCTTCATCTTTAATAACCTCCAACATACACCATTAAATCCTTGAAAACATCCCCACTCCACCAAAAATATTCGGTAGTGTGCTAGAAGCAAGTTAGATATGGGGATAACTTCTATTTCAAAAGTCACTTATGCATTTTCTTGTTGCTTGCACAAAACAAATAGAAGCATATTTAAGAATTTTCTCAAACATCTGCAGGAATGAGCTCTTTCACATTTAAAGGAATCATATTCTTAGCCATGAAACTAAAAAGCAATGAGAAAAGGCTCCTAAAGGTTAATATCAAAGAGGAAACTGTCCCACTCGAAATATGAATTCAAACCCCACAACACCCACATTTCCCCACACAAAATTCCCACCCAGCCTCCCAAATAAGATCCACACATCAAATTTTAAAAATAGTGTATATCTTCTGAAAAAACATGGATATTAGCAATCAAGAACTCACCCAATTCTTAGAAAAAAAATATAGAAAATATATAGAAACTACCCCCCCAAAAGCCCATATGCATAAAATTGACTATTGGCAAACCTATGAAGACAGACAGGTATTTAAAAAAAATAAATAAAGTACATCGAGACACCCTGGCCTTTGTTGCTGAACCCTCCTGACTGCCTCCATAGAGGCTTCCCCCTTGGGATTACACGCTGCCACTTCATAGAAGTGCTTTTCAGGGTAAGACTTCCAGGGCCCTTTAGAAATATGAGCTGTTATTCTCACCAGGTAAGGCTTCTTCAAGAGTTTTAATTCTTGAAGTTGTATCTCTAATCGTAAAGGCCAATACAAAACAGAAGAGCCAGAGAGAGTATGTTCTTTCTACACAGGGATCGCTTCTTTTGCAATGTGATGGGGAGAGATATTGAAAATATTCACTTTGGGGGCCTTCCCAATCCAAAGTGCCCAAAGCTCTTGCATACTATAAAATAGCCTACTTAACTGGGCAGTTATGCAGATAGGCCACAATATCCCTCAAAGCATTAGGTTTGGGAGACCTCAGCACATGATGGGCATGGTCCACCATAATTTCTATCTCCTTGGGGTAGTCACCAACCATCAAGATAACTTTACCAATTTGTCTTACTACCTGCACTGAATCAGAGTATTCCTCTGTCAGGAACACCCCAGTTCTATAAATTACTCAGAAACTCATTTCCCAGGTTTTCAATTTTATCAGCCAGTTCAAACTTTTCTCCAAATCGTGCACCACTGACTCCAGTTTTCAAGCTTAGACTCTGCCTCCTCCACTCTCCTTCCAATTTCCAGAATATCTCCGCTCAAGTCATTTACCAACTCCTACATCTGACTTGACTCCCATGTCATCCAATTTCAATTCTTTAAATCATAAACTCAACTTGTTTTAAGAATTTCACTTAAGCCTGCAGCATCATCCTCCATGATTCTCAGGACCATTACTCCTAGCACTATGAACAGACTACCACCCTCTGGATAGTAAAATTGCTTGAGGTCTATCGTTTTACACAGAATAGATTATCTGAAGCCTATGCAAAACACACAAATCAAGAAGAGGCGGCAAACTTAAGAGGGTCAAATGGGGTGTTTTAACAAAATCATTCCCGATCACCGAAGTCACTTCCTCAGTACTGGTACTTCTTTTAACCAGTATAGAAAAAATGCCCAATCATCTCAGGTATGAAGTCTCAAATGAGACATTCAACTAAGTTTGTCTTTACTCTATGCAGTCTCATAAGTCGGTGTGAACCAAGTGGTTCTGAAACAAAGAATACAGCAGATAAGAACCTTAAGGCTAACCCTTTATAATTAGACAATTCAAATCACATGCCCACAATTCCACCTCTGTCCACCACAAAAGAGGTGTGGGAATGTACTGCAATAGCATTTCTAGCACTACCGCAAGGAGCATGGGGATTGTGCACCAGTCCCAAAGTTTCTCAATTCTGTTATAGCTAGAAAACAGCTTATGTAATTTGAGCTAATTACATTCCATTTATACTAAAAAAAAAGAAAACAAAAAAAAAAACTGAATCTGTTACAAAAAAAAAACTAGGATCATGATTTGCACACAAAAATGTTTGTTTATATTAAAACTGTTACCAAAAGAATAGACTGTGACAAAATTTCTATTCGCCCAAATCACCAATATCCTTCACCACAAGCACTCTTATGATAGTTATTTTAAGCAATTACTAACCTAATGTAACCTGTTTTGTAATTTAACTTCTCAAGTAAATTTGAAGATGTTTGTGGGAGACTATGGGCTAGATTCAACATGAATACAATCTCATTCCTCCCTGCCTGTAGACATACCACATGGCTACTTGGTTGTCGATCTGGATCAGAACAATTTTGTTGGACAGCCAATCTCTGAAAGCCTATAGTATGCACCTGATTGCCCAAAACTCCAGGAAGTTGATTTGACAAGAATGTTCCTAAGTGGACCACAGTCCCTGGGTACAAAGCCCATATACATGAGCTCCCCACTTCAGGGTAGATATATCCATGGAAAGCCTAATTTGAGTAAGGAGACTCCGAAAAGAAATTCTCCATTCCAGATTGGAGAGAACTCACCACTAGGATGAGTCCCGGAGAGACAGGGTTGACTCGGATGCAATCCTGGAGGCTCTAAGTGGCTTGGTGCCACTGCAGCAACCTCAGGGTCCATTGGACTCTGAGCATGTGTATTCGTGCCAAGGGAGTGATATGGTCCGTCACGGCCATGTGACCCAACAGCCTCAACATGTGCCAAACAAACTTGCTGGCTCTGTTGTACCTCTGTTGCAATGGTTGCCAAAGCAACAGCACTCTGACGGGGCAGAAAGGCCCTGGCTTGAGTTGTATCTAACAGGGATCAGATGAAGTCTAACTGAGGTGATGGACCTTGGGTAGTTGGAGTCACTAGGGTTTGTTCTCAACACTCAAATGGTAAAGCGAATGGACCGGTTGGCCCCCGCCTGAAACGTGCTTGATCAACCAACTGTCCAGATAAGGGAAAACATGCACTCCCAGTCTGCAAAGGCATGCCACCACCACGGCCAGGATTTTGTTAAGACTCATGGTGTGGACCCGAGCCCGAATGGCAATACCAAGTACTGGAAGTGCTGTTTCCCCACCACAAATCTGAGATATTTCCTGTGACTGGGGAAGATCTTGATATGAGTGTATGCGTCTTTTAGGTCGAGGCAGCATAGCCAGTCTCTTTTTTGCAAAAGAGGAATCAAGGTGCCCAGGGAAACCATCTTGAAATTTTCTCTTTTTAGAAATTTGTTCAAGGCCCTCAGGATTTGGGATGAGACTGAGTCCTCCTGTTTTCTTTGTAATCAAGAAGTACCTGGAGTAGAATCCCCACCCTCTTTACCGTGATGGTCAAGGCTTACCCGCTCTGGCCGTTAAGAGGGAGCACAGCTCTTTCTATAGAACCTCCTGCTGCACTACCGGCCTCTAAAATGGGTACAGAGGGCAATTTGGCAGGACAACCAATAGGTTTAATTGGCACCCCTGGTGGATGATACACAAATCCCACTGGTTTGAAGTTACACTGTGCAACCGACTCGGAAAGTGCCGCAGCCTGTGCCTGACCAGTGGGTCCATCATCCCTTGTACAGGCAACTGGCTTATGCTCCCTATGGCCCAGTCAAAACCCCATCCCCGGAGTTGACGGAAGTGCTGGTTAGGGCTTGTGAGCTCTTTGCTGCCTGAAATGATCATGGGAGCTCCAATGATGTGTACAGGATCAAGGCGGCATAAGACAGTACTTTCTTTGGTGAAAAAAGATTTCCTGGGCCCCTGCCTCAACGACCTCCTGGATGAGGATGACAGGTCCGAAGTGCTAAAGGAGAGTTGTTGGAGGGTTTTATGATGGTCTTGGAGTTGGGCCACAGCATCCTTCATTCTCTCCGAAGAGTTTCTCTCCAGTGCACAGCACATCAGCGAGTCATTCCTGTACCTTTGTCCTGAGATCAAAGGCCCACAGCCAAGCCAGACCGTGGGTGCCAACTCCAGCTGCAGAGACTCTTGATGCTGTTTCAAAAATATCGTAGGTCACATGGACCTTGTTTTCCACACTCCAAGCCCTTGTGCACCAGTGACATGAGGGTGTCTTGCTGCTGTTCAGCCACCTCATGCACTTGCTTCCAGATGTCCCGCGAGTATTGACTCAGTGTTTCTCATTCGCAGCATGTACAGCTGGTAGGCAGCGATACAAGCAATATGCATGGCAACTTGGAACACCATCCTCCCAAGAACATTCAACACTCTGTGGTCCTTCCCCAGGGGTGCCAAAGAGTGGGTCAGAGAACGCTTGGCCATCATGAGGGCGGATTCAACCACCACCAACTGGAGGGGCAGCTGATGCTCATCGAATCCGGCAGCCTTTTGGATGAGGTAAACCCCGTCTGCCTTCTTATCCACAGGAAAGACTGTGAGGGCATGTTCCCAAATCTTCAGTAGCAACGCCATAAGGATTTTATGTACTGGAACTGCCAATATCTCCTTTAGAAGGCTCCATGAACTGACAAACCTCAAACGTTTTGTGCCCGTCTTCATGAAAAGCTGAAATGGGATGGCCTCCACCATCATCCTGACGAACTCTGTGAAGGTAGAGTCCTCAGGCAGGGACCACCTACGTTCCTCTGGAGGAGAAGGGTCTGACAGGAGATCATCTGAATCCTTGGAGGAGGATTCCATCTGATCATCCCCCCAGGGGTTATAGCAACTCATCCTCACTGCATATCACAGGGAATAGGGTCCTAGGTGCTCAGGTGACGTCCAGAGGTGCAGGCACCAATGGAACTGGACGGAGTGGGGGAGGGGGTACTACCGGCCTGTGTCTCCACCGGCCTCAGCAGAAGTTCCTCCTCAGAGGAACTGGCGACCACCACCACATCAGTAAGGGGAGACGCTGATGCCGCGCCAAGCACTGGTGCCATCCCAGGAACCAACACCAGCTGGATTGGTAAGGCATCGTGAGCACACAGCTTCCCCAGAAGCGGTACAAGCACAGGCAGCACCAGCTTCGGTGCTGCAGAACAAAGCCCTGCAGCATCCGCTCCATCGCTAGATGGACTTGATTCTCCAGTTCCTCCTCGAACACTGCTGATGCTAACACTGACTGGGAAGAAGGAGGGGAGGCCAGATCTTCCTCGGCCACACGGAGGAAATCGACAACAGTCTGTCTTTGGCGCCCCTATCCACTGGTAACCTTGACAGAACCGATTATCCCGCCGATGTCGATGGTGTGGTGTCCATCAATGCGGCTCCGAGATCCTACAATGCAGCGGACTTCCTCGACCCAAAGAGGGTATCCATCTTGTTGAGTCGAATCAGATGTCCCTTCAGGGTTATCTGGGCACACAGAAGGTAACCCCGGACGTCTTGAGATGCCCCCCCATGCAGAGGATGCAAACCTGAGCATCAGTGATCGACATAGTCCTCAGGCTCTAGGGGCACTGACAGAAGCCAGATGCGGAAAAATAAATGGGAAAAAGACGGAGTGATGGCAGCGGGCGGCAATGGCAGATGAGCACCGAAGCGCTACCACCACAGGGGGGAAGTGACTGTGAAAAAACTTATCCAAACGCCAAAAGCCCTGACTGGGGGCACTATGGGGAGGCACAGAGAGGGACCCGGCCTATGAACTTTAGAAGAGAGAATTGAAAAACTGCAAAAAGAAATTTTCCATGAGGCAAAAAACCAATAATTTTTTAGCTCAATCCAACCACGATGCTGAGAGCTCTGTTAAAAAAAAAAAAAAAAGACCCTATGTGGGCGCGTGGTACAGGGCACGCTGAGCATGCTCACTGTACCTAATTTGTACACACACAGTCAGAATAGATACAAGACAAACTTAATGAATTAAAGTGCTCTGTTAATACATACATATAGTTACCCTAAGGTAAATCAGCACTCATGCATCATTTACAAAGCAAAGCTATATAGTGTAATAAACTATTCTTCAAGTTGTTGTTTTGTTTTTTAATTGTACAAAAAAGGTACAACTGTCCCTATACAACTGACATATTGCTTAACATAAATTTTTTAAAAATGTCAAAATGTCACATTTAGGCAAAAATATTACTTCAAAATGCACACACATAACCCACACTCATACCGTTGCTCCCTAAAACACCATCATTGCGCAAATTTACAACGTATACCATTAGCTACTCACTTTCAGGCCAATACAGTAAAGTGGGGCCGTGGTTACCCCGCTCCTAACCCGCTTTCTACTCACTTTCCGGCCGCGTTAGCCCTTCCTGCGATACACTATCCCCTTTAACCCATCCTCACCGCCTCTTTAAATCACCAGGTAACCCCTTCCGCACACGGCATGTATATTAGATGTAAACCATCGAATTAGCTATTCCCTCTCATACAGTAACGCGCGCCCCGACTATCGCCTTTTTAACCTGGAGTTTAGCCGCGCGTTTAACCTGCTAATTTACTGCCTACCCCTACCCCTGCGTTAGAGGCAGGGGTAGGGTAGACAGCAAACTTTCCCCCAAAAAGAAACCTAAAAACCTAAAATCCCCTCCTCCCGAAGCTACTCGACATGTTATCAACTTATTTTGTTGCTTTCAGCCCCTTCAACCTTCTCTGCCGTCCTCCGGAGGGGGCAGCCAGCGGCGAAAGCGGCCCCCCAGGTCCCGGTTCTCCTGGCTCACGACGATGTTCCCGCAGGTACTCCAGCTCGACTTCTGGCTGACAGCTACCCCCCCAAAAAAAGACTGTGAGTTACGGCCTTGGAAGCGAAGCGAACTTTCATGGGCTTGAGCGTCCAAATTGACGGGCGCTCAAGCCAATGAAAGCACAGGAACGGGCGGGCGTGACTGCGCTCAAGCCCAGGAAAGTACGCTTCGCTTCGGTTTCGAGGCCGTAACTCAGCAGTCTTGGGGGGGGGGGGGGGGGAGGAGGGGGTAGCTGTCAGCCAGAAGTCGAGCTGGAGTACCTGCTAGAACATAGAGAGCCAGGAGAACCGGGACCAGGGGGGGCGGGGGGTGACACCGCTGCAAGCCACTTTCGCCACCGGCTGCGCCCCCCCCCCCCCCCCCCGGAAGACGGCAGAGAAGGCTGAAAGGGCTGAAAAACAACAAAAAGTAAGTTGATAACATGTCGAGTAGCTTTGGGAAGTTGGCACATGTCGAGCCGCTTCGGGAGAAGGGGATTTTAGGTTTTCATGGGTTAAAGTTGGGATCCACTTCCCTGTATTAAGCGCCTATACAGTAAAATCAGTTGCGCGGCCTAACGCTTCCCCTAACGCTTTGCAGACGCGGCTTGCATTTGCATGCCATTTCAATAGAGTATCGAGCGGTATGTGATCAGAACAGTGCGTGGGGCAAACGAGGGTGCGCCCGGCACTGCCGCACTCTAACGCGTCCTTACTGTATTGGCCCGTTTATCATTGAATTATTTTATTAATTTCAATACAGGAACTGAACTGTTTTATTAGTTTTATACAGAAATTTTATATGACCTTTATTTTTATTTCTGATGTTAACTACTGTTCTATTTCATTTAATCATTATTATACTTGGAATAAGTTTATTTGCAATTAATTTTACATATATTTTATTCTTTTCTTTTATTGTATTTTTATGTATGAATGTAGGAAATAAAACTGGATCAAAAATTGTAAGCAAATGTTGTAAACCAGTGGTTAGAGCAGTGGGCTACGAACCAGGAGACCAGTGTTAGAGTCCTGCTGTCGCTCCTTGTGACCTTGGACAAGTCACTTTACCCTCCATTGCCTCAGGTACAAACTTATCCACTTCTCCTGTGCGCACGATTCAGTATTTAAATGAGGGCCCGCGGTAAAAAGAGGCGCTAGGGACACTAGCGCGTCCCTAGCCCCTCTTTTTTGACAGGAGCGGCAGCTGTCAGCGAGTTTGACAGCAGACACTCAATTTTGCCGGCATCTGTTCTCAAACCCGCTGATAGCCACGGGTTCGGAAACCGGATGCCGGCACAATTGAGCATCCGGTTTTCAACCTGCAAGCCGATTTTAATTTTTTTTTTTTTTTTTTTTAACTTTGGGACCTCCGATTTAATATCGCCATGATATTAAGTCGGAGGGTGTACAGAAAAGCTGTTTTTACTGCTTTTCTGTACACTTTCCCGGTGCCGGCAAAAATTAACACCTACCTTTTGGGTAGGCGCTAATTTCTGAAAGTAAAATGTGCGGCTTGGCTGCACATTTTACTTAGTGAATCGCGCGGGAATAACTAATAAGGCCATCAACATGCATTTGCATGTTGCAGGCACTATTAGTTTCGGGGGGGTGGGGGGGGGGGGGTTGGACGCACGTTTTCAACGCGCTATTACCCCTTACTGCGGTGAGCACTGTACTGTATCGGCCTGTTAGATTGTAAGCCCTCTAGGGATAGGGAAATACCTACAGTACCTGAATGTAATCCACTCTGAAGCGCTGAAAAAAGTGCGAAAAAGTGGAATATAAATAATGTCAGATCAGATCATCATGATGGAACCTACCGAATGATGGTATATAAAAATTTGTAAATAAATAAATCAATCTTCTAAATGATTGAAAAAATATATTTGTTGAAACACAGTATAAATATTAACCTAGCTATTCAAAACAGTCCCATATGACCACAATTCATCATCAGCACACATGTATTGGAGAAAAGTAATATGCTTGAATATTCTTGCATGGTACAGTGTTGAAATTCTGCTGCAAAAAAAAACCCTGACAAGTATCTTCATTTCACAGACTGACTTCTTCAGGGGGAATTTAAGCACAAAGAATCACTGTGTATTGCTAGTAGTTTGAAAGTATGGAAGTTCCTCCAAAAGTTGTCTTTTTAGTAAGGTCAACAAAGTACATAATTCAAATGACACCAACCAGTCTTAATCAGAGTCTTGAGCAGCAAACATCTTGACTGTGCATGCCTTAACTTGCATTCCTCCCTTGTGTGTTTTTATATACGTGTATACACACACACACACACACACTACAGTTGTGCTCATAAGTTTACATGCCCCTGGCAAAATTTGTAAAATGTGAATCATTTTAAGAAAACATGAGTGATCAGACAAAACATCTGTTATTTTTGTGTTTCAAATTAAACTATTACGCATCACTGAATAGCACAATCATTAAACAAACCATAGCAATAAAGGAAATAAAATGGAGCTATTCAAAGGTTTACCTATCCTTGAATGTTTGGGCTGATTATATGCTCCAGCTGACACTCACAGGTTGAGATGGCAATGAAGGGTAGGTATCCACAACTGTGCCTTCTCTGATTGTAATTAATGTCTGTGTATAAATAGTCAATGAGTTTCTTAGTTCTTGAGAAACTCTTGAGCATTTCCTCCAGAGCTGCACTGACTTTGGTCCTTACTGAAGCATGGGAGAAAGCAAAAGATCTGTTAAAGGACCTGAGTGTGAAAGAGGCTCAACTTTATAAAATCAGGAAGAGGATATAAGAAGATATTCAAAGATTTGAAAATGCCAATCAGTACTGTTCAAACTTTGATCAAGAAGGGCAAAAATCATGAATTTAGTTAAAACCAAACCAGATCACAAAAGATTTTACACAACTGCCCAGAAAATTTGTTGAGATGCAAAAAACCTCATAAGCAACTTCTACTGAAATGCAGGATTCTCTGACGCAAAGTGGTGTAGGTGTTTCAGCAGGCACAATAAGGCGATACTTGAACAAAAATGGGCTGCATGGTAAAGCTACCAGAAAAAAGCCACTGCTGCACCAATGCCACAAAACAGCCCGCTTACAATACAGCAAACAGCACTTAGAGAAGACTCAAAACTTCTGGAAATAAAATAATTTGGAGTGATGAGACCAAAATTGAACTTTATGGTCACAAAAATTAACACTGTTTGGAGAGGAGTCAACACCATCCCTACCATGAAGGTGGATCTCTTGTTTTGGGAGGGTGAGAGCTACCGCAGTATAGGGAATATAATCAAAATTGATAGTAAGATGAATGCAGCATCTTATCAGAAAATCCTGGAGCAGAATCTGCATTCATCAGGAAGCTGCGCATGGGGAGTACTTGGCCTAAACATGACAATGATACAAAACATAAGGCCAAGTCGACTCTTCAGTGGCTGCAGCAGAAGAAAGGACGGTTCTGGAGTGGCCATCACAGTCTCCTGACCTCAGCATCATTAAGCCACTTTGGAGAGAACTCAAACATGCAGCTCATGCTAGAAAACCAAAGAATTTACAGGATCTGGAGGCTTTTTTGCCAAGAGGAATGGGCAGTTTTACCACTTGAGAAAATAAAGGGCCTCATTCACAAGTATCACATAAGACTGCAAGCTGTCACCGATGCAAAAAAGTGCAATACACAATATTAAGAATTAGGGGTATGTAAACTTTTGAAAAGGACCATTTTATTATTTCCTTTATTGTTACAGTTTAATGACTGTGCTATTCTGTGATGCATAAAATAGTTTAATTTGAACATTAAACAGATGTGTTTTGTCTGATCACTCACGTTTTCTTAAAATGCTATACATCTTAGAAATTCTGCCAGCAGTATGTATGCTTATGAGCACAACTGTATATAAATTTTTTTTTAATAGATTTAATTCTCCTGCCTTGGCTATGGAGAAAATATTATTGTGGCCCACCCTCCAATATTGTACAGGTTCTTAATTTCAACCAAAAGGACAAGAAAGCCATGAGCAGAGGAATGGCCTCAGACCTTAAGTTTCATCTTAGTCAAAAGAGCCCGAAGTGTGATCGGCAGGTCATGCTGACATCATTCATTCTGTGCCGCCAACAACAGCAGAAGTCAGCAAAAACGTGTGGATTAGGGGAGGCAGCTCAGGCAGCAGCCAAGGCTTCCTTATCCTCTCAGAAAACTACCACTCACAATGGAGAAATTACTTACTTAATTTCATTTTCCTTAGTGTAGACAGATGGACTCAGGACCAATGGGTATTGTGTTCTCCTGATAGATTTCAAAGCTGACGTCAGCCTACATATACCCATGCAGCATGCTTAGCTCTTCAGTATTCTCCTCGAAAAGCTAGTGTGGATATATGTTGCTTGAAGCTTGATCACACTTGAGTTTACTTGATTAACTTTGAACTGGTTCAACTGATATATATAAACAAACTTTTTTGGTACTGGTGCGCTGAAACAATAAACGCTGACACCTAGGTAACTGCGGGTGTCTTAACAGAGGTAGGCCAAGGCTTACCCATATAGTCTCGAGATTGATATCCGAGGTTATCTATTTCTGGAGCAGCCGTGGGCGGGATGCTGAGTCCATCTGTCTACACCAAGGAAACCGAAATGAGGTAAGTAACTTCTTCATTTTCTAGGGTGTAGCCAGATGGACTCAGGACCAAAGGGATGTACAAAAGCTACTCCCCTACCAGGTGGGGAGGCTGCCTGTGGCCCACTTAGTGCTGCTCTTGCAAAGGCTGTATCCTCCCTGGCCTGGACATCCAGGCAGTAGAACCTGGAGAAGGTGTGTAGGGAGGACCATGATGCCACCTGACAGATCTCGGCTGGCGAAAGCAGTCTGGTTTCGGCCCAGGAGACTTCCTGGCCCTTGTAGAATGCGCCTTGACCTGTAGAGGTAGTGGTTTTCTTGCCTCTATGTAGGCATTAATGACTTCTTTGATCCAGCGGGCTATGGTCGCCCGCGATGCCGCTTCCCCTAGTTTCTTCCTGCTGTGAAGATTGAACAGGTGATCAAGTTTTGCACAAGGATTCCGATCTCTTGAGGTATCTGACTAGGATTCTGCAGACATTCAGGTGGCGAAGGAGGAGTGAGTCTCTGAATACCTGTGTTCATCTGGAGATGGTAAGGATATGGTCTGGTTCATACGGAACTGGAAAACCACTTTCGGAAGGAAGGATAGTACCGTACGCAGCTGTATGGTGCCTGGGGTGAACCTGAGGAACGGTTCGACAGGATAACGCTTGACGTTCGGAGATACGCCAAGCTGAGCATATTGCGATCAAGAATGCTGTCTTTAAGGTCAAGAGGCGTAGGGACAGACCGCTTGTTGGTCTGAAGGACTCCCCTGCTAGGAAGTCTAGTACTAGGTTGAGGTTCCATAGAGGCACTGGCCACTTTAGTGGTGGCCGGAGTTGTTTGACTCCTTTCAGGAAGCGAGACACATCAGGATGTGTTGATAGTCTGATGCCATCCACTTTGGACCTGAAACAGGCCACTGCCACGACTTGAACCTTGAGGGAGTTGAGCGACAACCCCTTCTGCATGCCATCCTGTAAACCGATGTGATACTTCCAGCAGAGAGACAGGCTCGGGTGGTATCTCGGCAGGGTCTGAGGGATACCCTGCGGAGGAGCCGGCGAAGTGGATGATTGGGGGGGGAATCCTCTGCAGGAGGAGACTGCAGCGGAGGCTGTCCAGCATGCGAAGGTCCTGGGCTGGGGCTGCTCTGCTCGGGGCGTCCATGGGCTTGTCGGGTGGGTGTTGACCCTGTTGCTCCACAGCTGTGAAAAACTTAGTATCATTGCAATTTGTGATATAGCCTGAGAGGCCAAGTTTGTCGGAGGAAGTGGCCTTGGTTGTGTTGGAGTGCCATTCGGGGCTATTGCTGCCAACAAAATGTCTGTGTCCGGACCCCTGGGTCAAGCGGTGTTCGCAGGAGGCCTTCTTTCCTTTTCCCATAAGGGTTCCTGAAGGCCTGATTGCTTTCGGTGTTGGGACGCCGTGGAAAGGCCCGAGAAGATGTTGACAAGGCTGAGGAATTGTGGGAGACAGCTGGTGAAGAAGGTCCTCCATCTGAGTCAACCACCAGAAGTGAAGGCTCCCTGGGCCGCTTATGCCCTGAAGAATGCTTTTTAAGTGGTTTGAGGGCACCATGCATTGGATGCTTTGGCATCGAGCATCAGTGCTTCAATGGCGTGTGCGGGCACCGGCAGTACATCATGGAGTCTATGCTTTGACGCAGGTGCATCAGTGTGGCGTCGATGTGCCGATGATGCGATGTCTTCGACGTAGATGTTTTTTTCAGCGGCGTCAACATATCTCCAACACCGTGCTTCGGCGTCGCATGAGCTCGCTTTGGCGCCGGCCCAGATGAGCCAGGAGGACCGAATGAGGAGGCTCAACGCTGGGAGGGTCTCAGACTTCCTGTGGGGAGTCCGGAGAGGATCTAGCTGACTCCTCCAAAGGGGCAAAGGAGCCCGACACCGCTCCTTTCAACTGGGCAATTCGGGCAGCCCTTTGCCACTGAGCCTGGGGGGACATGCGGTCACAGTCCCGGCAGTTCAGCTGGTCATGACCTGGGCCCAGGCAGATGTAGCATCAGTCGAGTCTGTCCGTGACAGACATTTTATCACACTGTCAAAACTTGAAGCCCAGCCGACTCGGCAAGTTGAAATGATGGGTTTAGGGGGTTTTTTTGTCAGAAACTTCTGAGAGCGAGAGAGAGCTCCGTGTGCATTCAGTCATGCGGATAAAAAATGGAGTGAGAAGACTCGGGGGGGGGGGGAAGCGTGGGAAGATACAAGCAGACGCACCTCACTGACAAAGCTCAGTGATCTTTGAGAGCTCCAACACCTAGAGGCACGGAGGACACCACAGACAGCATGGCTAATTCATGCTGCTTATCTATGAGAAAATGAGGGAGTACCTGAGGAGTCATTAGCTGAATGGGAAGATCTAGGGCAGGGATGGGCAATTCCAGTCCTCGAGGGCCACAAACCTGTCAGGGTTTTAGGATATCTTAATGAATATGCATGACAGATTTGCATACAACTGAGGCAGAGTGCATGCAAATCTCTCTCATGCATATTCATTAGGGATATCCTGAAAACCAGACTGGTTTGTGACCCTCGAGGACCAGAACTGCCCACCCCTGATCTAGGGGAAGAAGGGCATGGGCAAAACTAAAAGGAGATATAAGGACAACTAATTTTTTTTGTTAGGAATGTAAATAAAGGGCAGAGGAAAGAGACCATTATGTTTTTGGGGGTTTTTTTTGGGTTTTTTTTAAGTAGCAGCTGAAAAGGTAAAGGAGAAAAGATTAGTGCTCACAAGAGATTGCAGAAAGAGGAAGACAGACAATATCTGGAAAAATCAAGAGAAACTGGGAAAGTAGACCGGAAAGGGAAATTCAAATAGAAGAACAATAGCAAATTTGGTAAAATGGGGGGGGGGGGGGGGGGTTAGGGTTTTTTAGATGTGTTAGTAATAGAAGGAAGTGCAAAAGTAGCAGATTCCTCCCCTCAAAGATGAAGGGGAGGAATATGTAGAGGCTGATGAGTAGAAAGCAAAATTGATTAAATATTTGTTCAGTGTTCACTGTGGAAGGGCCTGGAGCAGAAACACATAAAAACAAAACACAAATTAGATTGAGGTAAACCTCAATCTATTTTCAGAACGGTGTGTTTGGGAAGAGCTGACTAAACGTAAAGGGGCGGATTTTAAAAGGCGCGCGAATAGCCTACTTTTGTTTGCGCTCCAGGCGCAAACAAAAGTACGCTGGATCGGCGCTGGATCGGCGCGCGCAAGGCTATGGATTTTGTATAGCCGGCGCGCGCCGAGCCACGCAGCCTACCCCCGTTCCCTCCAAGGCCGTTCCCTCCAAGGCCGCTCCGAAATCGGAGCGGCCTCGGAGGGAACTTTCCTTTGCCCTCCCCTCACCTTCCCCTCCCTTACCCACCCACCCGGCCCTGTCTAAAACCCCCCCTTACCTTTGTCGGGGGATTTACGCCTCCCAGAGGGAGGCGTAAATCCCCCGCGCGAGCGGGCCTCCTGCGCGCCGGGCCGCGACCTGGGGGCGGGTACGGAGGGCGCGGCCACACCCCCGGACCGCCCCGGGCCGTAGCCACGCCCCCGTACCCGCCCCCAAAACGCTGCCGACACGCCCCCGAAACGCCGCGACGACCGGGCCCGCCCCCCGACACGCCCCCCTCGGAGAACCCCGGGACTTACGCGAGTCCCGGGGCTCTGCGCGCGCCGGGAGGCCTATGTAAAATAGGCTTCCTGGCGCGCAGGGCCCTGCTCGCGTAAATCCGCCCGGTTTTGGGCGGATTTACGCGAGCAGGGCTCTGAAAATCCGCCCCAAAGTAGATAAGGCGATAGGGCCGAATGGGATACATCAGAGGATACTAAGGGAACTTGGAGATGTCCTGGCAGCTCTGCTGGCTAACAGTTTCCAATTTATTTATTTTTTTTTTAGTTTAGAGAAGTTCTGGAGGACTGGAAAAGGACAGCTGTGGCTCCTACTCATAAAAGGGGGCAATTAGTGTAACTTCTGAAGTGAGCAAACTAATGGAATCGCTGTTAAAAACAGAGAATAGTGCAATTTTTGGAATCCAATGGATTGCAAGATCTGAGGCAGCATGGTTTTTACCAAAGGTAAATCTTGTCACATATCTAATTTGATTAGGTGACCAGAGAGATGGATCAAGGGAGAGCACTAGACAATGTACTTGGATTTCAGCAAGGCCATTGATATTGTTCCGCACAGACCTATAAATTGAGCGCCCTTGATATGGATCTTAAGAGTGACTATCTGGGTTAGAAACTGGCTGAGTGGGAAGCGACAAAGGGCAGTGGTAAATGGAGTTTTCTCTGAGGAGTGTGCCTCATGGTTCAGTGCTTGGACCGGTTCTTTTCAACAATTTTGTGAGTGACATAACTGAAGAATTGTCAGGAAAGATTTGTCTTTTTGCTGGATACCAAAATCTGTAACTGGGTGGATAGCCAGGAAGGAGTGGAAAACATGAAGAGGGATCTAGCGAAGCTCAAGGAATGATCTAAAGTATATATAAAGCTTGTTCCTAAGTTGTTATTATTATTATTATTATTATTATTGTAAAGCTTGTTGCTAAGTTATGTTACATTGTGAACCGAGGTGATGTTTTGCAAACGTGCCTCGGTATATAAGAAACCATTAAATAAATAAATAAATAAAATAAATAAAGTCTGGCAGCTAAGATTTAATGCTAAAAAAAGCAGAGTAATGCATTTAGGATGCAAAAACTCAAGGGAAAGATACAGTACTGGAGGTTAAATTCTAAGCAAAAAGGAAGAGCGCTATCTGGGGATAATTTTGTCTGATGATCATAAGGTGGCCAAACAAGTGGATAAAGCGATGGTAAATGCCAGAAAGATGTTTGATTGCATAGAGAGAGGAATGGTCAGTAGTGCAACCCCTCATTTAAATTATAGTATCGCACGCCAAGGAGAGGTGGCTGGGCGTGTGTTGGGAGAGCAGGCGCTCAAAAACGGAGCACCCATTTTCCTGAACTTCTTATTGTACCGACTGTTTGTGATCTTGGACAAATCACTTCACCCTCCATTGCCTCAGGTACAGACTTAGTTGTAAGCCTCTAGGGTCAGGGAAATACCTTACAGTACCTGAAAGTAATCTGCTCTAAAGTGCCTGAAAAACAGAATATAAAATCAAATAAATAGATTTAATTGCCAAATGTTATTTTTTATTTTTGCTACTTGAACTAGCACTGTTCATTTCCCACATACTGAGCCCAAAATTAGAATTTACATACTCTGAGCAAAGCTTTAAAGGTTATTTTAATCCAGTATCCATTTCAATCTCATCTTCCAAAGGGGTACTTTTCTCTAAAAAGACACAACCGCACTTATCTTTGAGCTATATTTGGGTCACTCCAGCACAGTGGGAAAAGTGAAATTTGAATTCTGGCCTTCCTGGTTCACAACCTATTACCCTAACTGGGGCACCCATCTTCCATTAAAAACCACTGTGCACCTTTATGTACTTTATGCAGCATATAGACCAAAGTCGCTTGCTACATCTTCCAGGTCAGATTTCTTCTCAGCAGTAGTGCACGAAACTACTACATGAAACCCAGCTTTACAAAAAACAGATTTGAACCCTAGCAGGTAAAGCCATAGGCACTCTAAACCAAAATATTTAAAACCAAATCTAGAATGTATACACTGAATCCAAGGCTCTCATCTCCTACTGTCTTACTGAAATGACATCCATGGTCTTTAGCTTGATTTCCAAAAAGGACTTGTTCCTGATCAAGAGTTTACATTTCCAGGTAAGGGCCAAATGCTCTATTCACAGCATTCACTTCTTCATTCCTAACAATCTGGAAGCTTGCTCCTTCTGCTGGACTTAGAACAAAAACTGAGGTACAGGAGAAAGATACGCTTTTTCAGAAGGACCTCGCTGCCTTAGATTCTTGTTCTGTTTGTCTACTGCACTGATAAAACCCATTGTCTGAGCTATTCAAAGTTCAACTTCAAATAAATCTCAAGATGACACTACTTTATACAGATTTGCCCATATATTTAAGCAGCAACTTATTTTAATACAGAAGGGTTAAATAAATTAGATTTAAACAGACAATTTTTCAGTTAATGCTGATACTATCCCACACCTCACTTAACCTGCAACATGCACCATGTATAAACATTTTCTGAAATTCTTTTTAATACAGATCTTTTCTGTGAGTTTCCTTTTCTTTAAAAAGACTAGCTTATCCATTTTCCTCAAAGGCCTGCAGAAAAGAAGATTTAAAGATTCCTACAGCCTACACTGCTGATACTACTTTAAACTACGGTAAGTGCAACACATATTGCACTTTGGAAGCCACAAGAGTCTGCAAAGTAGTTTCATGCCACAAAAGATGTTCAAATATTTAGAAAGGATGATTTGAGCCTTTTCACACCACGATACCAATTCACTAAAGGCCAGATGTACAAATGGGCTTTATTTTGTGTTTATCAGAAAAATGCCAAGTACATCTGACAAAGTGAGATTATGGACCTCTGTAATTTACAAATCAAATTAATAGTTCTTTTCATAGTTAAACATACAATATCTTAGTATAGATATGCTTTGGCTCACACTCAGTTTTTAACACCTATATTAAAGTATATTTCCATAAAGTCTTCACAAACAGGAAGAAAAGTTTAGGAAGCATGTTTTTAACTACTCCCTTATTTTAAGTTCTCCAATGGGCCTGGAAGAAATTTAGAGAGTGATATACTAGATTTTTCACAAAATGGTTTGTGTACAATTCTGCACAATGCCTACATATGCAAAAATCCAAATGTGGGTATTTTGATAAAAATTTTCACAAAAACTTTAGTGAAAAGATTTCACAAAATTGGGTTTCATAGTAGTAAACTTTTGTATATAATATGCTATATGTGAGTTAACTAAAAATCCCCCCCCCCCTAACTTCCTTTGGTAGTCGGAACTTTCTGGAAGAACTAGTGGTCCCCTATTCTGACCCAAAGCCCCTTATAGGCCAAAAATGTTACTGTGTTGTTTATAGAGCCCTACTACTTGACCCTTAAATGATTTACTCAATCCTGCCTCCCAAGCTTACCTTATAACTGGGGTGGGAGTGGGATTTCCCTTCTGGAGACAGAAGGAATAGCCACTTGCACCCCCCACCACCACTACTTGTCTAGCTAACCCCATTCACTTCTGATAACTTATTCTACATAAAGTTTTCATATCCAGTTTCATTTTTACAAATAGCAGATTTTAACATCTTTTAAATTATTAAATTTTTTTTCACGAAATGATGTGTTTTATCTCAGTAAACAAAAATAAAATAAAGTCTAAATAAAGAGAATCACCTCATTCTTTGCAAGGCTTTAAAAATGAATTGACATGATTAACCTATTAATAAATTATGCATATTTAGATTCAAAGAAAGCTCAAACCTCACTTTAAAATAATGAAGTCCCATGTATAAATACCTTCAGATTTGGAGATTTTTCTAATAAAGATCAAGTTATAAAACATAATAGAAAACTAGAACAAACCGAAAATGCACCCTCACGTAGGATATACAATCAATTGCGATAAGGTGGTAGCAGGAAACTGCAGGGCAAAACGTGAAATCATACCAACAAAAATCCTCATTTAAAAATCTTTATAGTTTCACATATAGGAAAAATAAAACAGTTTCGTTAACTCACAAGACTAAATCAAGTAATTTAAAACCATTTACCTACGCTTGATAATGCCACAAAGTCCATTTAAATTTCAGATACTAAGGACCCAAGAAAATCACCAGTTACATCATGTTCGGATGTCCGACAAGAAGTTACCAACTTATCTATCTATAATACACGCGATCTTTCTAAAGCTCTCGTCCTACAATTCAAGTTTTACAACCAGTCCCGATCACTTGAACCTGTTCCGGAAGGCAGCTGACCCCAGCAATGCACGAGTGAACACGGGGCCTTGCTCAACTCCCCCGACCCAGTGCGCTGTCATTAACGAAAACAAACAGAAGGAAGGAGGGAGGGAGCCAAGCTGAGCTCCTAACACAAAGGAACTCCTTCCTGAAGTCTGGGCGCGCACCGGCATCCCATCCCTCGCGGAGATGGAGAAGGCCGACGGCTGCCTGACCAGCCTGACACAGAGAAGTGACGTGAGGCGGGAAGGAAGGCCGCGCACCGGCTCCACTCCTTCCTTGCTTTGTTACCGCCTGCTCAGCGCGAACAGACGCCGGGACACCAGACAAGCGCAGTCCTTTCAACTTCTCTCCGACCCACAACACTTACAACGGCATTGTATCTCCGCAGCCTGGCTGTGACTAATCCCACGGAGCTCCGGGCATGATAAAGGAGAGTATTACTGTGATGGAAAACTGACGGATGAATGTTCTCTCAGGCGCTCTGCTTAACGCTTCCCGTCCGTCCTAACATGGCGCCCATCGCTACCACAGCAACGTTCTAGAACACGTTTACGCAACGTAAGACACGCACACGTCTGCGTAAACCGCTTTCGAAATTTTCGCGAGTGCCTGACGGGAATTGTATTTCTCGTCCTTTGGGTTGGTTTTCGGAGGCCCGGGATGATTTGGCGGCACTGGAGAAAGATTATGGGGAAATGGGCACGGACTCTGTGGATGGGGAAGGGGGGGGGGGGGGGGCGAGGAATACTAAAGCAATCAAAAGGCCAAGCCAGTTATTTTTATACTTTGCGTTAACGTCAATGGACAGCTCTTGCCATGTTGCTGTTAAGGTAAGACAGCATTCATGTTCTGTTTCAGGCTGCTTGGAATAAAATTTCTAATCTAGAAAAGAACTCTGCTTATTCGCAATGATCATGGTGAGGCGGTTCATGGCCATTCGGTGGCCTGAGCAGTGGGATCTGCAGACCAGTCATCGGTGCTGGCAGTCTGGGCACTCCAATCTTCTTGAGGTGGCTTCTGTGCCATCAAATAAACTGCTTTTTTAGCTGTGAACTGCTGGATAGGCACGGAGGGGACTGGCACACCCTCAGACCAGTCAGCAACCTCTGGCTGCAGGAAGGCCGGAACTGGAGCTGTCCATTCACCCTGGAACTCCTCCTTGGTGATTGTCTTCTCAACAGCAGCTCGCTCCTCCTTTTCATTCTCTTCAGGATCCCTGTAGAAGTAGAGATCAGGCATGACTTCCCACGGATGCTCACGCGAGATAGTGCCAGGCATCCTCAGCACGTCACGTGCCAACATCCACATCAAACCCACAGAATATGCACCCTTGGTGCAGGGGATGGCAATATCCACATACAGTAGATGTGAATAAGATAAAACCATGAAATAAAAAAAAGAGCTCTGCTTATTTCTATTTTACATCTGCAAACAGTTTTGCTTTTTGTTCCTTTACAAACTTCCTGAAGATGCAGAACGGGTTGGGGGTATTAAATGTAATTGTAGATGGCTTAATCATATCTTATTTCTCAAAATAAAAGCTCTGCTTAATGGTACGTTGTTTGTTTCTGGAAGTTTATATTGCTTACAGTTCGACCGAGTCACCCATAAAAGGGAAATGAAGTAAGCTTTTATTCGGCCTTCACTGCAAGCACATACCAATAGGCAGTTTAAACTGGACGCCAAATTTGCTTAGCCCGATTAAACATGTACGCATGCGCATTAGATCATTAGCTCACCGGGTGGGGCTAGCGTGGCATGCGTAAGTGAGAGTAGCAGGTGTAGCCGGAAGCTGAGTGCATCTCTTTATCTTACAACTTTCTAAAAGTAAACTGCACTGTTTTATTATTATAAATTATTATTTTGTCTAGTGTGGATTTTGTTTTTATAATTTTTTATATTCTTTACTCATCTTGAACTTTTTGGAGGGTGGCTATAAATAAAAAAATATATATTCAGACGTTATCATCCTTATCTTATTTTGTACTGGGCTGATGATTTGATCTTCGAGAACTACTACAAATGTATTAAATTAGAAAAATAAAGCAAAGTTGCTTACCTGTAAGCAGGTGATTCCAAAATGAGTTGTGTTTTGTGTGACATGGGCTGATTCAGGAGAAACCTTTTAGAAAAGGATGCTGCAAAAAGTCCACAGCTGAATAATTTCTAAAAATAATAATAATAGACAACAACTTTATACCCTGCTTCCTTTTACCTCAACATTTTTTCATGATCCTATCAAAAAGACACTAAAAATTGAATAAGTCACTGATAAGACAATACCATCAGCACAGCATGGTATTTAAGGTAATTTCAACAAGACCCATAATCTAATTCAAACTATGAAAATATGGTAGTGCAATGAAGAAAATGGTGAGGTAGAAGTTTAAAAAAAAAGTCCCGTGTTATAATTTGGATATATTATTGGAAGATTTATGCTTGGTTATAGTTTCCTCCATTAGTTGTTTGGTTTTTTTTTTAATATGTTTATTAGGTTTTACATCAGAACCACAACTGAAAAGTTCACAATGACCCCAAACGTCAAACATTCATATAAGGAGAATAGAATAATACAGGATACATACAGCAAGAACCGTGCAGAGGTCAACAACAGTGCCATATCTCCCATCCCTACTCTCCACACCAACCCTCCCATCCTCCCCTCCCTCACTCTCATATGGAATGGATCAATGAAACAGCATTGAAAGCCATACAATCAGTTCACGTCCCAAATGTCAAATGGGAATAGCAATATAAACAGTTGGTTGTACAAAATAAATCGATTGCTCAATTACGGAGAATGCATATATCTTGTGGTAACAACGTTAATAAAGGTTTCCTCACTTCCAAAAAAGTCATTTATTGTTCTCCATCAAAGGATCAACCGATTTGTATTCTAGCATCATAAGGTCAACCATATTTGCTTTCCACATACCCTCAGAGGGCGCTCCCACATTTACCTACTTAAGCATAATACATTTCTTTGCCACCAAGCAAGTCTTGATTAGTAATAATTTATGTGCTTTGCCTACAAGGATGGTATCACCTTGTATACCTAATACACAGAAAACCTTAGACCAAGCCAACTGAGCAGATAACATGGAGTTTAAATATTTCAGTATAAGCTCCCAAAACTTTTGGATATGATCACACTCCCATCAGGGCCAGTGTAAGGGTATTAGGCACCCTAGGCAAACCTTACAGCCTGGAATCCCCACCTCCCCATACACAATTTTAAATTGTGCATTTATAACAACATATTTTATATGAAAAATGACATTCTGAGGTAAAATTAATATACACATTGTTGTGATAATTTCAAGCACTGTTGTGATGCCAACAAGAAAACTTTGCATCTTGGAATTGTGAGAAATTACTTTAAATGTTGCTGTCTCAGTAAATAAGCCAGCTCAGTAATTAAGCCAGATATTAAAAATCTTTTCTTTAAAATGACCTTTAAACATCACTAACATTATGCAGCTGCTAACGAGAACTGGCAGCTTGTGCTAATTTCCCTTTCTTCCTATAAAACTACCAGCTGCTTTTGCCCAGAATAGGCCTGAAGAACAGTTATGGGCCTCTTCCTGGCAGAGCATAAGTGAAAAGCGTGAGGTTAGAGTTAACCCCCACTATGAACCCTCTCCTGAGCCTTGTACCGAACATTTACACAAACTTCTCCTTTACACTGAAACCACCAGCTATCCGTTGTACTAGCTTTTGTCAATTTCTTGTTTCTTCCATTATCTGCTCCGCCTGTGAGCGAAGTTTTCTACTGTTTTGGCTTCTATTGCTCTATGTACAGCCCATGAGCGAAGTTAATGTACCCGTTGTACCAGTTTGTGCCAATTCCCGTTATCTTCTGTATTGGTATCGCCTACGAGCGAAGTTTTCTACTGTTCTTGTTTTCTATTGTTCTATGTACAGCCCATAAGCAAAGTTAACGTTTACTGTAAACCGAGGTGATCTGTATCCCATACAGGAACCCCAGTATATAAAACCTAATAAATAAATAAATACATAAATAAATAAATCTGTCAGGGACAGATCTTACAGGCCTTTCCTTGACAGAGGACAATGGTGGATGGCATAGAGATAACCCCCCTTACTTTCTTTATACTTGCAATTTCTGCTTCTGTGCAAACCTCTTACAAGATAAGATGTTGTAGCCATATCATTTAGAAACTGCATGTAGAAATACCTGCCAAAAACTGATAAGCACCAGGGGGTTGAGGCAAGGGGCTCTTCACAGTTGCAAAGAAAAGATAACTAGAAGGGTGGAACAAGAAGCAAGGTGCTTATCAGTGTGGTAAGAACAAGGAAGATAAACGGGGAAGTGAAATTAGAGCTTCTGCTAGCAAAAGGGTATAAAATCCCTTGTGGGATTCTGTAAGGGGTGTGCCTACTCTTGTATGACACCCAGCTTGCAAGCTTGTCCAATAAAGATCTTTTAAGATGCTTTCACTGACTTGTGTTCACTAATAAATAATTATTCCCAGAGAGGAATTTGTTTGTTTCTTACAGCTTGGGGGCTCGCCCGGGATCCAGCCATTGATTACACCAGAGCCTGGTGACAGATGAAACATAGAAACATATATAGAAACATAGAAATGACAGCAAAAGAAGACCAAACGGCCCATCCAGTCTGCCCAGCAAGTTTTGCACTTTTTTTTTCTCATACTTATCTGTTACTCTTGGCTCTTAGTAATCTTTTGGTTCTATTTCCCTTCCACCCCCACCATTAATGTAGAGAGCAGTGTTGGAACTGCATCTAAGTGAAATATCTAGCTTAATTAGTTAGGGGTAGTAACCGTCGCAATAAGCAAGCTACACCCATGCTTATTTGTTTATCCAGACTATGTAATTCAGTCCTTGTTGGTTGTTGTCTGTATATAGATCCACTTTTCTTCATCCCCCCCTGCCGTTGAAGCAGAGGGTTATGCTGGATATGCATTGAAAGTGAAGTATCAGACTTTCTTCCCTGCCAATGAGAGGAAGATGCATCCTATTGATTTTAACAGTCCTTAACTCTTCACCGGAGGTCAGGTGTCTCGACTGTTTCGAGACAAGTGAACCCAGTGAAACTGTCTCAGGCGTTTGATGTAGGCACACCTAAGTGACAGCCAAGCAATTTCCATGCACGGAACCAAGGTAAGAGAAGTGACTATTGAATATTACCTTGGTGGCTGGGATTGTGAACCTGGAAGGAGTGTGTGGTGCATGAGACATGTCATAGACACGAAGCGAATGGGAAGTCCCTCTCCGCAGTTCCCTATCTCCGAGAGAAGATGGGCCGGAAACGGACGAAGTGTAAGGCCTTGAGCGTGAGCAACAAATTCCAGAAAATTCACAATGGGGAATAGGGTGCCTAAGATTAAGAATGGGGAAGGGAAGGACCCCTTTAGGATTCCTCCAAATAGTCCATTAGGGAGGACCAAAGGGTGGAAAGAAAGGATCAGGGGATGATCCTAAGATAGATTGGGATGAATTCGAGAAAAGAGCTGCTGAGGTGCAGAGAAAGAAAGAGGAGGAAAGGCAAAAACAAAAGTACCCCTGTTTGATCCCAAGGTTAGATAAAGAAGCGGTACAATTGAAAAAGGATATAGAACGATACCCACTCCCGGACACGCCAGGACCTGGAGCTAGGAAGAAAGATAGAGGGGCAGAGAAATTAGAAGTGCCGGCTCCCATGTATCCGTTAAGAGAAGAACCCATAGGGGGCAGTCATATTTGGTATGTAAGTAGTCCCCTTACTAGTGCTGAAGTTAGATCGTTTCAGAAGGAAATTAAATCATTTTTGGATGACCCTATGGGGTTAGCAGAACAGGTAGATCAGTTACTGGGTCCCAATATCTTCACATGGGCAGAATTGACATCAATCATGGGTATCATATTTATAGCAGAAGAAAAGGCCATGATTCGGACAGCAGCTATGAAGATATGAGAAAGGGAGCATCCACCAGGAGGAGGGGTAGGGGAGGTCCCAACGGAACAAATGTATCCTGCTGTGGACCCAGGCTGGAATCATAATCAGCCAGAAGGTAGAGGCTACATGAGGGATTTGTGAAACCTGATAGTAAGGGGAATTAGGGAGGCAGTACCCAGAAACCAGAATGTGGCAAAAGCATTTGAGATACAGCAGGAACGTGAAGAAACCCCTTCAGCATTTTTAGAACGGGTTCGGAGTAGAATGAGGCAGTACTCCGGCTTGGCCATAGATGACCCTGTCA
Source organism: Rhinatrema bivittatum (assembly GCF_901001135.1). Lineage (NCBI taxonomy): Eukaryota > Metazoa > Chordata > Amphibia > Gymnophiona > Rhinatrematidae > Rhinatrema > Rhinatrema bivittatum. The sequence continues at coordinate 27,845,902 of NC_042618.1, read as the reverse complement.
GAAAAAATGTTATTAAATTGTGTTTATTGATAATTACCTATATTCAGTGAGGTCATTAATCAATAGGCCATAAGAGAAACAAAAGCATTGATTTCCATATGCCTTCTGGGTTATTTTTCTAAAACCTCAGCACTAGTCAAAAAAAGCCTCTCTTGGATGCCTTTCAACCCCCCCTCCCAGACCTTGAAAGGAACAGCTTTGAAACTAAATCCTTATCTCTGGTTGTGAAAGAGGCCCCTTCAAGAATTGAATTTTACAGCCTTACACAAATTCTTGATTAGCCATTTGGTTTCTCAGGAATGTTCAGAGAGATGAACCTTATCTTTCTGCCTAGCTGAAAAAGGCCCCTTCCATTTAATTAAAAACACCTGGAGTCCCTGGAAAGACAGGAATATGTAATTTATTATCTCAGCAGAATTAGAAAAAAAAACAAAAAACAGAGATTTCTTTCCTTTGTACCTGCACTGCTTGCATGAAAGGAATACAGGCAGCATTTTTAATTAGGCAGGGAAACTCCTAATTTTTTCATATCCTGGTAAGCAGGAGGTAAAAATAATTTTAATGAATTTGTTGAAATGTTTTGAGGTTTTAGACCATTTTTCTACAAAGGCTAATTATTGTACTATTGAAAGAAATAATATGGCTGCCACAGCTTATGGATTTTTGGGGTTATAAAAATGAGAAGCAAACAAAGGAAGAGAACTACTTCGGCTCCTTTTTCCTGACACGTGCAGCTGAGAGAGACAGAGAGCGGGACTTATTGCTTCAGATATCTGGTAGATATTATCTTTATTTCCAGCATACAGAACCCTTTTTAAACTAAATGCTATTGTTTCTAAATTGATATATGATTTAGAAAGGCATCAGTTAAATAAAAGAATATGTCCTTAGTAGACATTTATTTAATATCAATATTATCTGTTACTGTATTAACAGTCTTCACATTAATTGTAATGTATTGTTTGATTAGAATAAGTTTTGAACATAGAAATGTTTCATAGAATCATTTAGAGATTTTAAGATTTAATATTTTTCTTTATCTGGAATAAAGAAGATATTTTTACTACATATTGTCTGGTTTATTTCCCTGCATGCTATATAAATTCTAAAGAAAAAAGAAGTCACATCTCTGAATTAAAAAAATAAACTTCTGTCTATAAGACAAGAAGGGTAGAAAGAAAAATGAGACAGGGTTTTTTTCCCAGGCAGGATCCCCTAGTAAAAACTTTTAGTTCTGCTAGTGGTAAACCCCAAATTGTTTATCTTTCCACAACCCCATAAGTCAGGGGATATTAAAGATTACCTTTGTCACCAAATCATGGCCAGACATACAAAAGAAGTTACAGAAAATAGGTGGAATGAGAAATCAACTGAAGATCTGTTAAAGGAAGCTCAGAAAGTATTTGTAAGGAGGGAAGAGGAAAAGCAGAAACAGAAGGCCAAAATCATGGTAAATACAGTAAACGAAATCCTCAAGAAAGGAACACAAGATAAAAAGAAAGAGCGAGGAAGAGAGAACATTAGAAGAGGTTGGCAGAGGGGGAGAGGCCGGCATCAGAGAGGCAGAGGCTTCAGTGGAAGCCCAGGGGTCAGAGGGGGCTGGGATCCTAACCAAGCAAGCTGTTTCCATTGTGGACAAGAAGGACTTTTTAAAGAGGGAATGTCTTCAGGTGCAGAAAGAAAGTAGAGTCTTCTCAGTAGTGGAGGATGAAAGTGAATAGGGAGGTCAGGGGCTACTAACTTTAAGGTCCTACCAAGAGCCCTTGATAAATTTGAAGGTAGGACCAAGGAAGGAGGAAATAGTTTTTTTAGTGGACACGGGAGCTGTCAGGTGATCAGTTATAACTATGCCAACAGGTAGGGGTGATTTCTCAGAAACTAACAGTATCTGGGGTAAAAGGGGAACAGTTTTCAGTTCCAGTCTTAGAAGAAACTAACATAGGGAATCAGGATAGAGAAGTTAGGGGAAGCAGGGTGTAATTTACTGGGTAGAGACCTTCTGATTCAATTGGGGATACAAATTCAAGTGCCAGGAAACAAATTGACTGTCAGTATGAATCCCTTCAGACCCAAGATGAGGAAGAGATAGATTCAGGAGTATGGGAAAGGAGTGGTAATAGGGGAGGGCTAGATATTTTGCCTCTAAAGATTAAATTGAAACAAGGGGAAGAGGATAGTATGCCAAAGGCAGTACCCCATTTCCCTTGAAGGAAGGAAGGGCTTCCAGCCAGTAATAGATGAGGTATTGCAGGATGAACTAATTGAGCCCTGTATGTCACCTTATAATACTCCTTTCCTCCCAGTAAGGAAACCAGATGGTACCTTTAGGTTAGTTCAAGACTTGAGAGAATTGAACAAAATAGTAGAAGTCAGACACCCGGTAGTCCTGAACCCGTATGTTGTGGTTGTCTCAGTTTAGTGGACCCTTGGGCCGACCTGCTGGAGACTAGGAAAAGATGGACAATGTCTCAGATGAACAGCGGGCTGGGAGGCAGATGTTCAGGCGGGACGTAGATGCTCTTCACCCTGGAAGCTGGTGCTGCCCCGGGAGGAGCCCGTAGGAGCCCAACCGCTGGTACTTAGGTGGCTTCACCCTTGGAAGCCGAAGCCCCCCCGGGAGGAGCCCCTAGGGGCCCGGCCGCTGGGACTTAGGCGGGTTGTGGATCAGGACAGGTAACTGGAACCAGACTAGGACAGTAGTGATACTGTAACAGGGCTCAGGTAATGGAACCAGGCAGGAACTGTAGCAGGACTCGGGTACTGGAACCAGGCAGGAACTGTAGCAGGCTCGGGTACTGGAACCAGGCAGGAACTGTAGCAGGCTCGGGTACTGGAACCAGGCAGGAACTGTAGCAGGACTCGGGTACTGGAACCAGGCAGGAACTGAGCAAGACTCGGGTTCTGGAACCAGGCAGGAACCAAGCAGGTACTGTAGCAGGAACGGAGCGACGTATCCAAGCAGGTCACTCCAGGGCACAATGCAACAGGAAACCAGAATGCTAACCCGTTGCAAGGCAAAGGCTGGATGGCCGCGGCTGGCTTATCAAGGCCGCGGCGTCTAACGTCAGGAATTGGGCGAAGTCAGTACTGGCGGGAAACAGGCTACAAAGGTGCCCAAGTGGCACACGTGCGCGCCTAGAAACAGGGCGTCCACCGGAACCTCCACGGTGGCGCTGCCCCAGCGGGGACGCCGCCAAACAGGCCGCAAGCCAGGACTCTGGAGGCGGGAGCAGGTCCAGGAATCAAGAGGTAAGGGCCTGGTTGCGGTGCTCGCGGCCAGGACCACAACACAGTATACATTATTAGGTAAAATGCCCGATAACATAAGTGGTTTAGCGTGATAGATCTGAAAGATGCCTTTTGGACCTTCCCCTTGGCTGAAGGAAGCTGAGATATATTTGCATTTGAATGGGAGAGCCCGTATATTGAGAGAAAACAGCAGTATAGGTGGAAGGTTCTTCCTCAAGGATTCACAGAATCCCCAAATTTATTTGGGCAGGTCCTGGAACAAGTGTTGGGAAAATTCCCATTGCCCTCCAAAACCCAGTTATTGCATTATGTGGATGATTTACTAATATCTGGAAAGAAATAGGTGTGTGTGAGGACAGCCACTAATAAATTGTTGAATTTCCTGGGGAAACAGGGCTTGAGAGTGTCCATGGCTAAACTACAATATGTAGAAAAGGAAGTAAAATATTTGGGATACTTAATCAGCGAAGGAAAGAGAAGAACCTCATTCCCATTCGCAACTCGATTGATGACACATACAAAAAAACCTCTGAACTCCTCATCTCAATCAAAAACCTACTAAACTCCCTTAAACTCATAATCAACTTCGACAAAACTGAAATATTACTCATGGATAAAAAACCTAATCCAACTCTACCACCTCTGACAATTCCTGACAAACATATCATAACGATTATCCCTACCAATCATACCAGAAACCTTGGAATTACCATTGATAAGGAGCTTTCCTACAAGAACCATATAACAAACAAAACCAAGGAAGGTTTCTACAGACTCCTTACCCTAAGACACCTAAAACCTTTCCTCTCCCCCCACGACTTCAGAACTGTACTCCAACTTCTCATCTTCTCCACCTTCGACTATTGTAACTCCTTACTAATTGGATTACCTCTCTCAGCCCTCAAGCCACTTCAAATACTACAAAACTCAGCTGCCAGAGTTCTAACTGGAACAAAAAGAAGTGAACACATCTCACCAATTCTGTCTGCACTTCACTGGCTACCTATCAACGCACGTATTGCATACAAATCAATGACTATAATCCACAAAATCCTAAATAATGATAATCAAGGTCTTAACTCACTAAACATAATCCCTCAAAAGCCTTCAAGAAACCTACGCTCCAACTGGTTACCTAAACATTCCTCCCCTCAAAGATGCACATCTTTCTACCACAAGAGAAAGAGCCTTCTCAATCGCATCACCCAAAATGTGGAACACCCTACCTAAATTCTTACGAATTCAACATGACCTAAAAACCTTCAAAAAGGACTTAAAAACAATAATGTTCCGCAAATTCCTCACTGACTGTAATTCATCTAATCATCCCGACTCTCAACTGAACTCTCAATCGTTTAACGCTTAACTCCCCCCCTCTCCCTGCTCCGGCATGCCCTCCCCCGCCTACCTTATAATATTTCTTCCTGGACTAGATCTCCATTTCTCTGATAGTGTTTAACTGGTTTATATGATTTTACTGCTACCCAACGGTTAAGAATCTGTTTAATGTTTAATGTTCTCATTACTGCTCAGTTACAAGATATATACCTTTGTAAACCGTTATGATGGCTTAACCGAATAACGGTATATAAAACTTATCAAATAAATAAATAAATAAAGAATAAATCCCGAACGAATACAGGGGATAATAGAATAACCAGTTCCGAAAACAAAGAAAGGGTTGAGAACATTTTTGGGACTATTTGGGTACTGTAGGTTGTGGATTGATTCATACACTCAGAAAACCAAACCCCTCTATGCTAAATTGATAGGGGATGAAGGCAGTCTGGAATGGACAAAAGAAGAAGAACAGCTATTGGAAAATTTGAAAAAGCATTTAATTTCAGCCTCTGTTTTGGCCCTGCCTTCCTTAGACAAACCCTTCTATTTGTATCAGTTGATGACCGAGCAGCCCTCGGGGTGCTCACTCAGACATGGGAAGGGAAAAAGCACCCTGTAGCCTTTCTCTCTAAATTATTAGACCCGGTATCCAGAGGGTGGCCAAATTGTGTCCAAGCAGTAGCGGCAACAGCTTTGTTGGTAGAAGAAAGTAGAAAATTAACTTTCGGGGGTGCATTAATTGTAAGCACCCCACATTCAGTCCAGTCCATCCTAACACAATGGGCCCATAGGTGGCTTACAGATTCTAGAATACTAAAATACGAGGCAATTCTGATGGCAAAGGATGATTTAATTCTTGCTACAGACTTGTGCATTAATCCAGTTGTTTTCCTCTCGAAGGGAGAAAGGGGGGGAGGCAGACATAATACATGACTGCCTAGATATAATTGAATATCAGACTAAAGTCAGAGTGGACTTGGCAGATAACCTCCTTCCTTGATGTAAGGGTTTATTTGTAGACAGATCATCCAGGTGTCTCCAAGGGAAACGGCATAGTGGGTATGCCGTGGTAGATGGGGAAACTTTAGAAGTGGTAGAGTCAGGGAGACTACCTAACACTTGGTCAGCTCAAACCTGTGAGCTGTATGCCCTGGATCGAGCATTACAGCTGATGAAGGAAGGGGAAGGAACAATATACACAGACTCGCAATATGCCTTTGGGGTAGTACATACTTTTGGAAAAGTTTGGAAAGAAAGAGGATTAATAAACAGCAGAGGTAAAGAATTAGTACATGAGGAACTGCTCACTCAGTTATTGGAACACTTAATGTTACCAAGGGAAGTGGCAGTTGTTCATGTACCAGGCCATCAGAAACTTACAGCCCCCGAAGCACGGGGAAATAGATTAGCAGACGAGGCGGCTAAGGAAGCGGCCTTACAGAAAGATTGTATTAGTCTGTGTACATTGGTACCAACCTTGCCCCCGGTCAAAACTACGCCCAAGTTCAGTCAGGAGGAACAAGCCAAACTTGTTGAAATGGGGGCGGTCCAAACTGAAACAGGGGCCTGGCTCCTTCCGGATGGACATCAGATGTTAAATAAACAAATAATGAGAGAAATTATGGCAATCTTGCATCAGGGAAGCCATTGGGGAACCCAGGCCCTTTGTGATACAGTCCTTAGGAAGTATGGCTGTGTAGGGACTTACACTGTGGCTAAACAAATATGTGAGAGGTGTTCAGTGTGCCAGAGAATAAATAAGAAAATCCTGAGGAAAACAGTCCCCGGAGGAAGGGACCCAGGATTAAGACCTTTTCAAAGTATACAGGTAGATTTCACCGAACTGCCCCCGACGAAAAGACTGAAATTTGTGTTAGTAATAGTAGATCACCTAACAGGATGGGTTGAGGCCTTTCCTATGACCTCAGCCACAGCGCAAGGGGTCATAAATGTCCTCCTGGAGCAAATTATTCCAAGATATGGATTGGTAGAGGACATTGACTCAGAGCAGGGGAGACATTTCACTTCCAGAGTCCTGCAGGGGATCATGGAAGGGTTGGGGCTTAACTGGCATTTCCATACTCCCTGGTATCCACAATCCTCAGGGAAGGTGGAAAGGATTAACCAAACCCTGAAATAGCAAATTTCCAAAATTATGTTGGAGACCAAACTGCCCAGGATTAAGTGCTTACCCCTGGCTTTGCTAAGGGTGAGGACCCATCCCAGGAAGGACACAGGAGTCTCTCTGTATGAAATGATGTTTGGACTGCCCTTCTTGGGTGGGAAGGGAGAAATACCCATTTCTGAAACGAAAGATTTGTTTCTGAGAAATTATATACTGGCACTATCTGTTATTATTTGTGATAATTGTGGGTGGATCCTTGGACCGGTGGCAGATGACCACACCCACGGGGGAAGATCCCGAGAGGGACCACCGGTCAGGCTCAGAGTTGGGAGACAGACACACACTAGTTCTTTTATTAAACTGTTTTAAAGAACCACCAGAGGAGGCAGTAGTGAGCTGGAAGAGCCCGGCTAGGCTGTAGTCCCTCAGGCACTGGAACAGCGATCCCAGGATGGCTGAGCTGTAGAGAAACTGAGATAGTGAGTAGGCAGAGTATGCAGAGTTCAGGAACAGAACCTTGAAGGTAACACTCACACAATAGTCTCTTGGAACAGTCCAGGAGCTGGAATGAAGTAGGCCCTTGAGGAGCGAGTACCTGGTTCCAGGGAAAGCTCTGAGAGAGAGATGGTAACTCACTGGTGTTGTAGGCAGTGGTGACTTCCTGGCAGAAGTTATATTCAGTAGCAGGTCCGGGAACATGGGCCCTCAAGGATCGAGTACCGGTTCCAGACTGCGACCTGAAAAGTGAGGCCCCCGAGGAGCGGGTACCCCTGGTAAAGTCCGAGGATGCAGAGTAGCAAGGTAAGTGGAGAGCGAATCCCATCCGCAGCGATACCTGGAGGCAGCTAGATAGGAAACCCTTTGCTAACTCGATTAGCTAGCAAAACAAGAGACCTTAAATATCTGGCGATGATGATGTCACGTCAGGGGGACACCCCTGAGGTTCGCGCCACAGCTGGTACTTGAGTCAGGGCCGCGCCACGCGCACACCCTTAGGCTTCAGGAGAACATGGCGCAAGGCAACGTCTAGCCGGTCCGGGGATGCCAGAGGAGGTTGGCAAAATGACGCCACGGCAGCCAAACTTCCATCAACCAAAGAGGGAGTCGCCAAAGAGGTAAGGTGGGTGGAGTGGAGATGACGGGCAGCGATGGTCGCAACACTATCTTCTTTTTCTTATTTAAGGAGAAAGGGATTGCTGGCACAAACTCCTCCGGTGGATTTTATGGTGCACCGGTTTCAGCCAGGAGACTGGGTATTGATAAAGGTGTGAAGATACGAGCCCAAGTTACAGCCAAAGTGGGAAGGCCCATTCCAAGTCCTCCTGACCACAGAAACTGCTGTCCGAACTGCTGAGAAAGGGTGGACTCATCATTCCCGAGCCAAAGGACCTGTGGAACTGCCAGTCGGCCTTTGGTATATGTTCAGAAAGGGGTGGTGTGAACCAGGGAAAGGGGGAGAAGATGATATGGATTCTTGCTCTTCAGTTTTGCTGGATACCAACACAGATAAACTGCGATCAGTTGCAGATTTACAGGGAACAGGATAAATGGTTTGAGACTGGTTAGTACCCAATGGTTTTATGTAATCATGGGAGGGGATGATCCATTCATCATAATCTTTGATACCTGCCAGATATTGAGTTGTGGATCTCTACAAGATCAAAGGAGGCTAAGCAGTGCTGATATATATATATGTGTCCAGAGAACCCAAATAATAGGAACACGAAACCTTTGCAAAGAGCAAGCCCATGCCAAGGCTGGAGTAATGTGTGGTTTAGCATGGCCAGTAACTGGGAGGCCCCACCATATACCCGAGGTAAACCCCTCTGAAGGTACTTAAGCCTAATAAGAGGGAGAACTAGTCTTGACTGCAGGAATTTAAAGTGTAACCCCATAATACTAGCAGTAAAGCCAGCTGCCTGGAAAGAACCAACTCCGGGTGGGATCATGGAAGAAATGACAGAAAGGTCCTATGGGTCGGGGGCGGATATAGCCGGGACGGATCCAGTGGCAAGGTTCAGAATAATTTTGTAGAGGGAATAAGGAATGACTCACTGGGAGACATGCCCACCATTAAACTATTTGAACCACCCCTAAACAACCCCAAAATAATAAAGACAATGGTTGTAGAAGTTCTGAGAAAAACTCTTGAAATAGAAACAGGATTTGGAGAAATAAATGCCTGGATGGAGTGGGTAAAATATACTGTGAAAACAAAAGCGACTGTTATGCTTGTTCTGCTGGGAGATCTACATCACAGATAGTGCCATTCCCTTTTGGCTGGAACATAAGTCCAGAAAAAATGGCGTGCATTCTGGCCTTATATCAGGAGGAAACAGCCTGGAACAATGACGATTGTCAGGGGGACTTGTTGCAAGATACTGTGTTTAAATTGAGGAGTTGCCTGAATAAAAATACAATTGCTACTGCTGAAATCCTGACCAGGAATTTAATTTATTCTTGCACTTGTTGTGGATGTTGGATATATTTTGAGTGCAAGTGGTGCTCCAGTGTTTTTCTGGACTTTTCTGCTAAGGAATGGCAATATGTTATGATGTAGACTGCAGAGTTGGCAATCTGTACCAGCGGAGTACTAGAGATGGTGCTCAGCTGGACAGAAAGTAGATAGGTCAATCCTTGGGCCGATGGCAGATGACAGCGCCCCCAGGAAGGAGTCCCAGGAGGGACCACTGGCTAGACTGGGTATGGAGACAGACACAGACAGTTCTTTTATTAGACAGGTTAGTAGAACCACCAGAGGTGGCAGTAGTGAGTTGATGTGCCCGGCAGTGCTGAAGTCCCTCAGATACTGGAACTGCGATTCCAAGGTTGCTGAGCTGCAAAGAGACTGTAGATTAGGGATGTGAATCGTTTTTTGACGATTTAAAATATCGTCCGATATATTTTAAATCGTCAAAAATCGTTAGGGCCACGATACAATACTAATTCCCCCGATTTATCGTCAAAAAATCGTAAATCGGGGCAAGGGGGAGGGCAGGAAAACCGGCACACTAAAACACCCTAAAACCCACCCCCGACCCTTTAAATTAAATCCCCCACCCTCCCGAACCCCCCCCCCCCAAATGCCTTAAATTACCTGGGGGTCCGTAGCCTTAAATTACCTCCGTAGCGGCGGTCCGTAGCTAAATCGGGGGAAGGGGGAGAGCAGGAAAAGCGGCACACTAAATCGTGTAGTCTTCAGCCGGCGCCATTTTGCAAAATGGCCACCGCAAAATGGCGGCAGCCATAGACCAAAACGATTCGACGCAGGAGGTCGTTCCGGACCCCCGCTGGACTTTTGGCAAGTCTTGTGGGGGTCAGGAGGCCCCCCCAAGCTGGCCAAAAGTTCCTGGGGGTCCAGCAGGGGTCCGTGAGCGATTTCCTGCCGCGAATCGTTTTCCGTACTGAAAATGGTGCCGGCAGGAGATCGACTGCAGGAGGTCGTTCAGCGAGGGTTCCGGACCCCGGCTGAACGACCTCCTGCAGTCGATCTCCTGCCGGCGCCATTTTCCGTACGGAAAACGATTCGCGGCAGGAAATTGCTCACGGACCCCCGCTGGACCCCCAGGAACTTTTGGCCAGCTTGGGGGGGGCCTTCTGACCCCCAGAAGACTTGCCAAAAGTCCAGCGGGGATCCGGAACGACCTCCTGCGTCGAATCGTTTTGGTCTATGGCCGCCGCCATTTTGCGGCGGCCATTTTGCAAAATGGCACCGGCTGAAGACTACACGATTTAGTGTGCCGCTTTTCCTGCTCTCCCCCTTCCCCCGATTTAGCTACGGACCGCCGCTACGGAGGTAATTTAAGGCTACGGACCCCCAGGTAATTTAAGGCATTTGGGGGGGGTTCGGGAGGGTGGGGGATTTAATTTAAAGGGTCGGGGTGGGTTTTAGGGGGTTTTAGTGTGCCGTGTTTTAGTGTGCCGCTGGACCCCCAGGTAATTTAAGGCATTTGGGGGGGGTTCGGGAGGGTGGGGGATTTAATTTAAAGGGTCGGGGGTGGGTTTTAGGGGGTTTTAGTGTGCCGGCTCACGATTTTAACGATTTTCACGATACTTTACACACCCAAACGGCAACAATACGATTCCCTCCCCCTCCCAGCCGAAATCGATCGTTAAGACGATCGAGGACACGATTCACATCTCTACTGTAGATAGCAAATGTTGCTTACCTGATGTAACAGGTGTTCTCACAGGACAGCAGGATGTTAGTCCTCACAAATGGGTGACATCGAGGATGGAGCCCAACCACGGAAAACTTCTGTCAAAGTTTCAGGAACTTTGACTGGCCCCTACTGGGCATGCCCAGCACGGCACTAACCCTGCAGCCAGCAGGGGTCTCCCTTCAGTCTTGTTTCAAAGCTACAGGCAGTGCTGAAAAATAAAATAAAAACGAACCCAACACCGCGGGGTGGCGGGTGGGTTTCGTGAGGACTAACATCCTGCTGTCCTGTGAGAACACCTGTTACATCAGGTAAGCAACATTTGCTTTCTCACAGGACAAGCAGGATGGTTGTCCTCACAAATAGGGATGTGAATCGTGTCCTCGATCGTCTTAACGATCGATTTCGGCTGGGAGGGGGAGGGAATCGTATTGTTGCCGTTTGGGGGGTAAAATATCGTGAAAAATCGTGAAAAATCGTGAAAAATCTAAAAATCTAAAAATCGCAAAACCGGCACATTAAAACCCCCTAAAACCCACCCCCGACCCTTTAAATTAAATCCCCCACCCTCCCGAACCCCCCCCCAAATGACTTAAATAACCTGCGGGTCCAGCGGCGGTCCGGAACAGCGGTCCGGAACGGGCTCCTGCTCCTGAATCTTGTTGTCTTCAGCCGGCGCCATTTTCCAAAATGGCGCCGAAAAATGGCGGCGGCCATAGACGAACACGATTGGACGGCAGGAGGTCCTTCCGGACCCCCGCTGGACTTTTGGCAAGTCTCGTGGGGGTCAGGAGGCCCCCCACAAGCTGGCCAAAAGTTCCTGGAGGTCCAGCGGGGGTCAGGGAGCGATTTCCCGCCGCGAATCGTTTTCGTACGGAAAATGGCGCCGGCAGGAGATCGACTGCAGGAGGTCGTTCAGCGAGGGTTCCGGCGCCTCGCTGAACAACCTCCTGCAGTCGATCTCCTGCCGGCGCCATTTTCCGTACGAAAACGATTCGCGGCGGGAAATCGCTCCCTGACCCCCGCTGGACCTCCAGGAACTTTTGGCCAGCTTGTGGGGGGCCTCCTGACCCCCACGAGACTTGCCAAAAGTCCAGCGGGGGTCCGGAAGGACCTCCTGCCGTCCAATCGTGTTCGTCTATGGCCGCCGCCATTTTTCGGCGCCATTTTGGAAAATGGCGCCGGCTGAAGACAACAAGATTCAGGAGCAGGAGCCCGTTCCGGACCGCTGCCGTTCCGGACCGCCGCTGGACCCGCAGGTTATTTAAGTCATTTGGGGGGGGTTCGGGAGGGTGGGGGATTTAATTTAAAGGGTCGGGGGTGGGTTTTAGGGGGTTTTAGTGTGCCGGCTCACGATTCTAACGATTTATAACGATAAATCGTTAGAATCTCTATTGTATTGTGTTCCATAACGGTTTAAGACGATATTAAAATTATTGGACGATAATTTTAATCGTCCTAAAACGATTCACATCCCTACTCACAAATGGGTGAGTACCGAGCTGAGGATGTCCTAACGTGCACCAAATGTACCCAACGGCGTGCAACAGGCACAACAACTGGGGTGGAATTTGGGAGAGGGCATCCGCACCCAACCGGGAAGGTGGAAGGGTGTTGGTACATCATGTTGGAAAAAGGTTACGCAAGACAGATTGGCCGAAGATGGAATTCTGTCTTCCAGCTTTGTCCAAACAATAGTGGGCTGCAAATGTATGGAGGGAACTCCAGGTTGCAGCCTTGCAGATGTCAGGAAGCGGCACCGATCGAAGGTGTGCTACTGAAGTCGCCATGGACCTCACAGAGTGTGCTTTAACACGGTCTTGAAAAGGAATGCCAGCTTGCTGATAGCAGAAGGAGATGCAATCCGCCAACCAGGAGGAAAGAGCCTGCTTACCAACAGGTTGCCCTAACTTGTTAGGATGGAAAGAGATGAATAGTTGAGTGCTCTTCCTGTGGGCAACTGTATGGTCTAGATAAAAAGCTAGAGCCCGTTTACAGTCTAGGGTATGCAGAGTCTGTTCTCCGGAGTTGGAGTGGGGCCTGGGAAAGAAGATAGGTAGTATGATGGATTGATTAATATGAAACTCCGAAACTACCTTAGGTAAAAATTTAGGGTGAGTGCGGAGCACCGCCCGGTCCTGCAGGAGTTTAGTGTAAGGCGGATAGGTAACTAGGGCCTGTAATTCACTAACCCTGTGAGCTGAGGTGATAGCCAAAAGGAATAATACTTTCCATGTGAGATATTTTAAGTCACAGGAGTAAAGAGGTTCGAAAGGTGGTTTCATAAGGCGACCAAGAACCAGGTTAAGGTCCCAAGATGGGGCCGGAGGACGTAAAGGTGGCTTCAAATGGAGCAATCCTTTAAGAAAACGTGTTACAAGGGGTTGTACTGAAATAGGGACACCCCCGATACCTTTATGGAAGGCGGCTACCACACTGACATGCATTCTAATGGAAGAGGTCTTTAGACCTGATTCTGATAGATGCCAGAGATAGTCCAAGAATTTAGAGATTGGACAGGAAAGGGGATCAAGGGACTGAGAAGTGCACCATGATGTATACCTTTTCCATTTGTAGGAATAAGATTTTCTTGTGGAAGGCTTTCGTGAAGCGATCAGGACACGAGAAACTGAATCTGAAAGGTTAAATGGCTGAAGGACTAACCTTTCAACATCCATGCCGTCAGGGACAAGGCTTGGAGGTTGGGATGGAGGAGGCATCCGTCGTTTTGAGTGATCAGATGCGGGTCCTTTCCCAGAGGAATGTGCCTGCGGATGGAGAGATCCTGGAGTATGGGAAACCACACTTGGCGTGTCCAGTGCGGTGCTATCAGGATCATAGTTCCCCTGTCCTGACGCAGCTTCACGAGAGTCTTCGACAGAAGAGGAAGTGGAGGGAATGCATAGAGCAGACCGGTTGTCCACGTGAGGGAGAATGCATCCCTCGGCCAAGAGTGGTGGCTCCGAATGAGAGAGCAGTAATTGTCTACTTTGTGGTTCTGAGGGGACGCAAAGAGGTTTATGTGGGGATAACCCCATTTGTGAAACAGAGAGGTCACTACCAAGGGATTGAGTGACCACTCGTGTGGTTGGAAGACACGGCTCAGCTGGTCTGCCAATACATTGTCTACTCCCGGCAGGTAGGTGGCCTTGAGGTACATGGAGTGGGAGAGGGCTTCTGCCCAAATCTGCGCAGCTTCCTGACACAGAAGGAAGGAGCCTGTGCCTCCCTGCTTGTTTATGTACCACATGGCCACCTGGTTGTCCGTCTGAATTAAGATTGCGTGGTTCGATAGGCAATCCTGAAAAGTCCTGAGAGCATAGCGAATTGCTCGCAGCTCCAGGAAATTTATCTGGTGTTTGGCTTCCTCTAGTGACCAGAATCCTTGAGTTTGTAGATTGTTTACATGGGCTCCCCAACAGACGTTGGAAGTGTCGGTGGTGAGGATTACCTGAGGGTCTGGTGGAAGAAAAGGCAAGCCCTGTAGGAGGTTGACTTGATTTGTCCACCAGGCAAGAGACAGACGGAGTGCATTGGTTGATGCGAACAATGGAGGACAGAGGCTGAACAGCTTGGGTCCATTGTGATCTCAGAGTCCATTGCATGACTCTCTTGGCCAGACGGGCCATGGGAGTCACATAAACTGAGGAGGCCATGTGTCCCAGTAGAATGAGGAAGTGGCGAGCTGTAGCTGTAGGTTGAGACTGCAGCTGGCGAGCTAGGGACACAAGGATTTGAACCCGTGATGAGGAAGGAAGGCTTTTGCCTGTAAGGTGTCCAAGTCTACCCCAATGAAGGATAAGGTCTGAGATGGGACTAAGTAGGATTTCTCGTAATTGACAAGAAACCCTAGAGAAAGCAGAGTTTGAATTGTTAGGGTCAGGGAGGACCGAGCAATTTGCTGGGTTGGGGCCCTGATTAGCCAATCGTCCAGGTAGGGGTAGATGTGGACACCTTCCTTCTTGAGAAAAGCTGCAACCACCACAAGGCATTTGGTGAAAACTCGTGGTGCGGATGCCAGGCCGAAAGGGAGCACTCGGTATTGGTAGTGATTTCGGCCTACTAAAAAACGGAGGTATTTGCGATGAGACTGAGCTATCGCAATGTGAGTATAGGCATCTTTTAGGTCTAGAGAGCATAGCCAGTCCCCTCTTTGCAGCAGAGGGAGAAGCGAGCCCAGGGTTACCATCTTGAACTTCCCTTTGTGAAGGTACTTGTTGAGGGCTCGTAAGTCCAGGATTGGTCGAAGTCCTCCTGACTTTTTTGGGATCAGAAAGTACCTGGAGTAGAACCCTAGTCCTTGTTGTGAGGGAGGAACGGGTTCTATAGCGTTTGACTGGAGGAGAAGGGAAACCTCCTGCTCTAGAATAATAGAGTGATCGGTGAGTCTCCACGCCTGCAGGGGTGGGGAGTTCGAAGGGAGAGTCAGGAAGTTGAGGTGGTAACCCTGTGTAATTATCGCTACCACCCATTGATCTGTGGTGATATGCTGCCATTTTTCTAGAAAGTGGCTTAACCGACCTCCTACTGGTATAGTTGGAAGAGGGATTTGGCATCTGCTTTCTAATTGAAAGTCAAAAACCCGATGCAGGGCCAGGTTGTGGAGCTGTTGCGGGTTTTTGTTTTCGAGACTGATGAGGCTGAGTTTTATGGTAAGGCCTCGCAGGCCTAGACTTGGCTAGTAGGGGATAATACTTCCGTGGACGGAAGAATGACTTTTTTGAGTCCTTCTTAAATGGTTGTTTAGAAGGCAAGTCAGAAGGAATAGATGAGAGCTGTTTAAGTGTCTCATGATGATCCTTCAGTTCTGCAACAATTTGCTGAATTTGCTCACCAAATAAATTATCCCCTAGACAGGGCAAATCAGAGAGCCTGTCCTGAACTTCCGGGCGAAGGTCAGACGACTTAAGCCAAGCCCAGCGTCTGGCAGAGATGGCCGTAGCAGAAAGTCTAGTGGAAGCATCAAAGATGTCATAAGCTGTTCTTATTTCATGCTTCCCAGCTTCAAACCCTTTATTTAGTAGGGACTGAAGCTGTGGCTGGAACTGCTCTGGTAAGGCATCTGAGTACTCCTGCATCTGTTTCAGGATGACCCTATTGTATTGGGTCATATACAATTGATAAGAAGCTATTCTGGAAATTAGCATAGCTCCTTGGTATACTTTCCTACCTATACTATCTAGGAATTTATTTTCCTTAGTAGGAGGTATGGAAGAATGTGGCTTTAATCTTTTAGCTTTCTTTTGAGCTGATTCTTCCACAACAGAGTGATGATCTAATTGTGGTTTCTGAAAGCCAGGTGCTGACTGTACAAGATAAGTAGAGTCAGCTTTTTTGTTCACTGGAGCAACAGAACCAGGAGATTCCCAATTCTTTTTTAGAAGGTCCAGAAAAACCTGATGAATTGGAATAGAGGTGATGACTTTAGGGGCATCCAAGAATTGGAGCAACTCCATCATCTGGTGCCTGTCATCTTGTTCTGATTGAAGCTGAAAAGGGACCAACTCCGACATGTCCTTCACAAAATTTATGAAAGAGAGATCCTCAGGGGGAGAACGCTTTCTACTCTCCGCAGGAGAGGGTGGTGAAGGCAAATCATTGGTGTCAGTAGAGGTATCATCACCCCAGGTGTCATAAGGATCAGGCTGCTGACCTGTAGGACCATGAGGGGGCTGTATACCTGAAGGCCCCGGTTGAGGCTCCGAGAGATTCGAAGGAATTACCGGGGGCATCAAGAATTTCCTCGATGGAATCGGTGCCGGCATCGGTGCCGGTGCCAGCATCGAAGGAATCGGTGTCGGCATCGAAGGAATCGGTGCCGTCATCGAAAATCTCGGTGGAGCTGATCTGCGTATCGCCCCCGAGGAATGTATCAGTGGCGAGGGACGACAAGGCACCGATGGAACTACCCCCGAAGGGGGAATTCGGTACGGTGTTTCTCCACCTGATGAGAAGGCTGTCGGTGACCCGGGTGCTGCCGGTGGAAGGGCATTCATAAGCGCTTCCATCCGAGCAAGCAGCGGTGCCAGTGCTGCTGGAATCGGGTCGGTGACCGGTTCCACTCTCGGTGCCGGGGTCGGTGCCGAAGGAGTCTGGAACCGTAGCATCGCCTTATCGATGGCCTCCTGGACCAGCTGGTCCAGTTCTACCCGGAGACCTGGGGTTACAAGACCCGGCTCTACGGGAGAGGGAGGCTGAGGCTGAGCCGGAGGGACCACCGTCACCGGTGGAATCGCGGCTCCCAAACCCCGGAGGGGTGAGGGTTGCCTCGGTGTCTGCGAGACAGGAGTGGACGGTGCCACTTCTGGTCGAGACTTCTTCGACGGAGGCTCGGACAGCACGGAGGTCGATGACTTCGATTCCTCGACGGTCCGAGACTTATGACGTCGATGGCGATGTTTGTCTTTCCGATCCCCACGATCTTCGGGGGAAGGGACAGGCGTTGATGGCCGTGAAAACGTCGATGGCGGACGGTCACCGGGAGGCTGTCGATGACGATGGGACTTCGACGGTGCCGGTTCCGATGACGTCGATGCAATCGATGGCGTCGGAGTATGAGCATGGAAAAGGAGTCCAATCTTCTCCATTCTAGCTTTGCGACCTTTTGGTGTCATTAAGGCACATTTGGTGCAAGTCAGGACATCATGCTCACTCCCTAAACACAAAACACAGACTCTATGTGGGTCTGTGATGGACATAGTGCATGTGCAGTCTGGGCACCGACGGAACCCCGACACCATGGCCATAGGCCAAAAATTTAGCCGCGGGACGGTCGACTGCCAACAGGCCTCGAGGGCCAAATTCGACGGTAGTCGACAAAAACGACGGCATAAAACTTACCAAAGTATCGCGGAGTAAAAATTGAAGAAGGGAGACCCCTGAGGGGCAATTTTTTCTTCAAGAATAAAGTTGAAGAGATTCCTGTCAGGAATGTGGTAAGAGCTCCTTAACCGCGTGGCAACTGCTACGCGGAAAAAAGAAGACTGAAGGGAGACCCCTGCTGGCTGCAGGGTTAGTGCCGTGCTGGGCATGCCCAGTAGGGGCCAGTCAAAGTTTCTGAAACTTTGACAGAAGTTTTCCGTGGTTGGGCTCCATCCTCGATGTCACCCATTTGTGAGGACAACCATCCTGCTTGTCCTGTGAGAAAGTGAATAGACAGGGTATGCAGATATACATAGCCAGTACTAGATGATAACTCACATAAGGTCTTGAGATGGCTCAGTAGCTGGAAAGGGATAGGCCCTCGAGGAGCGAGTACCTGGTTCCAGGGAAGCTCTGAGAGAGCGGTGGTCACTCACAATAATCTGTATCTGGAATAGCTTCTAGTCAATAGAGAATCTTCAGAGTGTTCAGGAACATAGGCCTTCGAGGAGCGAGTGCTGGTTCCTATATACCTTCTGAAATAGTAACTCACAAATGTCTGTACATGCAATAGCTTCTGGACAAGGAGAATCTTCAGAGTATTCAGGAACATAGGCCCTCGAGGAGCGAGTACCAGTTCCTATCGGTAGTCTGAAATAATAACTCACAATGTCCGTCTCTTGCGATCGCTTCCAGGCAATATAGAGTCTTCAGAGAGTTTAGGAACATGGGCCCTCGAGGAGCGAGTACTGGTTCCTTTCTGTAATCTGAAATAGAGAAAGAGAATGAGGCCCCCGCGGAGCGGGTATCCCTGGTAGGTCCAGAGAAGCAATGTTGCAAGAGTGGAGTGGGTTTGATGGAAATCCCACAAGCAATCCTTTGGGTGCAAAGAAGTCTTGGACAGCCGAAGCTAGTCCAATCGGAGTCCTTGCTAACTCAATCTGTTAGCAAAAGTAAAGACCTTTTATTTGGAAGCGGATGACATCAATACAGGGGGACGCCCCTGAGGTTCGCGCCCTTGCTGGTACATACTTCGGAGCACGCACGCGCACCCTACGTTATCAGGAACATGGCGGATCCGCAGCATCGAGCTGGACCGGGGACGCCAGGGAGAAGCGGCATGGAGACGCCGTGGCATCAAGCCGTCCATCAGGCATGGAGGGAGTCGCCACACAGTAGAGAGGGTGGAGCGAGGGCGAAAGCAGGCATGAACGCAACACCCTGGCATTTAAGAAAGAACAAAAAGAAGCAAAGAGGGAGAAAAGGAGTACTTAGGACATTTTAGGACTGTCATTTGCAAGGGACGACAAGGTAAAGGGATCCTTTGATAACAAGATATACTTAGATGCCATAGGAGTTCCAAGGGGAGTCCCAGATGAGTTCAAGGCAAGAAACCAACTAGCAGCAGGGTTTGAATCTGCCCTTTTCTGGTGGGCCACAACAAACAAAAATGTAGACTGGATTAATTATATCTACTATAATCAACAGAGATTCATTAATTATACAAGAGATGCAGTAAAAGGAATCGCGTAGCAATTGGCAGCCACCAGCAGAATGACCTGGGAAAATAGGATGGTCTTAGACATGATGCTGGCCGAGAAAGGGGGAGTATTTATGATGTTGGGTGGAGACTGCTGTACCTATATACCTAATAACACAACTCCAGATGGGACAATCACCAGAGTCCTGAGAGGGCTTACGGCCCTGTACGAAGAATTAGCAGAAAATTCAGGAATAGATACTTCTGTAATGGGATGGTTTGAGAACTTTTTCAGGAAATGGAAACACTTGGCAGTCCAAATATTGACTACTCTAGCGATTGTGGCAGGGGTCCTGGTAGCCCTGGGGTGCTGTATTATTCCCTGCGTGCGAGGGTTAGTCCAGAGGTTGATAGAGACTGTGATCTCAAAGAAGATGCCTCTAGGACCACCTCATATGCTGATGTGATGAGGCTGCTAGAAGAACAAACTGTCTATGAAATAATGCTGGGGACCCTAGATCAGGATCCTACAGAGAATGAATGAGATAGCAACAAAAGTACTAAAAGAAAAAGGGAGGAGTGTGAGAAATGACTTTAAATGTTGCTGTCTTAGTAAATAAGCCAGCTCAGTAATTAAACCAGATATTAAAAATCTTTTCTTTAAAATGACCTTTAAAAATCACTAACCTTGTGCAGCTGCTAAAGAGAACTGACAGCTTGTGCTAACTTCCCTTTCTTCCTATAAAACTACAAGCTGCTTTTGCCCAGAATAGGCCTGAAGAACGGTTATGGGCCTCTTCCTGGTAGAGCATAAGTGAAAAGCATGAGGTTAGAGTTAACCCTCACTATGAACCCTCTCCTGAGCTTTGTATCAAACATTTACACAAACTTCTCCTTTACACTGAAACCACCAGCTATCTGTTAGGGACAGATCTTACAGGCCTTTCCTTGACAGAGGACAATGGTGGATGGCATAGAGATAACCCCCCTTAATTTCTTTATACTTGCAGTTTCTGCTTCTGTGCAAACCTCTTACAAGATAAGATGTTGTAGCCATATCATTTAGAAACTGCATGTAGAAATACCTGCCAAAAACTGATAAGCACCAGGGGGTGGAGGCAAGGGGCTCTTCACAGTTGCAAAGAAAAGATAACTAGAAGGGTGGAACAAGAAGCAAGGTGCTTATCAGTGTAGTAAGAACAAGGAAGATAAACGGGGAAGTGAAACTAGAGCTTCTGCTAGCAAAAGGGTCCCTTGTGGGATTCTGTAAGGGGTGTGCCTACTCTTGTATGACACCCAGCTTGCAAGCTTGTCCAATAAAGATCTTTTAAGATGCTTTCACAGATTTGTGTTCACTAATAAATTATTATTCCCAGAGATGAATTTGTTTGTTTCTTACAGAATTCATATGGCATCACATCTATTGTAATATGTTTCGGCATGGTCCTCCCATATCAACACAGTACTATTTGCCAACACTCAAAGAATAACAATCCTACCTATGAAAAAGAATACCACAAATATATACACCAGAATCTAAAATATTAATACACCTCCTATCAGGAAAACAGAACAGGCCAAGCTACTACAGATCCCTACAGAGAAACCACATGCTAAAAGCATGCTTCATCTCAGTCTCGCATGCAGAACACAAACCCTCACCAAATACAGACCAAAGCCACATAAAGTATAAATAGAAATGTGCAGAAAAAAACTGAACTATAAATCGCAACACGCCAGACTCTATACAGTGCAACAATGGAAAAACAAAAATTTCACCATTCCTCATGAAACAATCAATAAAATCAAGATATATAAATCATTAATCATAATATTAAAATCATACTAATAAAATAATTTCAAAACAGCTGATGGATAGAATGGATAGACTCTTCCTCGCGCGCCCGGACCCGGCGAACTCAAGCGGACGACCGGACAGGGGTGGGAGCCAGGGCCTGAGTAGCCGGCGCGAGAGCCCGTCGGGGTAAGGCCTGCAATATCTCTTACCTTCCACTGACGTCTCCCCCACCGGCCACGAGGCTCACTGCACCGTCCCGACGCTCTTCTCAGACCTCGGGCTCCGTCTCCTCCCCAAGGATCCACCAATCGGAGGGAAGGAAGCCCGAAGACCAATAGGGAGGCCTCTTCTGGGGCTTTAAACCCCAGCACTCCCTTCAGGCGCCGCGCGCCGAAGGAGCGCAACAAAGGGGCCTGCCCCTTTGTGCGCCCCTTCGTGCGCACCAGAACATAGAAGCTGCAATCACACACTCTACACCATCCGGAACTTCTACTCACACCGAACTCAAGCTCTCCTATATTAGCTCTCCTGCAACATTTGACCAGTCTCTCCAACAACCACCCAGCCATTCCAGCACCCATCCAGCATCTACTCAGCTCCTCCAGCAGATATCCAGCCACACCAGCATCCATCCAGCATCTACTCAGCTACTCCAGCAGTCATCCAGCCACACCAGCATCTACTTAGCTACTCCAGCAGTCATCCAGCCACACCAGCATCCATCCAGTATCTACTCAGCCACTCCAGCAGTCATCCATCCGCTACGCTTCACCAACCTCACCCCCCTCATAGACCATATCCACAACTCATCATATCCTCTCAGACCATAGGATAACCTCTGCTGACAAATCCGGTCCAAGCGAAGACGACAATCCACTTAGGATGCTAGGATATTCAATTCCCATATTATATCACAGTACCTCTCTCAAGATGAAGCCTCCGAAGCCTCCGCTGCGATACCATCTCATATCCTGCAGAAATCTCACCCCATTCATGACCTCCCCTCTTACTCAACTCCTTGGACTTGCCCTATTCACTCTAACACTATGTAATGCCCAATCAATCACCAAAAAAACCCACATTCTACACGACCACCTGCTTGACGCCAAACCAGACATCTGTGCCATCACAGAGACCTGGCTGAAGCCTACAGACACTGTCCTGACAAATCAACTTCCTACCCAGATATATGATGTCTTCTCCATCCCTAGACAAAAGAAAAAAGGGGGAGGTCTCCTTCTGGCTGCCAAAAAAGCACTTAATCTCACCCCACAACCTATCAATACAATACCAAAACTAGAGGTTGGCTTATTTAAATCCAAATCACTCCAAATCCTCCTCACATACGACCCCCTGGATTATTAGACCTAGATGCCTCTCCTATAGTGGAAATCATAGCAAACACTTAAACCTGGACTCATCAGCCATTATCCTTGGGGACTTTAATCTACACATAGATGCCATGCCTCAGTCTTCCAACTGCGAAGCCTTCTCATCCTCCCTTTCGAACATGGGCTTCAAACAACTCGTCAACCAACCCACACACAAAGCAGGTCATACTCTTGACCTTATCTTCACAAACACCAGCCTCACTCCTCTCTCACCCCCTCTTTGCCTGCCGGTCCCATGGTCAGACCACTTCATGATCTCCTCCACCCTTAGATCGATGACAAGATTGTCTGCACCCCCTCAGCTCACCACTCTCCACTATAGGAAACCCTGTCCATCAGAAGCCCTCAGCAACTCTCTGATCAAAGAACTCACTAACCTTGATCTATCAAACCCCAATGCAGCCATCCTCTCTTGGCAAAACATCACAGAAACTATAGCCAACAACCTATGCCCACTGTTGAAAAAAAACATTAACCCCTCTCAAAAAAACAAGCAGCCATGGTTCTCAAAGAGCTCCGCGCCCAAAAGCAAGGCCTGAGATGGAAAGAAAAGGAATGGAGGAAGAACCCCAACCCTCACGCCCTAACCGCATACAAAGCCGCTCTCCACCAATACAGAACTGCAACGCTACGAACAAAAAAGAAATTTCTACGCCCACCGTATACATGATATGATCTTCAACACGAAGGCTCTCTTCTCGTACGTATCAGAACTCACCAAAACTGCCCCCCCCTACAATCCCCGACGACCTAACCCAATCGAAAGCCAATGATCTGGCCTTATTCTTCCAGAACAAAATCTCCAATACCCTGGTTAGACTACCTACTAACCCCAACATGCTGTCTCCAGATCCTCCACTCCCTCCAAACCTAGAGGTTGGTTTGAAATCCTTTGATCCTACTTACGCCATTGAGGTGGAAACTCTGATAAAAAGAATGAAATCCTCCTCTCACCCTCTAGACCAAATCCCATCCAAACTCCTGATTCTCATACCAGAATCTTTCTCTAAACATCTAGCAGATATTATCAACTGCTCCCTCTCACATGGAATCTTCCCGGACGCTCTCAAATTGGCTACCCTTAAACCCATACTCAAAAAAACGAATTTGGACCCGGATGATCCTAACAACTACCGCCCCATATCAAATCTGCCATTGTAGCCAAGATCTTGGAGAAAATCGTAAATAATCAACTTTCAAATTACCTGGAGGAACATAACATTCTACACCCGTCACAATATGGATTCCGAAAAGATCACAACACTGAAACTCTCCTCATCTCGTTGCTAGATCAGCTATACATTGGCATTGACAAAGGACAGTCCTTCCTCTTAGCTCTTCTTGATATCTCAGCGGCTTTTGACACCGTAAATCATACTACCCTTATAAACCGGTTATCAGGCATAGGAGTCGCAGGACCTGCCCTCAGATGGTTCGACTCTTTCCTTAGCAACAGAGGCTCTCTCCTCTCTCTTACATACACACTGTTCTGGAACCGTAGGAGGGAGCGCTAGGGGGTGCTCCCGATCCTGATCCCGGGGAGAAGTGTGCTCTTGGACCTCCGTGAACCAGGAGAGGAGCTCCAAGGAAGCGCGAGGCAGGTGAGACGAAGTCCTGTCTGGGCTAAGACCAGAAGCCCAGGCCCCTGCTGACCTGCACAGCCTCGGTGAAGCCAACCACGCAAGGTTGGTCTCTGAGTAGTCCTCCGACCACTCCAAGCCCTTTCGGACCTGCCGCTGGGTAACAGCAGAGGCGGCAGGCTGGACAGGAGGTAAGGGCGGACGAAGACACTGGAGCTGAAGACGCAGACAAGGAACTTGGAACGTGGAGACTCAGACGAGGAACTTGAAACATGGAGACAAGGAAAGACAAACTAAAATCAGGTAAGTAAAAGTCCAGGACATCCAGGAGAGCAGAGGGCCTCCCGCCACTAGAAGACACGTGGTAACGCTTGAAATGTGACATTAACATATCATGTTGCCATCCCACAACTGCATTATAAATAAACAAATAAACAGTTTGCCTTTTAGTCGTTGTGTGGGTGGGGGGGAAGGGGGGGTAAATAATAAATAATTATTTATTATTTACCCCCCCTTCCCCCCCCACCCAGCGCTAATCCAATCGGCCAATAATGTTATACTCCTATAGAGGCATACGTGCATGACAGCAGTATTGAGTATAAACAGTCATCGATGGTTTGTGAAATGTCTATAGCTTGTAGGTACCAGGATCATTAAACCATAGTGAAGTACTTCCTTTCTTTCAGGATGCTTACGGGTGGTTTCTTTCAGGCTGTCAATAGAAACAATAACTCCATAGCCAAAGGTTGAGTAGGCGGACTAATGAGAGTTATCGGTCGGAAAAGTAGACAATAGGCCTCAGCCCATGTGAGACCTGAGAATGTAACTACACTGTGGGGTCCAGAATTTTACTGCGGGCCCGAGGATTGAGGGAAAGCAGATAAGGTTTCCAGATGTCTAGGAATATGTCATATCTTTTGACTGAGGAAGAAGTTTTCGTCGAGAGCTGTTCATAAACAATAAGTTTGTGTAGTTTCAGTCTCCAATGGATGAATGTCTGAGGTTCTTTGAGAAGCCACTGTGCTAAAATCGTTTGGTTGGCCAACAGAAGAGCTTTACTCAGGAAAGTGCGCTGTGTTTGACGGTGAATCCCTGGTACAGTGTCTCTGATAAGGGATAACAAGCATAATTTAGGATCCATGGGCAAGCTCCATGCCAAAAGGCGTCCTAGGTAGCCCAAAACTTTGTCCCAAAATCGTTGAATGACAGCACAGTCCCAAAAGTTATGGCGGAGATTGGCAACCTCTGCCGCACATTTCAGACAGGTCGCGGAAGTCGTCAGTTTCCATTTAAAGGCCACATTTGGAGCAATATAGATTCTATGTAACAATTTATAGCGTGTTTCTCGCAACTGCACATTCTCCACACTATGTGCGATGGCTTTAAAACAGCCTGCCAATTGAGATACCGATATTGGACTTGCCAAGTCCTATGTTCACATATTCGCTAATTTCAGTAGTTTGTCCGAAGTTTCCAGAGGGAGCAATAATTTCACCATAGAAGCGCAAGTCATTTGTTGCTGTCTGGGTGAGAAGAACTTGTTTAGACTTTCCAGATCAAAGACCGTTGTTGGGTGGCCATCCCAGGTTTGCAGAAAGTGTCTAATTTGAAGGTAAGCAAAGAGACTCCTGCGTGAGATCCCAAAGGCCGCTCGCAGGTCCGTAAATGAACATAATTGACTTCCTGAAGAGTCCAGCAATTGAGAAATATGAGTAAGACCGGCGTCCCTTCAGTGAGTAAATGCTGAGTTCTCCCAACTAGGAGAGAAGGTGGGGAGTCCCACAATAGTCGCATAAGCTAATGTCCACCAGGAGACATGGAGTTGCAAGCAGATTCGTTTCCATGCCAAACGGCAGGCTGCAAAATATGGGAAAGAACGGATGTGGACAGGGAGCGAGGAGCCTGGGGCCACTAATAAATTGCTCAGTTCCAATGGCTTACACCAGTCCCTAAGTAAGTCTCTCGGTGTTAAAGCTGCGCTAGGTCCTAGCCAGTCCCGGATATGGCACAGCAGGTGGGCTACATTGTAGCGGTGGATGTTGGGACAAGTCAGACCCCCATCAGCGACGGGTCGCATGAGCGTGGCTAGTCCAATCCTTGCTTTTTTATTGCGCCATATGTATCTCCTGAGTGCTGCTTGCAGCTCTACTATATGCTGTTTGTGGATCCAGGCTGGTAGCATCTGCATAACATAAAGCCATTTTGGCAGTTCTATCATTTTGAAAAGCTGTATTCTCCCAGATAGGGTTAAAGGTAGGCTCACCCAATCCTGTAGTCTCCGTTTTGTCCCAGTTAACAGTGGAGTAAAGTTTACATTACAGATATTGCCTATATCTATCGGTATGTGGATACCCAGATACCTCATCGTAGAGGTAACCCACCATAGTGGGAATACTCCAGGCCAACTCGTGTGCACCTGACCAGTAATGTCTATAGCTTCAGATTTTTCCATATTAATTTTTAAACCAGAAAACGTGCCAAATTGGGCTTGTAAGGATAGTACCCTCATCAATGAAGGAACTGGGTCTACCACAAAAATGAGCACATCATCAGCAAAAGCTGCAATTTTGAACATGGTGTTATTGCCCACCCTCAGACCCTTTATCCCTTTGTTTTCATTTATGACTCTTAAAAGATGATCTAAGGATAGAATATAGAGCAAAGGAGAGAGAGGACATCCTTGTCTAACACCCCTGCATATCTCAAAGGGGGCAGAGAGCAGGCCATTGGCTACAATAATGGAGCAGGGTTGTTGATAAAGTTTCATAATGTTCTGGAGTATAGGCCCTTGGAATCCAAATCTCTGCAGCACAGAGAACAGGTAGTCCCAAGCTACTCGATCGAACGCTTTCTCTGCATCAAACCCAACTGCTAGGGCTGGGATATTGCGGGACTTGCAATGTGTCATGGCTACCCAAAGACTAAGAATGTGCCGACTCGCCTTCCTGCCTTGCACAAATCCTACCTGACTGTTTGATATTAAATGAGGGAGAATCCCACTCATCCTGGTAGCAAGTATTCGAGCATTTAATTTAAAGTCATAGTTCAATAATGATATTGGGCGATAAGAGGCAGGGCTAAGCGGGTCTTTGCCACTTTTGGGGAGAACAGTGATGTACGCTGTGGTGGCTTCCTTGGGGAACCCCTCTTGGGATACTGCTGAAAAATAGAGTCGCAAAGGTTCCCCAATTTCGCTCCTTAAAAGTTTATAATAGTCTGCATTTAAACCGTCGGGGCCGGGAGCCTTGTGAGATTGACTAGAACCAATACCCTCCCAAATTTCCCGTGTAGTGATTGGGGCATTTAAAAAAGTTAATTGCTCTGTGGTAAGTATAGGCAGGGACAAATTACGAAAGAAACTGTGTTCTGCTGAGGTGTCTAGGGGTGGAGATTCAGCAGTATATAGTTTTTCATAAAACTGCCGGAACAGTTCGCATATTTGTGGACCGGAAGTATGTCGTTTTCCTTGACTATCCCTAAGTGCAGGAATAAACGCTGTGCCCCTCTGTGCTCGAACTTGATTCGCTAGAAGTTTGCCCATTTTATTGCCAAATCTGTATAATTTATGAGAATAATATAATATATCCTGTTGTGTCCGACGATGAATATAGCAATTTAAAGTATGCAATAAACCCCTGTAATCTTGCTTAGACTGGGTGGTGGGGTGTGCTATGAGTCTGCCTTTAGCTTTCCGAACTTCCTTCCCCAAGCCTAGAATCTGTTTGCTAGCTAATTTCTTCTGTCGTATGACGTATGCAATAATCTCCCCCCTTAACGTGGCCTTACTCGCAGCCCTCAAGAGCCTACTTTAAATATGATGGAATTCTTAGAATCTTCAAAGGAGGCTCCTAGTTTCAAAAAGAGGGGCATTGTTATTTACCTTTTCATTTTCAAATAATAGAAATTCTGTTGTCAGATTCTTTTTTCCAAAATAGGCTAGTTCCATTTTATGTCAGAGAATCTGGATATATCCTGATATTACCAGGGTTACCCAAGATTGTAGAAAAAAGTTTTTGTTTATGCGATCAAATGTTTCTGTACTTGGTGCACAGTTTATACTGAGATATCCATGCAAATGTGTAGTGAAACATCATAATGTTAATTATGTATATTTTGAACCTTCACAGCTGAGATTTATTTTGGACTCCCACACTAATGATTAGATCTTTATGATAACTCAGCTTTTGTAATAAGATGTTGTTATGCCATTCTTTTTTCATTTTCTTATTCCTAATTGCAATGAAAATTTCACTCTTTTTCTCTTTTTGTTTCCATTATTTTTTCTTATTATATTGAGGTATAGTGCATCTAAAATGTATTCTCATGGCTATATTGTATTGCACATCATTCATCTTTTTTCTGTTATAAGAATGCTTGTGTTAAATTTATAAATTTCATCAAAATAAAAGGGGGAAAAATTACTTCATTCCATCAGTGCTGGCTTTGATTCTTCATGCCTGCAGCAGTAACCGATTTTGTCAATATGTCCACAGCTCACTCAGTTAATCTCACTCTTGCTAACTGGGGAGATTTCTATCAGCCACCTGTTGTTTGCCAAGTGAAGAAACCTGTCCACCATCCTCCACTTACCCACTTATGCTCTCGGATGTCAACGAACTGGCTGACTGGTGTTCCCAGTTGTGGTCCAATACCTCCATGTTTTCATCTTCAGCTACAAATAGTTCTGATTACTACCTGCTATGTCATAACATTTTTTATGCCCACCCTGATGGAAGGGTCACTCGTGATGACACCTGGTTGAAACTTACTACCTGCATGATGTGGTATCCTCAGAGTCTTCTTGTCTTTGGCCCCTATGAATTGGTCCTCATTAATCCCATTACATTTATGTAAAGATACAGCAAAAACACCCTGATTTGGGCCTTCTGAAAATCTACCTATTTTTGCCAAATTCCATCACCATAACATGTTCCTCAGCTTGTGGACCCAAATGGTTGATCCCTATATTCAAATGAACAATGATGCTATTCTGAAGCAACAAACAGGGAACTTGCTACCCCTGGGGTCGTAGGGTTTACAAAACCTTGTGGCAATGGCAAGGTCTATATTATGTCACTAGGAGCAGGGCCTTTAAAAAGCTTTATGCCCATATTTCTTTGTTTATCACATTCATCACCACAATGACAGTCTGGATTCTCTGTACCACCTTGACATTCATCCTCATTGTTGAATCGAGAGAGAAATGCAAACTCCCCTAAAGCAAGATGGCTGAAGTAAATTTGTTCTCTTTTTCCCAAGTACTGGTGTCTATGAAATTGAGAAATTAGTCCTTAACCTTTGCATCACTGTTGAATACATTGCCAACCAAATTAGAACTGCCAGTATTACCCTTCAACAAGAAGTCTCATTCCTATCTGGGGTAGTTCTAAACAATCGTAAAGCCTTGGACATGTTGTTAGCCAAAGAGAGATGGGTTTGCCATATTATTAATACTTCTTGTTGTGCCTACATTGATAAGCAAGGGGATATTAAAAAATCACTTAGCACCATACATGACTTGGTCAACCAGGCCTATGAATTAAGTATTGGGGAAATGAAGGTTGATGGGGATCGGGATACTTTGGGGTTTGGATCTCTATTTGGGGGTGGTTTGGGAAAGAAAATTGCTAATTTCTTACTCATTATTGCTGTAGGTTTAATTTTGATTTTATATGCCTATTTTCTTGTGCAGTTTATTATGTCTTTCTGCAAGAAGAAGCTAACCTCAATATCGACCATCACCCTTATGGTGATATTTACCTATTCAATGTCTTCAAAACCTTTAGTGTCAGGAATTTCAGGAGCATTCCTCTCTCAAGGTTAATCATGGGACTGAGGAATAGTTAGGCTGGTGGCAGCTGTGAACATCAAGAGGAAGGGGTAGTGGTGATTTTACTTTAATTTTTAGTTAAATTCTATTGTTATGATGCTAACAGCTGCCATCTACAGAGATTGCACAGTTGAGCTTAAGCAAGAATGAAAGTTACATGGCTAAGCATTGCTATAAGTGCTAGGAAAAAACAAGGTATTCTAAGAACTGATAAGCATAAGAACATAAGATATGCCATACTAGCTCAGACCAGTATCCTATCCTGTCTCCAACAGTATCCAAATCTCAAGTATCTGACAAGTACACAAACATTAAATGGATCCTATGCTACTAATGCCGGCAATAAGCAGTGGCTATTCCCTATTGATTAATAGCAGTTTATGGCCTTCTCTTCTAGGAACGTATCCAAACCTTTTTTAAACCCAGCTACACTAGTTGCCTTAACCACATCTTCTGGCAATGAATTCCAAAGTTTAATTGTGCATTGAGTGAAAAAGAATTTTCTCTGATTTGTTTTAAATAGGCTACTTGCTAAGTTCATGGAGTGACCCTAGTCCTTGTATTATCAGAAAGAATAAATAACTGTTTCACCTTTACCCATTCAAGTCCTTTCAAGATTTTGTAGACCTCTATCATATCCCCTCTCAGTTGTCTCTTCTTCAAGATGAACAGCCCTAATTTCTTAAGCCTTTCCTCATAGGGAAGCCATTCTATCCCCTTTATCATTTTGGTTGCCCTTCTCTCTACTTT
This sequence comes from Rhinatrema bivittatum, assembly GCF_901001135.1. Lineage (NCBI taxonomy): Eukaryota > Metazoa > Chordata > Amphibia > Gymnophiona > Rhinatrematidae > Rhinatrema > Rhinatrema bivittatum. The sequence continues at coordinate 27,815,337 of NC_042618.1, read as the reverse complement.
CTCCAATGCAACTATATATTTTTTGAGATGCAGCGACCAGAATTGTACACAGTATTCAAGGTGCAGTTTAACCATTGAACATTACAGAGGCATTATGACATCATTTTATTTGTCATTCCTTTCCTAATAATTCCTAACATTCTGTTTGCTTTTTTGACCACCACAGCACACTGAGCTGACAGTTTCAATGTAATATCAACTATGATGCCCAGATCTTTTTCCTGGGTGGTAACTCCTAAAATGGAGCCTAACATCGTGTAGCTACAATATGGGTTATTTTTCCCTATATGCAACACCTTGCCCTTGTCCACGTTATATTTCATCTGCCATATGGATGCCCAATCTTCCAGCCTTGCAAGGTCCTCCTGCAATTTATCACAATCCACTTGTGATTTAACTATTCTGAATAATTTTGTGTCATCTGCAAATCTGATTACCTCACTTGTCGTTACTCTTTCTAGATCATTTACCATATAAATGGGCTTGGACCGACGTGCCACAAACGCGTAGTAGAGAGCAGCTCTACTGCGCATGCGCGAGAGCACATTGGTCAGAGGGGAGCCCAGCGGACAGCAGTCTTGGAAATGGTGAGAAGGAGCAGCGGCGGCAGCACAGGAGGTCTCCGGGGGGTCTCTCTCCCACGGGGAGAAGCAGCGGCGGCGGCACAGACACAGAAATGGGAGGTCGCCGGGAGTCTCTCTCTCGTGCGCGCCTCATCACCGAGCGTCGGGCAGGCCAGCAACGAGCCCGGTGGAGAGGTGCGCGCAAGAGAGAGACCCCCGGAGACCTCCCATGAAGCAGCGGCGGCAGTATCTAAGTGTCAGGTGGGCCAGAGAGAAGAAGAGGGAGTGGAGGAGGGCTGAGGGAGAGGGACGGGGTTGTGGAGGAGGTGGGAGGGGAAGGAAGAGGATGTAAGTGGGGAGGGTAAAGTGGAGTAGAGAAAAAGGGAGTGGAGGAGGGCTGAGGGAGAGGGGAGAAGGGGAAGAAAAGGGAAGGTGAGAGGGGAAGGGAAGAGGATATGACTGAACAAGTGGGAAGGGTAAGAAGTTCTGGAGAAGAGAAAAAAGAGTGGAGGAGGGCTGGGAGAGGGAAGGGGTTGTAGATGAGGTGAGAGAGGTGAGGTGAGAGAGGATGGAAGGAAAAGGGAATCTCACCCATTTTAACAGGCTTAACGGCTAGTTTATATATATATTGAAAAGCAGAGGTCCAAGTACAGATCCCTGAGGCACTCCACTGTTTACCCTTTTCCACTGTGAAAACTGACCATTTAATCCTACTCTCTGTTTCCTGTCTTTTAACCAGTTTTGCAATCCACAAAAGGACATCTCCTCCTATCTCATGACTTTTTAGTTTTCTTAGAAATGTCTTCTAAAAATCCAAATACACCACATCTATGATGGACTACTGCAACTCCCTACTTCTGGGCCTTCCATACGCTACCATCAAACCTCTTCAAATGCTGCAAAATGCGTTTGCCAGAACTCTTACGAATTCCCACAAATTCAACCACATAACCCCTGTACTCAAAGAACTTCATTGGCTCCCCATACCCTCTCGTATCCTTTTCAAAACCTTAACCATTATCCTCAAAACTCTATACAACCACAACTCCAACTGGCTTGAAGAGCCCCTGCGATTCACCCTCCATAACCGCCCCGCTAGAACCACCCACAAAGGCCCCCTTCCTTAAGAGCACCCATCTCTCCTCTACGAGGGAACGAGCCCTTTCAGTTGCAGGTCCCACACACTGGAATACTCTACCAGCTGAACTTTGCATTGAGCCCTGCCTGTACAAATTTAGGAAAAAATTAAAGACCTGGCTCTTCAAGCAGGCATTCCCAGCATAATTCTCACTGATCCTCTACCCTATCACCCTTTTTATTTTATTCCTATTTTATGCTATTCCACTTTAACTATTATTATGTTTTAATGTTACCTATTTTCTATTCTCTGCTATATACTTACATAATGTTATTCTCCCTGTTATTGCCACCCCCTAAGTTTTTTCGCTCCTACTGCCTTTTCCTTGTTTAGCTTTCCTCGTTCTGTGGCTCCACCCGTCCCTGTTCCATGTATTTCTCTTAGTTCAATGGAAACCGATATGATGTACCCACGAATGTCGGTATAAAAAAGTTGTTAAATAAATAAATAAATCTACTGGTTCACCTTTATCCAAGTTGTTTACTACTTTTAGACTGACCACTAGAGCATGCGATGTATCATGTATGCAAAGCATTGTTTAGGAGACAGAGATACACATTTTGATTTGTTAGAAATATCTTCTAGCATTTCTATTGGACAAGGTGAATAAGATATGTAATGTACTCTTACGCATATAAGATGTAATTTCTGCTGTGATACAGAATGTTTTGTTCCTCATTTTTGGGCTACCAGCCTGGTCTATTTAGCATGCTATGTGATCAAATAAAGGAAGCGTAAATTGTCAAACTGCCTTGTCAGTTTGTTTCCTAATAGACGTTTTATTCTATGGCAATATGATTCAAAGCCGAGTATTAAGGGACCTTGTCTAAACTTTCCTTCCGGGCCAAGTAGGAAAGTTTACAACACAAGCGCTGTCTTGCAGGGATCCTTACCTTTTTCAAAAGCGAAGGTGACAATCAGGCCCGTACCGTCCTTTCTCCTAAAAGTCATTATCAGAATTTCATCTCAATCAGGCCATCACACTGCCAGGGTTCAGGAAGGCAGATTGTATAAGGAAACACAGAGACTTGAGATTCTTAGATGTTTGCAGGATCCTTCTGATGTACCTGGAAGTGACCAATGACTTCAAGAAGTCAGACAGGAAGCCCCAGGAAAGGAGAGGCAGTGTCCAAGGCCTCGATCACCAGTTGGATCTGGGAGATGATAGCAACAGCTTACTTAATGAAAAACAAGGACTAAGGACTATGGGCACATTCCACAAGAGCACAAGCAATGTCATGTGCAGAACACAAGGCAATCAGTCCCATGGAGATATGCAGGATGGCCACTTGGGCATTGGTGCACACGTTTATGAAATATTATAGACTGAATCTCTGCGAAAGAAAGGAGACAAAGTTTGCTTCGGGTATTCTAGAGGCAGCACTAGGGATCCTACCCGGGATAAGTACAATTTAGGTACATTTCACAGGTTCGCTGTTCTGGCAGGAAGAAGAGGAAGGTGCAATTAGATCTTACCTGCTAATTAGCTTTCCTTAAAGTCCAGACAGATCCTTCCCAAAGGTAAAATAAGAAAGTGTGGACAAGTAAGCAGATACACAGGACAGACAGTCAAGCAAGGAAGCACTGCATGATGTGAAGGGAGATTGCTCTCCTACTTTTCTTCTTTGTTTACTGTATGCTATATATATTTTATTTTTCTTTCTTTTGGTTCTTTTGTGTTTGTGAACTCCCAAACTGCAGGAAATAGGGGACTAGAGTTCGAAGGAGCCAGGGAGGGACACACACTGGGGATGGATGAGACAGACAAAGGACCAGGCTGGGTAGCACGCTGGTAAGTCTCCTTAGATTACATGTAAAAAGGAGAAGGGTAACAAAACGTATGAGCCATGTTTTGGCAAAAGAGGACTGACTTCCCCTCTGCTGGGCCAGCCTATATAGTGGTGATGTCAGAAAGGAAGCATTTGCACTCTGCCCCACCTGCGGACAGGAAGGAGAATCCCACAGGTTGTCAGGACTCAAGGAAAGTTAATTAGCAGGTAAGATCCAATTGTATCTTTTACTGGATTAGGATATAGACATCTTTAAAGAGTGTGACAATGCTTTCAAATGGTAAGATGGACTGCAGTGAATGATGCTCCTGTGTGGAGATTATATACAGTTATGTAACTCTCCCTTCGGAGAGGGGCCACACTTACCAGTCCTGCAGAGCACTGGACCACTTAGTGCAGGGTTTGGGAACATAGGTTCTTGAAATGAGGGCAAGATATCAGAGGTGATGAGAGTTTGAACCCATGGACCTGGGAGTTGCAGACTGAGAACCTGTAATGGAGCCATGGAGGCTGCTGACTCATGAGGGAGCCCAAGTATAGTTAACCTCTGTATCCAAGAGCAATGACCACTCCTCCGAAGGCTCACCATTGGATTGAGGCCAGAATATGATGTGCTTTCCTTTCTGCCGCAGCATGTTGGCCATGCTCTGGAGCCAATGTTAGTGTGTTAGCAAATGTGCAGTGCTGTGCTTCCTGCCACGCATTGCAAGCATCTTCACGTACTTCTGAAGAGGCTGCGGGTACTGTACTAAATGGATCTGAACTGCCTGAAACAGCAGCAGCATGGTCCTGGAGCCAGCCTGAGGACTGGAGAAGACAGATGAGTAAAAAAGCAGAGGCGATGGTAAGAGCTTGATCAAGTGATCAGATCTCTCAAATGCCTGATTTTGATAATGTTGGGGGAGGGGGCTGGATCAAGGCTCTTAGTGAGTCACCGGTGAATGGGGGTCATGCTGGAGGAGAGAGGAAGAAAACGGGATCGGGCAGGGACAACAGAGGGAGGGAGAGTGGAACTGGGACTCGAGCAGATAGAAAGAAGGGAGGGCACTGAGGATTCTTGGATCAAATTAGAGGAAGAAAGAAGGCAAGGGATTGACTGGGAGGAGGCAGAGGAGCAGAGCTGAGAATCCTTAGATCAAGGAGGTAGGAAGAAAGAGGACTGGGAGAAAGTATGCAGCAAGGAGGAGGGAGAAAACCAGAGAGAATATATGTAGGGAGAAAATGACAAAGAAAGGGCTGCAGTGGCAGAAGAAAGAAGAAGTGGTAAGAGAGAAGGATGATCTGTAGCAGCAAGGGAAGAAGTGGTCTGCATAGGCTGGAGGAAGAGGGAAAAAGGACTGCAGCCAGAGGGAAAAGAAGAGAGGACTATGGTGAGAGGAGGAAGAATAACTGTGTTGGGTGTGATAAGAGAGAAAGTTTCCTACACTACCAAGCCCTGCCCCTTGCCACCCTCCTGCTAATCTACACAAATCTCAGGGGGAACAGAACTCAAACATTTCCAGATATGATTATGTACTGGATGCTCAGTAAAACCTCAGTTTTTCTGAGCTATAAGGGAGCTTTTCCAGCTTGTGCCGTTGGATGTCGTCACCCAATTGTGTGGCTGTCTACAGACAATTTGTAGACAGGTGGCTATAATGTACACCCTGTGATGAATTGGAAGAAATAATGTTTTCATTGGGCTAACAGATGACATCTATAAAGATTGTGACTACAAGGCCAGTATTGAAAAGATCTAGGTACCTAATTTAAGCAGTTAGGTGCCTAGATCTGGCAAACTGAAAATTTTCCCTGAGCACCTAAATTTAGGTGCATATTTTGACTAGGGTCAGGAGAGCATTCTAGTTGGCATAACAAAGTAATGGGTGTAGTGCTGATTTTCTAGTGCTAGGTGCCTAACTTAGGAACCTGAAGTTATGCGAGCGACTAACAGGCTTAGATTTAAGGGCTTCCATTTAGGTACCTAAAGTTAGGCATCTATTTTCAGTGATCTTTAGTGCCTAACTTCGGCTGAAATTAAGCACCTAACTTAGGGCCTGATTTACTAAGGTTTTTTTCCTATTTTGTGTCTATAGGAAAAATGCTTATTTCTTTATTGCTTTATATTTCATTTTTCAGCCTTTTTCAAGTACTGTAGGTAAATGAGGCCCTTAAATGCCTACATTTATGGGTTAGCTTTTTTGAATATTGACTTCTATGCTTTCAGTGCTCAGATGGACTGCAATGACACTCCTATCTGGACATTATCTATACTTACGTATCACTATAATTAATTTCACTTTTTTTTTTTTAGTGGGGGGCACAATTGGATTTAAAAATTAGTGTCATGATTGGGATAGTTTTCGCCGTTTGCTAAGAATACTCTTTTAGGTTTTCTCCCTGTGCTGAATGATAAACATGAGTTGAGACATAATAGAGACAACTAGGATGTTATAATTTATTAAGTTTTATTATATGTGAAAAACCATCATATTTACTATAATTGAATATTTTATGGTGGTCAGAAATTAGCCTCTCTTTTTTTGCTCCAATCAAAATAGTGCCATGTAAACTTCCTAGCGCAAGTTATTCCACATAACAATAAACTTAACCTATAATACTATTTGCAACAAATGAAAAAGAAAACTAAGAAACAAGTATCATACAACATATGACTAAAATAAATCTCAAAAGTCTACATATTTATCTAATACTGTAATAACTTGAGGTTTACATGTCTTCTTCAATCTGAGGGTTATACTTGAAGAGATATTCTGCCTGTAAACAGAAGATGTAAAACTTAGAAATTAGCATGCTTTAAGTTAAAGTGCAATATTAGTTTTCAGTTGTATTACGTTCCATTTACGTAGTTACAAGACTGAAAAAATAAGCCAAACACTCTGTTCCAACAACAATAGATAACTCACAATAGGAACAGAGAAAATCTACTGGTAATGTAAAAGGCAAATTCTCGGATACTTATACTAATATACAGCTTACATGTAGAATGGTGTTTAGTGGATGTCAGCAAGTGCAAACCTCTCTGATATACTGGTGGTATCCTGGACCACTCAATCATTCACCCAACTCAAAAAGAGGTCAATATTTTGTTTAGTTTTTCACATGCATATCAAAAATGTGTTTAAACACCATGTCACAAAAATATCACCACAATTTATACTCAAGTGTAGACTAAATCACAAAAGTTCAAGACCCCAATCCTGACATCAGCTGGCGTTTCGTATGAAACTGCATCAGGGGAACTTATCGGAGGTGATGAATGATGTAAAGACCGAACTCTCTCTGGTAAATTATTCGGTCTTTTAGCTTATCCTTCCTTTGGATACCTCCAGTGTATCAGACAGGTTTGCACTTACTCCCGGCTTGCTGACACCCATTATATACCATTTTACATGTAAGCTATATATTAGTATAAGTATCAGAGAATTCGCCTTGTTACACTACCAGTAGATTTTCTCTGTTCCTATTGTGAGTTATTCATTTAAGCAGTTAGAGAACCACAGAACATAGAATATGACAGTAGATAAGGACCATAAAGCCCATTCAATCTTCCCAGTTTCACTCCTGATGTCATGCCATATACCTCAGTTGACCTCTGGCTTTTTCCTCATTTCTTCTTAACTAGGGGTCCTCTGTGCTTATCTCACACCTTCTTAAATTCCATGACTGTTTTTGTTTCCAGAGAAATGGCATAGGATTTCACTTATTAATTAAGGGTGTCTTTCCTATCACTGGAGCATTACTGGAACCAACAGTTTTATAAGAAACACCAACTTTATGATTTCCAACATATAGAATGTACATAGATATTTACATAGAAATGATGGCAGAAAAAGACCAAACGGCCCTTCTAGTCTGCCCAGCAAGCTCCCCCACTTATTTTCCCATACTTATCTGTTTCATCGACCGCCATGTTCAGGGCCCTTGTTGGTAATTGTTTGATTTGAAGTTCCTGCCACCCCCTGCCGTTGATGCAGAGTGTTAAGGTTGGAGTTGCATCAAAGGTGAATCGCAAGGCTTAATGGTTAAGGAAAAAGGTTATTCCCCGCATTTATTCTTGCTGGAGAGAGAGATAATTTGCCTTTAGCAATCCCTGAGTGGGAACTGAACCCTGGCTTCCCTGATTCAGGGCCCATTGCTCTGAGCACTAGGCTACAACTCCACACCATGGTGGCAGATCTGCTGAAAGGTCCTTGGACTGAGGGGTAGTACTTCGAAACTAGAGAAAGGTGGAGGTGGTCCCCCTTCACAAAAGTGGTAGGAGGGAAGAGGCTGAAAACTACAGGCCAGTTAGCCTTACCATGGTGGTGCTAAAATGAATGGAGAATTTGCTAAAGGAAAGGATAATCAACTATCTGCAATTCAGTGGGTTACAGGATTCAAGGCAACATGGTTTTACCAGAGAAAGATCCTGTCAAATGGATCTGATCGATTTCTTTGAGTGCGTATCAAGAGTATTGGACTAAGGAAAAGTGCTCAGTGCAGTTTACTTGGATTTCAGTAAGGCTTTTGATATGGTCCCATACAGGAGGCTCATAAATAAAATGAGAAGCCTGGGTCCCAAAGTGGTAGAATGGATGACAAATTGTTTGACTAACAGATGTCAGTGAATAGTGCTAAATGGTGCCTATTCTGAAGAAAGAAGAGTGATAACTGGAGTTCCTCAGAGATCAGTTCTGGGAGCAGTTCTGCTCTATATCTTTGTGAGAGATATTGCAGAGGGATTAGAAGGTCAAATTTGTCTTTTTGTGGATGACACTAAGATCAGCATCAAAGTGGACACACCTGAAGGAGTGGAGAGAATGACAAGTGACCTAGAAAAACTGGAAAAGTGTTTGAATGTTTGGCAGTTGGAATTCAATGCCAAGAAGTGCAGAGTCATGCATTTGAGGTATGGCAATCTGAAGGAGTTGTACATGCTGAGGGGCGACAGACTTATATGCATGAACTAGGAGCAAAATCCCATGGTGATAGTGTCTGATAATCTGAAGGTAGCACAGCAATGTGACAAAGCAGTGGCTATGACCAAAGGCATGCTGGGCTGCATTGAAAGAGGCATAGCCAGCAGGAAAAGGTAGGTGATAATGCCACGTGCAGATCCTTGGTGAGGCCTCATCTGGAATACTGAGTTCAGTTCTGGAGACCATCTCATAAAAGGATAAGGACAGAATGGAATCAGTCCAAAGAAAGGTGACCAGAATGGTGTGGGGTCTGTTTAGAAAGCCATATGAGATGAGACTGAAGGACCTTAATGTTATGTGTGCCGGCCGCGGCAGAACCGCAGCCCAGCCCCCTCACCTCTGTCAAGTGAATCCAGCACCTGGTCCCTCGTCTCTGGCAGCAGTAGGCCACCGGCTCTGTCCTCGGGCCGCCCCTGGTGCCTCCAGTTCAGCTACAGCTCCTGGTGCTCTGTGTCGGGCCTCTCCGCATGGCCCGTGGAGACACGCTGCTACTTGGCCCCGCGCCCCTCTCTAGGCATGCACGTGCACATCACTGCCCGCGGCGGGAACCGAGCCGTGGCCCCAAATGATGACGCCAGTGGAACTCCGGTATATAAGCCCAAGCTTTGCTTCCTAGCTTTGCCTTTGCAACAGGTCTCCTCACTGGTCGAGTACTTGTTGCTTCCTGAGGGATTCTCCTCGTTCCTGTGTTCCTGAACCTCGCTGACTCCTGTTCCTGGTTTCTTCGTTCTTGTGTTCCTGTTCTCCCACCTACCTTCGGATTGCCTTCTCGGATCTCGACCTCTGCTTTGTCTGACCACACCATTGACTCTCTCCAAGCCCAGACCTCTGCTTCGCCTGACCACGCCATTGACTCTCTCCAAGCCTGGACCTCTGCTTCACCTGACCATGCCGTTGCCTCTCTCCAGACCCGGACCTCTGCATTGCCTGACTACTCCGTTGCCTCTCTCCAGACCCAGACCTCTGGATTGCCTGATTACTCCATTGCCTCTCTCCATACCCAGACCTCTGATTTGCCTGACTACTCCGTTGCCTCTCTCCAGACCCAGACCTCTGCATTGCCTGACTACGTTTGACTATCTCCTCGTTCAGACCTCAGCCTTGCTTGCCACAGCTTCCAGATTGCCGCCAGCCCTGACTCCAGCTTGCCTTACGACGTCTCTTCAGTTTACGTCCTGGACTTGGCCTATTCAGGCTTCAGCCTGTTCTTGCTTGGGCGCCCCCTGTCTGACTTTGTTCCTTTGGCACCCGGTCTCCGGGACTCTACCTCGTCCAGTACAGACCGTACTATTCCTCTGTTGCTGTCTCTGGGCTGACCTCAATCCTCCCATCGACGACGACATACGGAGGCCCACTTAAATCCAGCCAGCCCCGGTACCCAAAGGCTCAACCCAAGGGGGAACGAGGGCTGATATTGGTGAAGCGCCAGCTGGCCTCCGTCTATCAGCCCACTTCACCTGCCGACGGTGGTGACCCGTAGGACCCTTCCTATGGGTTCCATCAACCGGACCTCGGCCCCAGGTTCCACCTCCGGCGCAACACTTAATATGTATACCCCGGAAGAGAGAAGAGGTAGGAGAGATATGATACATTGAGACATTCATATTCATGTGTCACAGAGTGTGAGCCCTGGGCTGTGGCGTGGTTGATGCATCCTGGCAGGTGAACGTGCTAGGCCCACACTGACAGCAGGTAGACATGGTTTAACTGGGACCTATTCCAACCCCGTTCCCCAGAGGTGGAGTCTTTGGGTTCCAGGGCCCAGCAGGGCTTAGGCGAGGGTCCTGTAGAGAGTGAATAGGCAGAGTCTGGAAACAGGCCAAGGTCAGGGCAGTTGGCAGGCAAGCAGTGTCTAGGTTCAAGAAGAGGTCAAGACAGGCGGAGATCAGCGTCAAGGTCCAGGCAGAGGTCAGGGCAGGTGGAGATCAGGTAGAGTAACTGGAATCCAAGGCTGAGGACAGAACCAGAAATCAGGCAGAGGGAGACAAGACACAGGTGGATAAGGGCTAGACCAGAAGGCAAGGTAGGAGCTGGAACATGGCTGGAGAAATGGAGAAGGACAGGAACAAGCAGGACTAGAAACAAGACAGGACAGGAGTTGGGATGTATCAAGGCAGGAGCTGAGACAAGGCAGGAACATGAAGCAAAATGCACTGCAGGCTAGGCAGGAGGACCTGTTGCTGAGGCATTGGCTTGTAGCGTGGCTTGAGTTTAAATACCCAGCTGTGTGAAATCATCCCTGGGCACCAGCAAAGATGTTTCCCACCGCAGGGACCTTCACTAGCAGTGCAATGCGTGTTCGCATGCCTAGGAGGGTCTGAAAGAGGAGTGACAAGGTGGCAACCCAACCATGTCAGTGATGATTCCAGGCAGTGGGAACGGGAGTGAGTGCAGCCAGTTACGGGACCATCATACGACCAACCAGACGTTACAACATGAAAGGAATTATGCACAAAAATCAAATCATTTCCAATGGAAAGGAAGCTGAAAAACTAAGGGTTACAATATGAAACTCTATGGGCAAAGACTCAAGAACAATGTCAGGAACTATTTCTTCATGGAAAGGGTGGTGGATGCCTGGAATGCCCTCCCAGGAGAGGTCTTGTCATTTGCCCTTATTCCTACTATTTCACACATATCCTTTAAAGCTGCTCATTTTAATGTTTTTTCTAACTATTTTCCTCATTTGATCAAATATTCCCTTTTGGAAATCTATAGCTGTAGCTCTAAACTTTCAAAAGGGAGACTTTTGATAAAATGAGGAAAATAGAAAAAAAACCTGAAAGGTGTAGCTACAAAGATTAAGGGTGTACAACAGGCGTGGACATTGTTTAAAAATACCATCTTAGAAGCGCAGTCCAGATGTATTCCATGCATTAAGAAATGTGGAAAGAAGGCCAAATGACTGCCAGCATGCTTAAAAGGCAGGGTGAAAGAGGCTATTTTAGCCAAAAGAATTTCCTTCAAAAATTGGAAGGATCCATCTGAAGAAAATAGGAAAAAGCATAAGCACTGGCAAGTTAAATGTAAAACATTGATAATACAGGCTAAGAGAGAATTTGAAAAGAAGTTGGCTGTAAATAAAATCTTTAAAAAATATATCCAAAGTAGGAAGCTTGCAAGGTAATCAGTTGGACCATTAGATGATTGAGGTGTTAAAGGGGCATTTAGGAAAGACTAAATTAATTCTTTGCTTTGGTGTTTACTAATGAGGATGTTGAGGAGATATCCATGCTGGAAATGGTATTAAATAGTGATGATTCAGAAAAATTGAAACAAATCATTGTGAGCCTGAAAGATGTAGTAGGCCAAATTGGCAAATTGAAGAGTAGCAAATCACCTGAACTCGATGGTATACACCCAGGGTTATGAAAAATGAAATTTCAGATCTATTACTAGTAATTTGTAATGTATCGTCCAATGTACCTGAAGATGGGATGGTGGCCAATGTAACCCCGATATTTAAAAAGGGCTCCAAGAGTGATGCTGGAAGCTATAGATTGGTGAGCCTGACTTTAGTGCTGGGAAAAATCGTGGAAACTATTCTAAAGAACAAAATCACAGAACAAATAGATAGTCATGGTTTAATGGGATACAGCCAGCATGGATTTACCCAAGGGAAGTCTTGCCTCACAAATCTGCTACATTTTTTGAAGGAGTTGATAAAAATGTTGAGGTGAACCGGTAAATGTAGTGTATTTGGATTTTCAGAAGGTGTTTTGAGCAAGTCCCTCATGAGAGGCTTCCAAAAAACCTAAAAAGTCATGGGATAGGAGGCGATGTCCTTTTGTGGATTGCAAACTGGCTAAAAAAACAGGAAACAGAGAGTAGGATTAAATGGCCAGTTTTCTCAGTGAAAAAGGTAAACATCGGAGTGCTTCAGGGATCTGTATTTGGACTGGTGCTTCTTTAATATATTGTGATGGATTAGTAGTATTCATGATAGTCCCTGCATAAATAATGCACTGGTAGACAGGATCAAGTTACCTGGCAATATAAAGAAAAGCTAATATGGTTGCCAAAGGGAACTACAACTCCCAGAATTCCCAGTACTCAATTTCTGAGAGAACATGAGCAAGAACAGGCTGGTCCAGAGTGACTCAGCAGATTTCCCATAATGTGACCAGGTGCTATAAATGGGGGGAGTTCCCTGACATGAGAAGTTCCAGGTTCCAGAGTGCCAGTGCCAACAGCAGTCCCACTATAGAAACACATGGAAGGAAAGGAGGAAGGAGAAGCAGAGGCAGAAGGGGAGCTATCCACTGACAGAAACTTTACACAGAGTTAAGTTAACTGCTTCTCTTTCTCTATCATTGGTTTTAGCAAAAAAGGGAACTGAAAAGGGATTAAGATATAGATGGGGGTATCTATCTCTGGAATAACCTCCCGCCCTCTCTTCTGGAGACAATATCTCAAAAGGGACAGAGACAGGTTGGAAGCGGTCCAGAGAAGGGTGACCAAAATGGTGGGATGTCTCCATCAAATGACTTATGAGGAGAAGTTGAAGGACCTAAATATGTATACTCTGGAGGAAAGGAGAAACTTGAGGTCCAGGATGGGTCTGAACATTCTTTCTTTCTTGGGGACGATAAAATAGATGGAATAATGTCCAGTATTTATTTGTTGTGGGGACACCGGTGTTATAGACTCTAAGGCTAGCAATCTGGTCAGTGTAGCTTCCACTGCCATCCTCTTGGAAGGGTCATGGCAGGGAGATTCCACAAACTTGTCCAGAGGGAAGTGGTGGAAATCTAGGTAATATCCCTCTCGAATGATGGATAGGACCCACTTGTCTGAAGTTATCTCAACCCATCTTTGGTAAAATAGGGCAAATCTGCCCCCTATGGCTTCTTCCTTTGGACGGGTCGGCTGATTTTCATTGTGGAGTGCGGCTGGGGCTTGAGCCCGAGCTGGCTCCCCTTTTGTTATGCTTGTTCCAAAAGGACTGGCTCCGGCCTGCGGGGCGGGCCACTTGATATGAGCTTTTATATGGGTTGAAGCGCTGTGATCATCTGCCCCTGGAGGTTCGGGGGAAGGATCGCTGGTTTCTCTTATTCTTGTCCTCCGGTAGCTGCGGCAGTGGGGACTCACCCCATTTGTTGGCTAGTTTCTCTAGTTCGCTTCCGAACAGGAGTGTTCCCTTGAAAGGCATTCTTGTGAGCTTGTTTTGGAGGATGCGTCGGCCGACCAGTTTTGGAGCCAGATTTGTCTTCTGGCTGCCACGGCGGATGATACTCCTCTAGCTGCGGTGCGTACCAGATCAGAAGCAGCGTCCACAAGGAATGATACTGCTTGTTCCAGGGCCTCCCCAGGAGTGTTGTTCCTGGTCTGTGCTAAGCAGGCACATGTCAACGTGGCGCAGCAGGCTGCGATCTGTAAAGACATAGTGGAGACGTCAAAGGACTGTTTGAGGATAGATTCCAGATGTCTGTCTTGAGCATCCTTGAGTGCTGCTCCTCCCTCCACCGGGATAGTACTTCGCTTCGAAACCGCGCAGACCATGGCATCCACTTTCAGACATGCCAAGAGATCTTTGGCGGCTGGGTCCAGAGGGTACATGGCTGCCAGAGCCCAGCCCCCTTTGAACGTAGTTTCTGGGGCATCCCATTCCAGGTCAATTAGTTGCTGGATGGCTTGTAATAGTGGGAAATGGCGGGAGGTCTGACGGAGTCCCTCTAGTAGTGGGTTTGTCTTAGGTTCCCCCGAGGCACTTGTGCCCGGGATAGCAAGCTCTTTTAAGCTGTGTGTGACCAGGTCTGGAAGCTCATCCTTGGTGAAGAAGTGGTGAGCAGGATCCAGGTTAGTGAGGATAGTCTTGTTCCCTGGTTCAGATGGCCTTCTTGTAGCCACCACCATAGTTGGGCTTGAACTCTGTCCAGGAGCTGAAGACGTACGGTGTAGTTCTGGGACAGTGGATTCCATCGTGATAGTAGTGAGCGTTGTAGGGGTCTCATGTGAGCTCGTGCCCATGGCACTACTTCCAGTGTGGATGCCATGAGGCTGAGGACTTGTAGGTAATCCCATGCTGTTGGGCGAAGTTCGCTCAACAGGGTTCGCAACTGGGTCATCAGTTTTGATCTCCTTGCTGGTGTCAGGATGACCTTGTCTTTTTTGGTGTCGAACCGGACTCCCAAGTTCGGTGGGGCTCTGTCCCCGAAGGCAGTTCCCCTTCCTCTAGGGGCTCTGAATCCTCATCAGAGTTGTCTGTGTCCCTGAAGGTGGAGCTTCTGGGCGGTGAGATCACTTCCCTAGGCATAGATGGATCCGGGATGTTGAGGTCCTCTGGTGGAGCTTGTGGCTGTATTATAGGAGGCCCCGGTTGCATGTGGACGAAGGTATGCAGACCTTTGAAGAATTCCACCCAGGAGGTAGACGCTGGGTCTAGACTAAGGGGTGCCATGTCCCTGGGGAGCCCCATTTGAGGGGGGGGGGTCCCGCTGTGCAGTACTAGGTCCAGCGTACTGCTCGAGAGGCTGGAACCCGGTACCGGCTGGGGAGGGCCATAAGTTGGATCCCCTAGGGCCTCTTCGCACTGTATACACAGGGCTGTGGCCTCCTCATGTTGTGCAGCTCTAATGTGGCATGCTGGACAAAGGCCCTGAGCTTTGAGTTTCTTTTCTGGTGGTGCCATGGCTTGTGCGTGTAAGATACAGTTGTGCGCTCAGGTTTGGTGCGTGCTCAGTGAGAAGTGCGCGCTGTTATGCGCACAGATCGAGGTTATGCACCTGGCACAGTAAGCATGTGGCTATGTGTGTCACTTGTGCGCACGGCGCAACATTGTGCGCACAGCTCGGCTCTGTGCGCACGGATTGGAACGGCAGACAGGGCGGCGAGCAGATCAAAATGGTGACGGCGACCACCTCGGAGGGTGTCCACATGGGAGGACCCTCGGATCAGACCGGGGTCTAGCCCTGCTAGGGCAGATCAACCCGGTGGCACTGGTGCCGGCTGGCGACCTGTGCGATTCCTCGAGCTTCGGAGACCGGAGACTTTTAAATAGATTTCTACCTTACCTTGTCTCGGGGCTTCCGGGTCTTGTTCCGGACGGTCTCCGGCTGCGGGGGGGGAGAGGGAAAATACATTCACCACCGCGCTCAAAGTTGCACCCGCTGCCTCTCAGCCTCATCCGATGTCGGGGGCTAGGTCACCGCTGGGTCGGCTGCTGGACCGAAGCTTACCTCCGAAGGTTCGCGGAAATCACCTCGGGAATTCTCAACTGGGGGAGGGACCCAAGGGGTGTCACAGCAGGAGAGTGGGGCTCGTCTGTAGAGGTAATATTTCTTCTTATTTTGGTTTTCTTTGGTAAAATTACTCTAACGCTGTGCGAGTGTGCATAGAGTCCCTAACTGCTATGGAGACGGAAAATATTGAAGAGCTGCACTTCCTGCAGGGGTATATGTACTAGGGCTGATGTCAGATTGAAATCTGATCAGTCATCTACTGCTATCAGGAGTACACTATACCCATTGGTCCTGAGTCCATCTGCTACACACTAGGAAAGTGAAGTTATGAACTGAAGACTAAGTTGCAGCGTTACAGATATCTTGAATGGATACAACTCAAAGATGAGCTTTAACAGAATCTGGGATTTGTAATCCTGCTAAGTCATAGCAGTGATGAATGCACGCAGCTAACTAGTTAGACAAGGTATGCTTAACTAGTGCTATTCCCAGATGGTTCAGGTCATAGGAAACAAAAAGCTGATTGGTTTGAGTCCATCTTTTGTAATATGCTGTATTAGTGTGTAATTTTGTCTTTATGATTTGTTTATAATGACTGCATGTAGTTTTGTGTTACTGAGAAACAAGTCTTGCTTCAGGCTGTGCAGTCACCCACCCTTCTGCTCCTTTGCCAAAAGCAGCCTGGAATACCTTACACACAGTTCCCCTGCTAGCCCTCCCTTCACAGTAGCCCACAATTCATGTATATTGTAATGGGGCTGATAATGTTAGGGATTCTGATTTTAGGTTTTAGTTGATAAATACAAGTAGAACACCCTGATGCAAAAAAATAAATAGGTATTTATTGGACAAACACTGGAAAAACACCACTTCCCCTAGTACTCTGTTATCCTGCTTTTATCTGGCTGGGTCCCTCACTCTGGTTTTTTTGCCTTTTCCATGCTAACTCTTCAGCTGCATAAGTGTATGTATTTAATGTAACCAGAAAAGTTAATCAGCAATAACACTTGTGCTGTGAAAACATGATAAGCACTTTTTATACATTCAAAAATCCCCTAATTAGCTGGAAAATAAACACCTAAAGTTACAATTTTATAAAAACCTAAGAACAGAAGCCCTAATAATGTATTATTTATGTCAGAGTAGAGGCTGGTCTGAAAAACTGAATAATTTAGTTGTTTTTTTAAAGACACACAGGACTTCTAAGCCAGGAGCAATTAGGTGTTCGAGTATCATCTGGGTAAGGTGATTAGACGCAGGGATTCAGAGAATGTGCCCTTTATATCGTGGGCATCCGACACATCCCCCACATCCTATGAGGGGATCCCTCCCTTGACGTTGATATTTTCATATATTTTAACCTTGCTCAGAGCTATGTTTTATTTTGCTTTATTTTTTAACCTAAAATAATTGTATCCTGATTTTCAATTTGCATGTTATTTTTTAGCCATACATTTTTCTAGTCTTGAATTTGAGTGAATCGAGCCCATAATCAATAAGGACTCACAACATGTACACTGTGATAGTGCTGTAAGTTCTTATCTTTAATGATACTGAGGCCAATATTTAGTGCTACGTAGATGGATAAATAGGGACTTATCTGGCTAAGTGGTAGTTACTGAATATCCATCTATGTTCAGCAGCCACCAATTAGCCAGATAAGTAGATAGCCAGATATCTCCAGAGCGGGCAATGGGCAGATTGAGGCACAGCAATTTAGCCAGTTATCTTAACCAGATGAGTTTCTATATTCAGCCTTATCCTGTTAAGTTCACCAAATAAGTTAGACTTGCTCAATAGCAGGTCTAAAGTTATCCAGAGATAACTTATCCAGCTAACTAGAAATTATCCAATTATATTCAGCAGTATAGCCCCTGCTGCTGAATATTCCTTCTAAGTTATCCAGATAAGTTATATCCAGATAATTTAGATAACTGGATATCTTTGAATACTGGGGCCCCACATGAACAAAGTGCTTTTAAGGAGATACTTGGTTGGGTTTTTTAAAGTCCCCTACCTTTTCTTTTTTCTTTTTTGCTAACAGCTCAGTCTCTATGCGGATGCACTGCTTGCTTTTGGCTTTGCCATTCAAAGAGCGTAGGTATGTTCTTACCAAAAAATCAATTGGATCTTCGGGCCGGATCTTGCAGCACTCACTCAGCCCCTGAATTAGGGTGGGCATGACGTTCTTCATTAAATAGTTCCTCAGAGGAATGGACTGGGCCTCAAGCAACTCTCTTTCCTGTCTCTTCACTTCTTCCATTCGTTTACTCTTCAAAATACCCATGCAAAGCAAACATTATTATAGCAATTCAACAAGTCACAGTAACCTAAGACAAGTCAATAATCAAACTTTTCATGTCTGGCTAACCACAACTCCTTACTCAATGGCTTGGATATCCCTCAAAGTCAATGAGAAGCAAATATCTCCTACTATAAAATGTATGCTAAGTGAGGAAAAATTGAAACCTTTTCAAGACAATGCATCAGGAGCCCAAAAATATTTCCTTTATCCTAAATAGTTAAAAAAAATTGTTCAGTATTATTTCATCTATTTGGCAAGAGTAAAATCTAGTTCTGGGTTTTTAACTAAAGCTTCTGATTTTTCAGCCTGCCTTTAGTCGATGAAAACATACCCACTCCTCCCAGCGTGCAAACTTTTCAGCTGCCTCCTCTGCCTCCCTGCGTTCACGATCGGCTTTTGCTGTTGCTTCCATAGCGAGGTGCTCCTCTGCTGCTCTGCGCTCCTTCTCCTCCAATTCTTCCGGTGTCAAACCATAGTTGTGTGGTTCCCCAATTGCCTGGATAATGTGTTTCTGTGTGTCACTGTACTTCGGGTCATCATCCTTCGACACATCTTTATAAGGAAAACAATCCAGAAGACAGGGGGAACATCAGTTGCTTAGGGTAGTAGAGGAAATGACTTTATCTGTTGCCAGCAACATGACTTGTTACACCTTTTCTTCTGCCCAATTCAGCAGCTATGCAAAGCTCACAGAATTTGATCTGCAGCATTTTTTCCCCTTCTGTTAACTTGGCCGGAGTCTCCAAGCAGCCCTGCAGTCTCACTGCTTCCTGGGGAGGAACATTTTCAAAGTATTTTACCACAGCAATTGGCTATCTGAGAACTGCCCTCCCTCAATGCGGCTCTAAAATGAGCACCTTTTTAGCACATTGACAGGATGGAAGCATTCTTGGGGATGTGTTTAAGTTGGAGGAGGAAAAGTACATGTGTAGATGACAATTTCAAATCTCTGCATGTACTTTTTTTTTTTTTTTTAGCAAAAATCTCTCCCTTTATTCACATTTTCTCCACTGAGTCTCTCAAGCCTTTTCCATCCCCATCTACTTGGCCTGCCCCCATTTTGCTGCCCCTTCCTACTTTTTCTCCCCTCTGTACTCTTGGCTTCCCCCAACTTATTCACCCCCATTAATCCATCAACTCCACTCATACAATGTAGTTTCTCACACAACCATTTCTTTTAAAGTCACACAACTCTTCCCATATTCTGCATGTCCACAAAAGCTCTCTTCACAGTTTTAATCTGTTGTGCCTCACACCCCTACATATAAGACCCACATAAAAACTCCCTCCGAAGACCAAAAATACACACCTATCAACTTTACTAACAGCCTAGGGAATTTCTAATTCTGTTGAGTTTCCTTCTGATTCTATTTGATACCTATGTGCTGTGGATGGATTTCAAGTTCATCAAAATAGTTTAGAATAGTCTCATCCTCTGTGTTTATCTCCCTGAATTGCATCAGGCTCCTTAAAAATCGATCCTGAGTATAATGAGTCCCAGCAACAACACTCTCAGGAAGATTCATCACTCGGTGTTTAAGGAATTCGTCAGGAGCGTCCAGAAAAATCACATGATCTGTGAAATAAAGTTTTTCATGGTTAGAATAGCAAGCAGTTCGAGCTGTGTATATTTCAGCTTCTCTCCTGCATTTCAAAGCGACGCATACCTTCAACATCCCAGGAAATGTCATTTTAGAATTCTCACACTTCCTCAGCGTGCCTTATTCTTCTTCTTTTGTAAAATGGATTTGAAAGAAAAGCAGTTCTGTAACACTTTAATGGCACATTGCAGCTCAGTAAGTATTATTTAATTCTCATTGCTGGTCAGGTGTGTATCGAACACCTGTGGCTGGAAGATTGCAAAACCCCCAAATGTTTTCATGTGAAGTGCGATAAGCCAAAATGGGGTCTGCACCAAATGGGTTTTCACAAGGATCCAATGTTTTCATAACCAGACCTACATCTCCTTTTAGTCGCTCCTTTTAAAAAGTTTCTTGTCAAAATCTAAATAAAACATGAACAAAATCTGGAAAGGCTGCCTGGTATCTTGATAAGCTGAAAGAGATGAACGAGAGCTTCCTCTCTGAAAATGGTCACTCACCAGGAATGATGGTTTTATCACAGTGGAATGCTTTTCCACTTTCTTCTTCTATCTCATCTTCACCAACTAAAGCAGAAAGACAGCACTTTAAAAGAGGTTCCCATATTCCAAACAATTACCTAAACACTGAGCAAGGGACAGTTGAGCTGACTCTTCCAATGAAGACTGGGAAGTGCTAGGGGGCCATTGTAAATAATACAGCTGTGCATGTTCTCCATAATGGACTATATAAAAGGAGAAATTTTATAACCTGTTAATTTTCTTTCCATGAATCCTGCCACACCAGTCCATACAGGTGAGTTTATGTTTCTCTCCCAGCAGACAGAGGCAGAATATACAGCTTTCTCAGTGACCCCATCACCACTATATTGAGGTGGTGCAGTACAGAGAAACCCAGTATATCTATGACAAAGCACTAACCAAAACATATTAATGTGATAAAAAATGCAAAATGACACTTCAAAATTAAGAACATAAGAAGTTGCCATATTGGGTCAGACCAAGGGTCCATCAAGCCCAGCATCCTGTTTCCAACAGTGGCAAATCCAGGCTACAAGTACTCAAACTCTAAGCAGATCCCATGCTACTGATGCCAGTAATAGCAGTGGGTAGATTTTTAAAATGTTGCGTGTGTGGAAAATGGGGGGTTAAGCATGTGGCCGGGCCTTTCGCGTTCCAAACGCATATTCAAAGGGGCCCAGCCACGCACATATCTCCTGTTATGTGCAGACGTGCCAGGCCGAATGAAAGGGGTGGTCTGGGAAGCGGGGAGGAGCGGGACTGGAGGCGGCCAGTACGGCGGCCATTTGCCGCTGTACCAGGGAAGGGATCGCCAGTGTGCACATGTTGCTACTGCTCCATAGGAGCTTAATTGTACATGGAGTGAAAAAGAATTTTCTCCAATTTGTTTTAAATGAGCTACTTGATAACTTCATGGAATGACCCCTAGTCCTCTTATCTGAAAGAGTAAATACTGATTCACATTTACTCTTTCTAATCCTCCCATGATTTTATAGACCTCCAACAAATCCGCCTTCAGCTGTCTCTTCTCCAAGCTGAAGAGCCCTAACCTCTTTAGTCTTTCCTCATAGGGGAGCTGTTCCATCCCCTTTATCATTTTGGTAGCCCTTCTCTGTACCTTCTCCATCGCAATTATATCTTTTTTGAGATGCGGCGACCAGAATTGTACACAGAATTCAAGGTGTGGTCTCACCATGGAGCGTTATAGAGGCATTATGACACTTTCCGTTTTATTAACCATTCCCTTCCTAATAATTCCTAACATTCTGTTTGCTTTTTTGACTGCTGCAGCACACTGAGCCAACGATTTCAATGTGTTATCCACTATGATGCCTAAATCTTTTTCCTGGGTGGTAGCTCCTAATATGGAACCTAACACTATGTATCTACAGCATGCATTATTTTTCCCTATATGCACCACCTTGCACTTGTCCACAGTAAATTTCATCTGCCATTTGGACACCCATTCTTCCAGTCTCGTTAAGTCCTCCTGCAATTTATCACAATCCACTTGTGATTTAACTACTCTGAATAATTTTGAGTCATCTGCAAATTTGATCCCCTCATTCGTCCTACCTCTTTCCAGATCATTTATAAATATATTAAAAAGCACCGGTCCAAGTACAGATCCCTGAGGCACTCCACTGTTTCCCTTTTTCCACTGAGAAAACTGGCCATTTAATCCTACTCTCAGTTTTCTGGTTGTTTTTTTTTAACCAGTTTGCAATCCTTAAAAGAACTCCCAGTCCCTTCTGGGACAGGGAGCCTTCAAAGGGTGCACTACTCTGGTTGAAACCATGTACCTGGCCCAAGAAAAAATAATCTAACCAATGCCTAAAACCCTTCAAGCAGGAGGCAGACTAAACAAAAATCCTGCTGCACCACCAGCTGGCCTACCATCTGCTGGAGGCACATAATACTGGTTTTCTCTGTGCTCTACCACTTCCATATAGTGGCAATGAGGTCACTGAGAAAGTTGTGTTCTCTGCCTGCAACTGCTGGTACAGGGACATAAACCCACCTGCCTGGACTGATATAGCAGTGTGAAGTGGAAACACATTTTTTTCCTTCACTCCTGGCACATTTTTTTTTTGTTTTTCATATAGATTTTTTAAAATTACCTAAACAGCACAGTAAAAAAGACAAGGTAAATTATGTTAACAAGGAAGAAATATGAAATTTCAAGTTTGTCAATATAATAACAATTTAAAATTAATAATAAAGCCAAATTTAATAAAATAAACTGTGTATATGGGAAAGAATGAACTGTTTAGCTGTGGAGATTATTATGCAAATATCCATAAAAATGTTGTATCATATTGTAAACTATTCAGCATTACAATATTAGCATATTGTAAAATATTGGCCAATTGTTTACACAGTTAAAGCTGTGCATAACTGAACATAACCTGATTGACAGGTGAGATAAGGATGACAGCGTTCACTTCTGGTCCAGGCCACTCCCACATCCTGCCCATAACTTTGCCCATGGGCCACCCCTCCCATAGAAATAAAGGCCTAGCCCCCATCCATGTCCCTCCACAAACCATGCCCAAACCACACTTCTGCCCCACCTCCTGCAATCACAGTCATCTATATTTAAAAACTCAACACTTTTTTTTGGTTTTTTTTTTAAGCAATTTTCATTCAGCAAAAATCCATATTACAGCTCATAAAAATTAGAGAAAACATTAATACAGAGCACACAAATCATAAAACAGGCAATATAACATGCAGAAAAAAAAAATCAAAATTCCAACACTTGTTTTAATCACATTTGGGGGTCATTTTCTGAGGCTTATCGCATGCTAGGGGCGGAGTTGGGCGATGTCTTCACTGGCGGCGATAAGGTAAGACGTGTTACCTTATCGCGGAGTCGGGGCGGCATCGGGGCGGACTCCGGCGATGTCTTCACTGGCAGTGATATCGTTATCCTCGCCAGAAGCATGCCCAATAGCACCACCTTTTACGATGGCGCTATTGGGTGCGAAAGCCGGCAGCGATAACACCACGGTGGTGCGATGGCTGCCGGCTTTCGCAGGCCCGCCCCCCCTGCCCCCCGTTTTCGCTGGATTCACCATTCTGCGGTGGAATGGTGAATCCAGGCCTTTGTTTGTTCTTTTTGTGTACTACAATGGATCTGCTCAAACTTCAGTATGAATGCCCGATAGGAAGACTTGTTGTATATGCATATTTTCATGAAGCCTTCTGAATAGAAGGAAGGGAAGGGGGAGTTTCTCTTTGTCATTGTGCACAGAGAAATTTGTGTTATGTCACAGATAACCCTGAAATTAATGTGATTTAAATTGTTTAAATGATAAGTAATAACAATATTTTTTATATAAAGGAATCTAATATCCTCTATACATTTTCTTATATAGCAACCCTGTGGCAGTAACTTGGAATTCCAGGGTCAAGAACTCCTGTCTCCGGCTGTGTAACCGCCTTGCTAGTCATAACTAAGCCTTCCGGGTCAGGAATCCCTTTTCCAGCGACATTTATTTATTTATGACATGTATATTCTACTACTTCCAATAAAAATTGAATAGTGCGGATGATAATCAACAGTCAGAAAACCAATCATATAAAATGATACTAACAACAATAAACTATAAACATAACATAAAACAAAGCATACTGAAATCACTATAAAAATTCATATTCTTCTGTAAATCTAAAATAAATAAATAACTGAATAAACTTGCTTACATATTTGCAGTTTGTGGCTTACATTCATCAAAATGCTTTAAATAAAGGAAATGTGGCCATGCTAAAAAAATAAATGGGAGTGGTTAGACTAATTTCCTTGTTCTGCACCATGTAGGTAATTACCGCTAAGCATGCTACGTTATCGCATCTCATGATATGTCAGTGATTCACGCATCATTTTATGCGGTGCACGTTGATTTATGTGTGGCGCGTTATTTTTCCAGTTTATATATAAAGGCTTCCTGCAGCTGCCTCTTTGAGGGTGTGTCTAGGCTGATTAGAGTAGAGGAGGTAAGTTACAGAGAAATGATGGCAGAAAAAGACCAAATGATCCATACAGTCTGCCCAGCAAGCTTATGCCAGTATCTGCTGCACTGTGCAGGTTTCCCCCATGGTTGTCGGTTTCTCAGACCATAAAAGTCAGGACCCTCGGATGCTGTTTGAATCCAATTTCCCTTAATCGTTGCTGTGAAAGCAAAGAGCAATGTTGCAGTTGCATCAAAAGTATTAGGCTCAGTGATTAAGGTTAGTAAACGCTGCATCATCTAGTTACCCCCATATTTATTTCCCAAACCGTAATAGTTGGGGCCCTCATTGGTGCTGGCTGAATCCAATTCCCCTTTTCTCACTGCTGTTGAAGCAGAGAGCAATGATGGAGTTGGATTAACAGTATCAAGGCTTATTTGTTAAGGGTAGCAACTGTCACATCAGTAAGTTACCCCCAGTTACCCCCCATACACTCTTTTCTTTAATTCCATCCTCTAGCCTTTAGGGATCCACAGGGCCGGATTTTAATACCTACATGCGGGCGTACATTTGTGTGTGCAACCCGGCGCGCACAAAAGTACGCCCGATTTTATAACATGCGAGTGCAGCCACAAGCATGTTATAAAATCCGGGGTTGGCGCGCACAAAGGGTGCACAATAGTGCACCTTGAGTGCGCTGAGCCCTGCTGGCTTTCCCCGTTCCCTCCAAGGCTGCTCCGAAATTGGAGCAGCCTCGGAGGGAACTTTTCTTCAGCCCCCCCCCACCTTCCCCTCCCTAACCCACCCCCAGCCCTACCTAAACCCCCCCATACCTTTATTTTATAAGTTGTGCCTGCTTCTGGCCACGCCCCCATCCTGCTCTGGACTGCCCACTCCCCGCCCCTTTTTTCAAGCCCCGGGACATACACTCGTCCCGGGGCTTTACGTGCGCCACCGGGCCTTTTGAAAATAGGCCCGGTGAGTGTAGGGCTTTTAAAATCTGTCCCATAGTGTTTATCCCAAGCCCCTTTGAATTCCTTCACTGTTTTTGTCTTCACCACCTCTTCCAAAAGAGCATTCCAGGCATTCACCACCCTCTCCGTGAAGAAATATTTCCTGATATTGGTTCTGAATCGTCCTCCTTGGAGTTTCATTTCATGACCCCTATTTCTATTGATTTCTTTCCAATGGAAAATGTTTGGCGATTGTGCATCATTAAAACCTTTCAGGTATGTTGGAGTCATTTTTGTTAAGTATATAGAGGGTAGACCATATGGATTCAAAGTTCTCACCCAGACACAGACTAGTTTGAAGGCCCTAGGCCAACCTCTGAGTGAACTCCTATTTACTGTTTTGCACTGCAAAATGTTTACGAACAGGCAAGAGTCTATTTATTTTAGTTATTCCACTAGGTCTATTATGAGAAAGCAAGCAATTAACTTATACTAAAGCCTAAGAGGGTTGGTAGGGCAGGCACGGGTGGGGAGGAAGGGAAGGGAGAGGGGAGTGGGAGAGAGAGTGAGGAAAAGGAGGATACCTCTCCAGAAGCGGAAGTGGCAGCCCGGTCTTGCAGCCAGGCAGCAGGATGTGTTCATCTGAGGGCACTGAAGTTCAGCCCGGAGGACAATGAGATGATCATTGCTGGGATCCTGGAACATTATACCATGCTCTTCGGCAACCATTCGGCCAAGACCTCGAGGGCATCCAAGGGCCAGATCTGGCGCACCATCACCCAGGCTATCTCAAGGTGTAGGGTGTGAGGTTCCATTGCTGGACATCTGTAAAGCCGCCATGTCATCATCACTGCTTACTTTCATGTCTCATTACTGTCTTTATCAGCAGGTCTCTTCAGATGCAGCACTGGGCTCGGCAGTGCTACAATCAGCGACAAGATAACGAGGCTCTCCACACCAAGGGTGGGCTGAGCGCACCGTGGCAATACAGGACTGCAGGACCCTGTTACGTCCCATCTATGAGTCATCAAACTGCACTCCCAACCCTCAGCTGGGGACTCCTAGACAGCATGGCTAATTCAGCCTACTTATTGACTGGAAAAAAGCAAATTTACTTACCATAAATGGTGTTTTATATAGATAGCAGGATGAATTAGCCATGCTGACCCACCCACCTCCCTGGACAGCCTCTGGGTTCGATGCTGCGAAGGACAAGCTATGTTATAGACTGAAGAGAAAAGATGGAACCACGTGGGAAAGGACGCACAGCCACACAGAACCAAAGCTCTGTGATCTTTGTGACGCTCCACCTTGGCCGCCCCAGAGGGACGTCCCAGACAGCACGGCTAATTCAGCCTGCTTATCGACAGGAAAACTCAATGTTTATTGTTTTCCTATTGCAGATTTCCTAGTAAAGAATCCTTGCATGACATCACAGAAGGGTTCTGTATCATTTCTGCTTCATAGTGTTTTTCCTGGAGGTGTAGGCACCCTCATTGTACATACCCAATACTGACTCTGAACAAGTTGTCTGGGCCAGATTGGTACTAGAGGAGGAAAATGTATCATAGAGAAGGTGAACAAAAATCTCATGAGGGCCATCCTGGGGGTGGGGGAGAGAATGGAGAAAGCAGAGTTGCTTATCTATAACAAGTATTCTCCAAGAACAAGCAGCATGGTAGTCCTCACACATGGGTGACATCATCAGATGGAGCACCGATACAGAAAACATGTCAAAGTTTCTAGAACTTTGACTAAGCACACTGAGCATGCTCATCATGCCCTCCAGTCTCTCTTTTTCTGAGGAGCTTAAGCCTCACGGTGTGAGTGAGCTCACTTTGGCTGTTTTTTGGCCTTGTGGAAAACTTTGCTTCTGAAGAGTACGTGGAATTACCAGATATTGTGCTAAACAGAGCACAAAGAGCTCTGCGCGCTCCCATGGCAAATCAAAGCCACGATATTATTGTATGCTTTCACAGCTTTACAACCAAAGAGAAAGTGGTACAGCAGTGGGAGCACTGAGAGGAGAGGATCACCTTGCTGGTGGCTGAAAGGAATCAGTATGTTTTTGCTTGGGACATTGTCTTTTTTAAAGTATTGGGGCAAAGTTAACTATTTGGGAATATTATTTAGTGTGTTTGTGCTTTTAACAGTCAGTAAGGCAGTGAATAAACAAGTTAGACTGTATTTTTAAATAGTCAATAAGGCAGCTAGTAAGCAGTAGGTAGTGTGTTTATTTAAAAGTCTGTAAGGCAGCTAGTAAGCAGAACTGAGTGTTTGTATTTAAAAAAAAACAAAAACACACAAAAAAAAAACCCAACCCAAAAAGTAGCCAGATGCTAGAAATAAGCTAGGACCAGTAAAAAGGTTGAAAAGTTCAGTTCAGTTCAGTTACTCACCTTGGAAAGGTGTTGAGGTAGTGTGATTTGGTTTGAATAGTGTGATGCAGTGCAGCACTGCCAGGGTCAGGAACAGCCCCAGCACCATAGGATGAGGTCAGATAATACCAGAGGCAGACAGCAGAGGGCATTGAAGACACAAAAAACTACAACTCCCAGGTTCTTAGAACCACCACCTGACCCGTGGGCAGAGCAAGAGAGGAAACAGGTGTCAGAGTTAAAGGATAACGAGTCAGACACAGCTGAATCGATGGAGTTGGAGGAAGGGGGCGTGCCAGCATGGTGGCGATGGCCAGAAAAGGCCAGCTCCTCCGAACAAGAGGAGGAAGGGATGGAGGTAGGTTCTGGGGGAGAGGAATTCTCCAGCTCAGTAATGGATATTGGGTAACCAGGAAGCGAGAGGGTTACAAATGATACCTTAAAGGAAGGTGGGAGGAAGGGCTCTAAAGAGCATATTGTGTTTAAATGCTTAAAAGAGGATTTTTGACTTAAATAGTAACACTGGTCAAGCACTCGCCATTGGGGAGCGGGAGAGCTGGGATACAGACCTGGATGTTCAGGCACTGAGTTCCCAAGAACTGGTGGAGGTGGGAGCTGAAGAAGTAAATGTAAAGAACATTTGAATTGCCTTATAAACTGTTTTGAAGAAAACTGTGTCTTTGCACTATCTTTTGATTGGGGGGTGGTTTCACCACCCACTCCTTCTAAGGAGAACCCTGAAGCCAAGCAGAGACAGTGCATGCTTAGACCAGGACCTGGGGAGTTATGAGCGCCTGGCAGCTGCAGGGGCAAAGAGTGACTCACTGATGACGTAACCAGGGACCCAGAGGAGTGGCAGATCCGGGCAGTGCTGGCAGTGTGACGTTACAATAGGTACCAACATTTGTTAATCAAGAGAGCAGTGAGTCACTCTGGCTGACTAACTAAGTGTTAAGGTTGTGTGTTTGATTTGATTAGGTACCATTCTTTGTTAATCAGAACAGCAGTGAATCACTCAGGACAACTTACTGAAGTGTAAATCTCCAAAGAGATTGTTTTGCACTAATTTACCTTAGAAGCACATTATATATTGCAAGGGAAGAGCTCAGTAACCCACATTCCAGTGGGAGCACTGAGAGGAGAGGATCACTTTGCTGGTGGCTGAAAGGAATCAGTAAGTTTTTGCTTGGGACATTGTCTTTTTTAAAAGTATTGGGGCAAAGTTGACTATTTGGGAATATTATTTAGTTTGTTTGTGTGTTTGTGATTTTAATAGTCAGTAAGGCAGTGAATAAACAAGATAGACTGTTTGTATTTTTAAATAGTCAGTCAATAAGGCAGCTAGTAATCAGTAGGTAGCGTGTTTATTTTTAAAAGTCTGTAAGGCAGCTAGTAAGCAGAACTGAGTGTTTGTATATAAAAAAAACAAAACAAAACACAAGCAAAAACAAAAAAATCCCAAAAGTTAGCCAGAAGCTAGAAATAAGCTAGGAGCAGTGTATACCTAAGTAAAAAGGTTGAAAAGTTCAGTTCAGTTACTCACCTTGGAAAGGTGTTGAGGTAGTGTGATTTGGTTTGAATAGGTACCACCGGGAAACTGGAGTGTCACCGGAATCGTACATTGAGGAGCGGGATTGATGCAGCCTAGGGTCAGCTCCCCGGTGCCATCTAGGCCTGAGAGTTTCCTGGACCCTCAGAACATTGGACCAATAGGTTCCCCTTGCTGCCGCAGTAAAGAAAAAGTCCAAGGGACCTGTGGCACTGCTTCTCCTCTGCGGTTAAACAGCTTCGGCCCAGTTGCATGGGCTCCTCCCCGCGTTCCGGCGGAATCTCAGGGGCTGCTGGTGAAACCAAGGGGCGAGGAAAGGTAGGATCCAAAGGCACTGCTCGATGGACCGGTTTCAGTTCTTTCATGCGCTGCTGAAGTCGCTGGTCAATCCTGCCTGCCAGGTCACTGAGAGCCTCCAGTTCTTCTGGGAGTTCTCGAGCTGCCATTTCATCCTTTACACGAGAGGACAGACCTTCGAGAAAGATGCTGCATAAGCTGTCCTCCCGCCAGCCCAGTTCAGAAGCCAGGGTGCAAAACTCCACACATACTCGGTCAGCATACGGGAACCTTGGTGGAGATGGAGCAGTTCAGAGGCGGCGGTGGACTGACGACCCGGCTCATCGAACACCTGACAGAAGGTTTGAATGAACCAGGGCAGGTCTCCAAGAACAGAATCCCCACGTTCCCTCAGCGGAGAAGCCCAGGCCAGGGTCTTGCCATCTAGCAGAGACAGGATGAATGTAGTCTTAACTTGATCAGTTGGGAACTGCGTGGCCTGGAGGGAGAACCTCATAAAGCAGTGGTTCAAAAACCCTCGACATTGCCTCGGATCCCCGGCATAATGAGGTGGAGCAGGCAAATGTAGCAATGGAGACGGTGAAGCGGAAACCGCTGGGGCAGGGGCAGCAGCTCCGGATCCGGAAGCAGGCTCCAGGCGATTGGCCAAGCGCTCCACTGCAGCGGACAAAACCTCAAGGCATTTCTGCTGCTGCTGCAAACGTTGAGCCAAGCCTGGAATGGCCTGAAGACCAGACAAGTCCATCGGGTCCATGGCCTTTGCAAACTGTTATGGTTGTGTACCATTGGGCCGGGACGAGTGATGGTGTGCCACTGAGGGATTGCCCTCAGTAGCTCTCATCTCCGGTAGGTGGAGCTGGTGAGGACAACCCAGCAGGATCTTCACCTATACCAGCCCTCGTTCCCCGCAGGTTGAGCCCTTGGGTGCCGGGGCCGGCAGGACTTAGGTGCAGGTGCCTCAATGAAGACGGAGCTGAAGATGAATACAGGGTCAGAGGTCTGGGTCAGAGCTGGCAGCGAAGGTGCGGAACGGAGTCCTATCCAAAGGTCCGGAGCAGGCAGCAGACAAGCAAGAGCAAAGTACCAGGCCAAGGGTCGAGACGGGCAGCAGACAAGCAAAGACGAGAGGACAAGCCGAGGTCAAACCAGGAGATCAAGCTGAGGACTGGGTCACAGAAACTGAGGATCAAGGAGAAGGCTGGAGGCAAGGATGAAGGCACAGTTAGGAAGGCAGGAAATGGAACGCAGAACTGGACACAGGATCACAAGGACTGGAACAGAAGCAGGAACAAAACCAGGAACAGGAGCAGGAAGAAGAGATGTCTGGAACAGCAACTAGCACTCCGAGGAGACGACCTGTTGCAAAGGCAAGGAGCTGGAGACTGCTGTAGGGTTTAAATACCCTGGTAGTGTGATGTCATCTCTCGGGGATGGGCCGAGGTTTCCCGCCGTGGCCCCTTTAAAGGGCGGAGCCTCCCGCGCGCGCCTAGGAGGAGCCCTGCTGGCTGGAGGAAGACGGCGATGGCGGCCGCGTGGAGGCGCGCCACACTAGGCTGCAGCGATGATGGGCAGCAAAGAGGTAGGGGGGACCGGCCGAGGCTTACTACTCCCCGGGAGCCGCAATAACTAAGGTCCTTTTTCCTTTAATAAAGAACTCAAAAAATTAACTGGACACAGAACTCTCAGAAAAGAACTTTAAATAATGAATTATTTTACTTTATAAATATAAACTGCAAATATATTTATTTATTTATTTAAAAAATTTTCTATACCGTCGTTAAGTTAAATACCATCACAACGGTTTACAGAAGGGCACGATAAAGAGAAATATGGGTGGTATAGATTACAAATTACTCGTGTGCCATCATAGTACACAATTTTGAAAATTTGCCACCTAATTGCCACAGAATTTTGAAAAATCTGCCACAAGAAACTGGGGGCTCTCCCTATAACAAAGGAAACTTGTATGCAGATTGACAATATGCATAGACCATTGCATGAGGAATTATGGCACTGTACAGTAAGTTTGAATGACAAATGCATGCCCGTGTGGGAACTTACGGTTAAAGAGCTCTTTAGCCTGCTCGTAAGTCTTGGGATAACCATCCAGAACATAGCCCTGATTTTGACAAGGCATAGACTTCAGTTTTTCTTTCATGAATTTAATGACATACTGGTCATCTAGCCGGCCTAAACCAGAAAAAAATGTGCACATTCAGATGTACAATTTTTACCAAAAGCATTTAGCATTTTTTCAGTATCAACATAATTTGGGTTGTAAGCTCACAATTATGTGGTATCAGACTGCTGTCTTGTCCTCCAGTGTACAATCTGCTAGATTTTAAAGCCTGTTAGTGAATTTGTCAACACCAACAAGTCACTTGTAATTTTTTTAACTGTTATTTACATTTCCAAGAAACTAGTATATTTTATTAAAATAATAATAAGCAATAGGAGAAAAAATAAAAAGCACTTCAGTTTTGGGAGAAGACCATAAAATATATGCCTATGGGTACATTTGCTTCAATTCTGAATGTTTAATTCAGCCCTTCAGCATGGATAGTTATAGAGTAAATATGAAATATTCTGTTTTTAAGATTAAGAATTAAGATATGGAAATAAAAAATCTGCTAAAATTACAGGTCAGCATTCAGTAGGGTGGCGAACATTAAGGTATTCAGTTAAAATGACTTGGATAATTTTAGCCAAATATTCAGTGAAATAAATCCTCCAGTGAATAAACTGGGCTAAACTATCCAGGTAACTTTGCCACTCAGTGGCTTACTAAATATTGTTTAAAAAAATTTAGCAACAGATCCTCCCTCTTCCCCTCTTCTCCCTCCAATCTCTTCAAAATAGTAGCAACTCAAGCAGGGTTGATCCTACCCTGCCCTTTTCTAACTTAAAATATTTGAGACAATCCCTAAAAGATTCCTCAGTGTAGAGAGGGAGAAGTGGAGAAATTATGTCTTACCTGTTAATTTCCTTTCCTTTCCTTCTGCTCCACCAGTCCCGAACCTATGGTACATCCTCTCATCCAGCATAAATGGAGGCAGAGTTCTAAAATCCTTTTTCAAAATGACATCACTAGAATATATGTGATGCTCAGAACTAATTCAACCAGTTTACTATTGTCAAAGCTAAAAATTAACGAACAAAAACATAGCAGAAAAAACAACACATTTTCAAATATTAAACTTGTAGTGCTACAGCCTAAAGCTGAAATTAATATACTAAATAAAATGATTGATACTCAATTCTTATTTGAAGGAAGCCAAGACCAAATGCAACAAACAGTAAATGTAAATACTCAAAATAATAATAATAACTTTGACTAAAAAAAAATCTTATCTTCAAATATAAAGGGTGGGGTTCTGGATTTGTGTAGCAGATGTAAAGGAAAGGAAATTAATAGGTAAGACATAATTTTTCTTTCCTCTACCTTCTGCTCCACCAGTCCCGAACCTATGGGAAATACGAAAGCCCATCTAAGGGTGGGTGGCTGACAATCCCGCTTTTAAGACAGACGAACCAAAAATGGCATCTTGTCTAGTGAGAAGATCCAACCTATAATGCTTTGCAAATGTTCCCAAAGAAGTCCATGTTGCCGCCTTACATATCTCCAATGGACTTACTAAGCATCTTTCAGCCCATGACAATGCTTGAGCACATGTTGAATGGTCCTTAATCATATTAGGTACCATTTTACCTTGTAACAAAGTAAGCCGAAGAAATAGTATTCTTCAGCCATCTAGCAATTGAAGACTTTGAAGCTGATTCTCCCTTACATGGGCCACAAAAAAGAATAAATAACCTTTAGACTTTCGAAAACAGTTCTCCAAGGACAAACAGGATGGTAGTCCTCACACATGGGTGATTAAGTAGCTCCAGGCTGCTCTGGACATGTGCAGCAAAGAACGGGTGCCAATACGCACAACAACTGTAGCTGCCAAAACAGGTGCAAGCCTGCACCCAAGCATAGGGCCCACGGAGGGAGAGTAGGGTTTTTATGGCTGGAAGAGATTATGGAGGAAGGACTGTCCAAAACGACTGTCCTGCCGGCCATCCTTGTCCAGGCAATAATGTGAGATGAATTTGTGGAGGGAACTCCAGGTCGCTGCCCTGCAAATCTTGTGAATGGGAACTGCATGCAAGAGAGCCACCGAAACCGACATGGCCCAGACAGCATGAGCTTTGACATGGCCGTCAAGCTGCAAACCAGCCTGTGCATAACAGAAAGTGATGCAATCTGCTAGCCATTGGGATAGAGTCTGCTTGGAGACAGTGACTTCTAATCTGTTTCTGTCGAAGGAGAAGAAAAGCTGAGTGGAGACGCGGAGGGGTGCTGTCCATTCAAGTAAAAGGCAAGTGCCCTCTTGCAATCCAATGTGTGTAGAGCACGTTCACCTTGGTGAGCATGAGGCCTCGAGAAAAAAGAAGGCAACACAATGGATTGGTTGAGATGGAATTCCGAAACCACCTTGGGAAGGAACTTTGGGTGTGTCCGTAGGATGACCTTGTTG
Source organism: Rhinatrema bivittatum (assembly GCF_901001135.1). NCBI lineage: Eukaryota > Metazoa > Chordata > Amphibia > Gymnophiona > Rhinatrematidae > Rhinatrema > Rhinatrema bivittatum. Next base: position 27,781,623 of record NC_042618.1, on the reverse strand, counting down.
TGACAAAACTTTACATAAGGCAGGTACAACACCAGAGCTTGCAGTTCACCGATCCTGCGAGCTGATATAACTGCAACCAAGAAGATAACCTTCCAGGAGAGGTACTTTAGATCACAAGAACGCAACAGTTCAAATGGAGGTTTCATGAGTTATGAGAGGACCTCACTGAGATCCCAGGAAACTGCCAGAGGGTGAGTGGGGGGCTTTAGTTGTATTAAGCCCCTCATGAATCGGCCCACTAGTGGAAGAAATTGCAGAACCATCCGAAGCAAGATGGTATGTCCCAATGGCACTGAGGTGAACCTCACTGACGTGGTCTGCAGACCAGACTTGGAGAGGACAACAGGTAATCCAAGATTGCAGGAGGGGAGAAAGAGAAGGGATACAGACCGCAACCCTCGCACCAAGATGAGAACCGCTTCTTCTTCAGATTATAGGATTTTCTGGTGGAAGGCTTTCTGGACTCCAGAATGACATGAGCTACCCCTTCCGACAAGCTGAGGGTTCCTATCATCACCCGGTCAACATCCAAGCCATGAGAGCCAGGGCTTGCAGGTTGGGGGTGGCAGAACCTGCCCTGGTCCTGGGTGATTAGGTCCGGAGCCATCCCCAATCAGATCGGGGGTGCGAGGCCAGGTCCTGAAGATTCAGAAATGAGACCTGACGGGGCCAGCAAGGGGCGATCAGAATCATGGAGCCCTGATCCTGCTGCAACTTCTGGAGCATCTTGGATATGAGAGGAAAGGGAGGGTAAGTGTACAGCAGCTTTGTGCCCCAGTGGATCAAGAAGGCATCTGCTATCGATCCCCTGCCCCTCTGGCCAAAGGAGGAGAAGCAGCACACTTTTCTGTTCTCCAAGGGGGAAAAGAGGTCTATGTCTGAGGTCCCCCAGGAGCAGAAGATACAATTTGCTACCCCCTGACTGAGGGACCATTCGTGGGGCCAGAACATCCAGCTCAAGGCATCGGCCAGAATGTTGTCCACCCCCGGAAGGTACACTGCCTGGAGGGTGATGCCGTTTTCAATGGCCTATGACCAAACATGGACCACCTCCTGGCAGAGGGGAAATGATCCCCTCCCCCCCTGTTTGTTCACATATCACATGGCCACCTGATTGTCAGTCTAAACAAGAACCACCTTGTTCAAAAGCTGCTCTTGGAACACCCGCAGGGCGTAGCAGGTTGCTTACAACTCCAAGAGGTTGTTCTGGAGCTGCAATTCCTGCAGAACCCTTGGGTGCTGAAGCCCAGAAAAATGCGATCCCTACCCCGTCTGAGAAGCATCGATGGTAAATGTGGCCTGGGGTTGAGCACTCTAAAAGGGGCAACACCACTCCAGGTTTGAGGGGATTGTCCACCACTGGAGAGACTACTGCAACCTTGTTGTGATTAGAATATGAGCATGCTTGTCCTGCAGAGCTTGACACTATTGAGATGAAATTTAATGTGGATAAGTGCAAGGTGATACATATAGGGAAAAATAACCCATGCTTTAATTACACAATGTTGGGTTCCATATTAGGTGCTACAAACCAAGAAAGAGATCTAAGAGTCATAGTGGATAACACATTGAAATTGTCGGTTCAGTGTGCTGCGGCAGTCAAAAAAGCAAAAAGAATGTTGGGAATTATTAGAAAGGGCATGGTGAACAAAACAGAAAATATCATAATGCCTCTGTATCGCTCCATGGTGAGACCGCACCTTGAATACTGTGTACAATTCTGGTCGCCGCATCTCAAAAAAGATATAATTGCGATGGAGAAGGTACAGAGAAGGGCGACTAAAATGATAAGGGGAATGGAACAGCTCCCATATGAAGAAAGACTAAAGAGGTTAGGACTTTTCAGCTTGGAGAAGAGACGGCTGAGGGGGGATATGATAGAGATGTTTAAAATCATGAGAGGTCTAGAACAGGTGGAGGTGAATCGGTTATTTACTCTTTCGGATAATAGAAAGACTAGGGGGCACTCCATGAAGTTAGCATGTGGCACATTTAAAACTAATCGGAGAAAGTTCTTCTTCACTCAACGCATGATTAAACTCTGGAATTTGTTGCCAGAGGACGTGGTTAGTTCAATTAGTATAGCTGTGTTTAAAAAAGGATTGGATAAGTTCTTGGAGGAGAAGTCCATTACCTGCTATTAATTAAGTTGACTTAGAAAATAGCCACTGCTATATTACTAGCAACGATAACATGAAATAGACTTAGTTTTTGGGTACTTGCCAGGTTCTTATGGCCTGGATTGGCCACTTTTGGAAACAGGATGCTGGGCTTGATGGACCCTTGGTCTGACCCAGTATGGCATGTTCTTATAAGAGCACAATGTCCATTGTGCCCCACGCATGTGTAGCCGAGCAAATGGGGTAACATGCACAATTGCCGCCATATGGACCAGCAGACAGAGGAACTAGTGAGCGGAGACATGGGGGCAACTAGAGACGTATTGGACAAGAGCCACAAGGATCTCTGCCCTGTCTCAAGGTAGGAAAGCCTTCACTTGGACAGTGTCCAGGTGTGCCCCTGATGCAAAGAGAGCTGGAGATGGGAGTTTGGATAATTAATCAAGAATCCCAGAGTCTTCAAGGTGTCGATCGTGAGGCACATGGCACTCTGAGCCCCTTGTCGGGAGTTGCCCTTGATGAGCCAATTGTCGAGGTAGGGGAAAACATGAATTCCCGTCCTTCGAAGATGGGCACCGACAACTGTCAGATATTTGGTGAAGACCTGGGGCACAGATGCTAGGCCACAGGACAGACCTCGATACTGATAGTGGTTCTTGTCGACCATGAATCTCAGATACTGCTGATCCGCCTCAAAGATGGGGATATGGGCGTATGCGTCTTTTAGATCAAGGGAGCAGAACTAGTCTCCCCGCCTTGAGAAGGGGAATCAGGGTGCCCAGTGAGACCATTTTGTACTTTTCTTTTACCAAGAAATGGTTTGAAGCGCTTAGGTCCAGAATGGGCCAGAGGCCACCTACGTCTTGGGGATTAGGAAATACCTGGAGTAGAATCCTTCGCCCCACTGGCTGGGTGGAATGGGTTAGACCGCCTGAGTTAGAATGAAGGCGGAAAGTTCCACTCGAAGTATCCGTAAGTCCCCTGCCACTCTCCAGCGGAGACACGAAGGGGAGCAGGGTGGAAATCAATGGAAATGCAGCCTGTAACCCTGACGGACGATGGAAAGGACCCAGAGGTCCGATGTGATCGAGATCCACCAATCTGCGAATAGCTGGAGTCAACCCGGGATCCCATGGAGAAGGCTGGCTCATGCTCCCTGTCTGCCAGTCAAAACCCCGTGGCGGGGTTCTGTGGCAGAACTGTAGGTGCCCGGGGTGTCCTAGGTTGTCTCTGTCTTGTCTTGGGGACAGATCTTTGAGTCCTACACCTCGATGTGGGCGGGTAATATTTACGAGGCCAATAGAAAGGCCGTTTAAGATATTGCCATGGGGACTTTCTGGCGGGCTGGGTGAAGGAAGAAATAGCCACAACTGCTGAAGGATCTCCTGGTAATCCTTCAGCGGAGCCACAGCCTCCTTAATTCTGTCTTCAAACATATTCTCCCCCGTACACGGCAAGTCCGCCAGATGGTCTTGGACCTCAGGGCGCAAGTCGGAGGCCTGTAGCCATGCTGTCTATTGGGCACCAATGCCCGCTGTGGCGGTTCTCATGGATGTCTCGAAGACATCATAAGCCAAGTGAAGCTCGTGCTTTTTGCACTCCAGGACCTGCTGAACAATAGATTGGAAGTCCTTCTGGAATTGTGGCAGACGCTCACTAAATTCCAGGGTTTGCTTCTGCAGGTTTTGGGAATACGGTCCCATGTAAAGCTGGTAGCAGGCTATGCGTGCAGTGAGCATGGAGCCCTGAAACAACCAGCACCCCAGTGCGTCAAGAGTTTTATGCTCACATCCTGGAGGAACGGAGGCGTGGGTATATATCCTTTTAGCCTTTTTCAGGGCTGATGGCTGTCGAATCCAGTGGATGGTTGGACTAGGTACACTGTATCCATTTTTCTGTTAACTGGTGGCACCAAGATGGGATGCTCCCAAAGGTGGGTCACCAGCTCCTTGAAAATGTCATGGACTGGTACCACCACCACCTCTTTCGGGGCATCCATGAATTGCAGGATCTCAAGCATTTTATGCCTGGAGTCCTGCTCTGTCAACAGTTGGAAAGGCACCGATTCTGCCATGCCCTTGACGAATCTCGCAAAGGAAAGATCCTGGGGGGGAAATTGCAGTCGTTCCTCTGGTAGAGAGGGTTCAGAAGGCAAATCTTCCGATTCCTCGGAGGAGGATACCGATGCCTCTCCCTCCCAGGGGTCATAGGAAGCTTCCCCCTCACTGTAACCCTCCAGGGATGCAGGGGGTTGAAGGCCCATTGATGGGCATGGCATGGCCCTCGAGGGCACCAAGAGAGGCACTGGAAGCATCGATGGGCCTCGAGGCCACAAGAGCGGCGAAGGATCCAACGGCATCGGTGGGATCGGGGGTACTGAAGGCATCAGTGGAACCGATCCCGAGGGCCTTGGGAGAGCTGACAGGTGAGGTGGCACCATGCGTCTCCAGGCCGCCATCAAGCCCGATGGCCCTTCCTCCTCAGAGGAGTCGCTCACCAATATGGGGGACAGTGGCGGAGGCAGCGGTGCACCCATTGGCCGCAAAGGGGCTTGGGGCACCGGAGCCGCTGCATCAGCAAAATACCAAGCAGCAGGTCGAGCCGCTCCAGTAAAGGTGCAAGCACCGGTGGTGCAGGCTCTTGCGGTGGGGGCGGTACCCAGGGAACTGGAGGCTCGAGGCTCTGCAGGGCCCGGCCGACTGCCAACCGCACGCGCTTCCCTAACTCCTCCTCAAAGGCCGCCGAAGGTAGAAAGGCCCGAAGAGGAGCTGGCAGAATCGGAGCATCCTCTGGAATAAGGGGAATTGAGCCCTCCACTGGTGTCAGTGGAGGCCACCTGGAGGCATCAGTAGGGTCGGAGGGAATGGCCTCCTCTGCCCTCGATTGCTTCATGGGAGGCACTGAGGTCGATGCCCTCTCATGGTCTGGTTTCGATGAAGAGGATGATCAATGACGGTGTTTCTTCGATCTTTCTCGATGATTGCCGCAGTCCTTGCCTGGTACCAATGGTAACATCAAGGAACCCGACCGAGAAAGGTATGACAGGGATGGCAGACAGTCCCCTGCACCTAGTTTGGGGCCAGGCAAACCAAGAGGAGGCGAACAGGACAGACTTGCAGTTGGGGGCTCCTTTCCTAGCGGGCTGGAGATCCCCGACGCAGAGGACGGATCCGACTGCTTGGACCCGAAAAGTTTTTCCATTTTGTCAAGACGGGCCCGATGACCCTTGGGGGTCATCTGGGCACAAAGATCACAGGCGTGGACATCATGGGAAGCTTCCAGACAGAGGACGCAGACCTCGTCGGGGTCTGGGATGGACAGAGTCCGGGGACACTGGGGTCACTGGTGGAAACCGGTTGATGCCATGGCGCACTGTCAATGTTTGGCAGGCATCGAGGGGGACGCCATCAGCGATAGACAGTGAGGACACAAAACACTTACAAATCACTGCCCGAGGAGGGCGAGGGACCCTATGAGACGTGAGGGAGGAGAAAAACACTTCGAAGTAGCAAAAATGCCAAAAAGAAGTGCAAGCTCCAAAACTGAAGGCGATAGCACCGCAGAAAAGAAGAGACTGAAGAGGGACCCCCGCATGGACACGTGATTAGCGGCATGCTGGGCAGTGTGCCAGTCAAAGTTTCTAGAAACTTTGAAAAAGTTTTTTGTGCCGGGCTCCATCCGATGATGTCACCCATGTATGAGGATACCATCCTGCTTGTCCTTGGAGAAACCTTAGTTTTTTCAAGGTAAAATCTTTAAGCATCTCCTGATATCTAAAAATCTTAAAGAATTTAGATCTCCCTTACACTCACTCTTCTTAAAAGCAGATAGAACAAGACGCTGATTCATATGAAAAAGAGATACTACCTTAGGTAAAAAGGAAGGAACTAGCCTCAGAATTACCAATTTTTTTGTAAACCTCAAAAAGGGAGATTGACATGACAAGGCCTGTTATTCCGAAATTCACTTTGCAGAAGTAATTGCAACCAAAAAGACTGTTTTAAGAGTTAAGTCCTTAAATGAAGAATTACCTAAAGGATCAAAGGGGGGTTTATTTAACGCTTGCAAAACTCATTTTAAACTCCACTGAGGAAAAACAGATCTATTGGTAGGACATAAATGTTTAACCCCACTTAGAAAACAGGAAATAGCCCTATGGAAAGAAATCAAACTACCATTAATTTGCCCCTGAAAACATGAAATGGCAGCTATCTGCACTTTCAAAGAGTTTAAAGCTAAACCTTTATCTAAACCACACTGCAAAAACATTAGAATATCTCTTATATGTGCCTTCCATGGAAATAAATTCCTCAAATGTGCGCCAAACCCTTATATAAAACAAAGAAGTAGAATTCTTTCTAGAGTGTAACATTGTACTAATCACCGAGGGCGAGTAACCTCTTTTTACTAACCTTGCCCTTTCAATAACCAAGCAGTAAACAAGAATGAAGTTGGATCCGCCATCTCTACAGGACCCTGATGTAGAAGAACCTTGACCTGTGGCAGGAGAAGGGGTTGAGCTACGAATAATCTCCTCAGGTCTGCATACCATGGTCTTCTTAGCCAATCAAGAGCTACTAACACCACTAACACACCTTCTCTCTCTATCTTTAACACGTGAGCTAATAGAGGCCATGGGGAAAAAAGGTACAGAAGATTGTAACTCTTTCAACTCTGTGGAAAAACATCTATTCCTTAACGGTTCAATTCTCTGCGGTGACTGAAAAACCTTCTTACCTTCTTGTTTTGATTGGAAGCCATTATATCTAACTGATGTGGCCCCCATTTCTACACTATCTGCGAATAAGCCTCCTGCCTTAATTCCCATTATCCAGGATCTAATACATTCTGACTTAGATAATCTGCTTGAACATTGACCTGGCCTGCTATGTGTTGAGCTGTCAACTAAAGCAGATGATTCTTGGCCCAAGCAAACAAGAAGTCTGTCTCCTCCAGAACACCCTGACTGTGTATTCCTCCCTGCTTGTTTATATATGCAACTGCTGTTACATTGTTGCATAAAACGTTTACTGCCTTTTCCTGAAGTTGAGGCTGAAAAAGCAATAGAGCCATACTGATTGCCCTGGTCTCTAAGCGATTTACTGGTCATTGTGACTTGCTTTGATGCCACACTCTCTGAGTATAAAGATCCTTGTAATGAGCTCCCCAGCCAAGCAGACTTGCATCTGTAGTCAGAAGCTCCCAAACTGGACTCTCTAAACAAGGCATTCCCTTTTTAAAATTTGGTGAATGTGTCCACCATTTTAGAGATTCTCAAATCTCGATGGATAATGGAAGATACACCTGATAACCCCCGAATCTGTGGATTCCATCTTGAAAGGAATGAAATCTGCAGAGGTCCCATATGGGCCCAAGCACTAACTCTAGAGTCGAAGCCATCAACACTAAAAGCTGAAGATAATGCCAAGCAGCTGGAGCTTGTTGCACTGAAAACCTTTTCACCTGGACACATAGCTTTAAAATTCTCTTCTGCGGAAGATAAACCATACCAGCTGAAGAACTGAACACTGCCCCTAGATGTTCTAACTTCTGGGAAGGCTGTACTCCACCTAAACTCTGAAGTAAAGAGACTACCTTTTCTGTCGATATTTCTCCTTTGGAGTAAGGTTTGGCCCTTATTAACCAATCATCCAAATAAGGATAAATTACAATTACTTTCCTTTTTAAAAAGGCAGCTACTACAACCATCACCTTTGTAAAGGTTCTTGGTGCCGTTGCTAATCCAAAAGGAAGAGCAACAAACTGAAAACGTTGGCTGATTGTTGCGCCCATCGGTCGCAGATGGCTGCGATCTTTGCTGCTCACCTCAGTTTGCCCAGTAGCCTCGATTCTGGCTAAGATGGCAGTCTCTACCTCTGCATGCCAACCCCCTTGGCGTTCCCAGGATGGTGAGGGAGATCCCGGTCGCCATCTTGAACCCGGAGTGACCTAGGGCATGCACGCGCCTGCCTCCTTCTTGTGCACGTAATGGTGGGAACCTCGGGGGTGTCCCCTCTGCATGACGTCACTGCCTACGTGTATTTAAGCTAACTGGACTTTCCTACCTACGAGTTAGCAAGGATTCCATCTTGCTATTTCCTTTCTCTGAGACGCTTCGCTTCTCTGCACCAGTGTTCCTGGCTGAGTGACTCAGGTACCCGCTCCTCGGGGGCCTTGCTGCACTCAGGGCTATCCACTCCTTGGAGAGCCTCTCCTGCCTGTCTCACCTTCTTCAGTTAAGTGAGTTCTCCTGCATCAGACCTCCGCTGCTGCCATTACGAATTCTCTACTGCATTGTGAGTATAAGACCTACTCTGCAATACCTCCTCTATCATACGGTGTGGGATCATTGGGTTACCCCGCACTGTGGACCACTACCGGATCCACGCCTTCGTGTGCCACTTGCCATCACCTACCTCTGGCTTACCCCATGCTGCAGACTACTACCAGAGTACAACGCATAAGCTACATTAGAAGCAAGTACTTTCCGGGTTACCCCGCTCTGCGGACCACTACCGGAGAATCCATTTCAGGTCTTCTAATTCCAGGACTGAGTTTACAACCCACTCCTCGGGTTTCTCTTTGCTGTATAATAAATATTCTCTGACTCCTGTATCCATCTCTACTGAGACCCCGCCTGTCGTGGAGTGTCCCCACAGGGCTCCTCCCTGTGGGCAGAGTCAGCTCTCTCCACGACCCAAGGGCCCACAAACCCAGTTAAAACATAACACCGATTATACAAAAACAAAGACATTTCTAGCTGTAACAGCGCTGTGTGCAGTGGAGACGCTCCTTGGATGGACACAGATTCGCTGCTCAGGTACATTAAAAGCTGCAAAACTTATTTGCTGCAAAGATACCAGGGTGATGTCAACAAGTGAGGATGAGGTTGGAGGAGAGGTTCTGGGAGGTAATTTCTGGGAGGCAGGTAACTACTGGCGGATAGTGAGGCGCATAGATGATGGACACGGGCTCTGTAAGGAGCTTGTCTCATGTTTCTAGGAACGTGCCAAGATAGAGAAGAGCTATTCGCAGCAGCTGACCGACTAGTCCCGTAAGTGGCAGTCAGCAGTGGAAAAAGGTCCCCGGTATGGCACCCTGGAGAAAGCATGGCATGTCTTTCTCAGCGCCACCTACAAGCTGAGCGAGATCCATCTGGAACTGAGGCACTTGCTGTCAGGCAAGGACAGCGATAGAGCGCGCTCCTGTCAGCAAGATGCCTTTCACAAGCAGATGATTGGAGGTTTCAAGGAGACCAAGGAAGTCCTAAAAACATGGCTTTTTCGCAGAGCTTATGACGAGTACGATCAGAAAAAAAATCCAGTAACAATTTAAGAATTTTCTGAATTTTTCTTTTTCTTTTCTTTAAGCATATTGCATTTTATCTGATTTTATGTTTAAATTGATTTTATTGTGGAATACTCTTATACTGTATCATTATTTTATGATTATTTAATCTGCTTATGTAAACTGTTGTGATGGCACCCCCCAAATGACGGTATATAAAATCAATCAATAAATAAATAAATATGAAAATAGGCCTCTTTCAAGTCTATGGAAGATAAAAATTTGCCCTTGCGTACTGAGGCTATGACAGTGAGAAGGGATTCCATATGAAATTGAGGGATAAATATACTCTGATTTACCCCTTTTAGTTCCAAATAGGTCTGAATGAACTGTCTTTTTTTCTAATCACAAAATAAATTGAATACTATCCCTTTTGATGTTCTGATATTGGAACTGGACGAATTGCCTGCAATTGAATCAATTTGTTCATCGTCCTATCAACTGCAGCAATCTTGATGGGAGAATGGATAGGAGAGATAACAAAATGATCCTTTACTCTCTTTTTTAACTCTGGGGTGTAACCATATTGAATTATGTCCAAGACCCATTGATCTGAAGTAATGAGGATCCATTCTCCAAGAAAACCCTGTAGTCTTGCCCCCTATAGGCTCTACTGAAAAATGAATCCTTCTGATTCCATTGTGTATTGTTTGGCCCACCAGAGGAGTGGGCAACCTCTCCCCTTAGTCTTCTTGCCCCACGAAAGGACTGAAATCTACTTTTACCTCTAGAAGATTGAGGCATTACTTGTTTGCCCAGTCTGTATTTTTTAGCTTCCATAAACTGATTAAGGCGTCTATAAAGATGAAAATTAGGTTTAATCTTAGCCTCAGGTAATCTCTGAACCTTTGCATCTCCTAGATTTTTCATTAAACGATCCAATTCTTCCCGAAACAGGCATTTACCTCTAAAAGGCAAACGAGAAAGTCTAGATTTTGATAAAGAGTCAGCAGACCAATTTCTTAACCAAAGAAGCCTTCTGGCTCCCACTGGATCTAGCCGAAATTCTGATAATGTCATAAGGCATCAGAAATATATGTCTTAGCTGATTCTAGCTTTGCTGAACTAGCTACTTCAGAAAACTGTTGAATCCAATGGAAGAGACCTGGCAACATAACTTGTACAAATTGTTCCCTGTAGTACAAAAGAACCTGCAGAAAAAAAGATTCTTAAGTACTGCCTCTAATTTCCTTTCATGAGCATCATGAAGGAAAGCACCTCCTTCCACAAGAATAGTAGTTTACCTAGCAACCGCTGCAACTGTTGCATCAATCTTAGGCTGTTGAAACAGATGATCCAATACCTTAAGAACATAAGAACATAAGAAAATGCCATACTGGGTCAGACCAAGGGTCCATCAAGCCCAGCATCCTGTTTCCAACAGTGGCCAATCCAGGCCATAAGAACCTGGCAAGTACCCAAAAACTAAGTCTATTTCATGTTATCGTTGCTAATGGCAGTGGCTATTCTCTAATTGAACTTAATAGCAGGTAATGGACTTCTCCTCCAAGAACTTATCCAATCCTTTTTTAATCACAGCTATACTAACTGCACTAACCACATCCTCTGGAAACAAATTCCAGAGTTTAATTGTGCGTTGAGTAAAAAAGAACTTTCTCCGATTAGTTTTAAATGTGCCCCATGCTAACTTCATGGAGTGCCCCCTAGTCTTTCTATTATCCGAAAGAGTAAATAACCGATTCACATCTACCCGTTCTAGACCTCTCATGATTTTAAACATCTCTATCATATCCCCCCTCAGCCGTCTCTTCTCCAAGCTGAAAAATCCTAACCTCTTTAGTCTTTCCTCATAGGGGAGCTGTTCCATTCCCCTTATCATTTTTGTCGCCCTTCTCTGTACCTTCTCCATTGCAATCAGTGGCGTAGCCAGAATTGATTTTTTGGGTGGGCACAAGGTTAACATGGGTGGGCTGTAGGCGTGCAGGTCTACTAGTTGTTTTTTTACTGATAAATAATGCCAAATTATGCAGCATAGCATTCACATCTACGCCTAAGTATGAGGTTTACTTAATGATACAAACATAATTCACGGTGATTTGTGGTACTTTAGCCTTCTTATTATTACGATTTTATACACGGCTCCTACCTGTCCATAAATTTTGAGAGAGCGGTTGTGTTGCTTATATTTAAATTGCTAACATCTCAAAATATAGATATATATTTTTACCATTGTTGTCTGATCTTTGTATTTTTCTAATCAGTTGGTCCTGGTCTCTTTTTCCCATTTTTTCCCTTATAGCTCATTTCCTAATTCCTTTTCAGTGTCTTTCTTCTATTACTGTCTTCTTCCCTTCCACACACACATACACGCTTTCTCTCACAGACTCCCTCTCACACACTCAAGCTGTCACTCTCATATGCTCTCTCCCCCCCCCCCCCCCCCCCCCAAGCTCACATTCTCTGCAGACACACATACAAGTTCTCACTTTCTCACCCCTCCCCAGGCTTATATTCTTATGCACACACAGACGCACATCCAGGCACCCATTCTCACCCACAAACCCATGCTCCCAGTCTCACCCACACATATTCAAGCTCCCATTCTCATCCATACATATACACATTTAAGGTCCTATTCTCACCCACACATACACACATTCAAGCACCCATTCTTATCCACATATTCAAGCTTCCATTATCACCCACCCACACAAACCCAGGCTCTCATTCTCACCCATATATACACACATTCAAGCTCCCATTCTCACCCACCCACAAACCCAGGCTCCCATTCTCAAC